>NC_061511.1:217611458-217629341 GCF_022539505.1 Lolium rigidum | reverse complement strand
GCGATCCCCTATACTTGTGGGTCATCACTTGCCACCATTGAAGAATTGTTATTTGGATGTTAATCTTGTTGATAATGCTATAAAGAAACCTTTGGGGAGAGTTGATAATGTTCGCATTACCGTTAACAATAACCTTGTCCCCGTTGATTTTGTTGTCTTGGATATTGAATGCAACGCATCTTGTCCCATTATATTGGGAAGACCTTTTCTTCGAACTGTTGGAACTATCATTGATATGAAGGAAGGTAATATTAAATATCAATTTCCTCTCAAGAAAGGTATGGAACACTTCCCTAGAAAGAGAATGAAGTTACCTTTTGATTCTATTATTAGAACAAGTTATGATGTTGATACTTCGTCTCTTGACAATACTTGATACACACTTTCACGCGCCTAGCTGAAAGGCGTTAAAGAAAAGCGCTTATGGGAGACAACCCATGTTTTTACTACAGTACTTTTTATTTTATATTTGAGTCTTGGAAGTTGTTTACTACTGTAGCAACCTCTCCTTATCTTAGTTTTGTGCATTGTTGTGCCAAGTAAAGTCGTTCATAGTAAGGTTCATACTAGATTTGGATTACTTGCGCAGAAACGAGATTTCTTTCTGTCACTGAATTTCGACCTGCCTCTCCGTAGGTAGCTCAGAAAAATATGCCAATTTACGTGCGTGATCCTCGGATATGTACGCAACTTTCATTCAATTTGGGAATTTTCATTTTAGCAAGTCCGGTGCCTCAATGAAATCCGTCTTTACGGACTGTTGCGTTTTGACAGATTCTGCCTTTTATTTCGCATTGCCTCTTTTGCTATGATGGATGAATTTCTTTGTTCCATTAATGTCCAAGTAGATTTGTGCAATGTCCGAAGTGTTAAGAATGATTATGTCACCTCTGAACATGTGAATTTTTATTGTGCACTAACCCTCTAATGAGTTGTTTCGAGTTTGGTGTGGAGGAAGTTTTCAAGGATCAAGAGAGGGAGATGATACAATATGATCAAGGAGAGTGAAAGCTCTAAGCTTGGGGATGCCCCAGGTGGTTCACCTCTGCATATTTTAAGAAGACTCAAGCGTCTAAGCTTGGGGATGCCCAAGGCATCCCCTTCTTCATCGACAACATTATCGGGTTCCTCCCCGAAACTATATTTTTATTCCATCACATCTTATGTGCTTTGCTTGGAGCGTCGGTTTGTTTTTGTTTTTGTTTTGTTTGAATAAAATGGATCCTAGCATTCATTGTGTGGGAGAGAGACACGCTCAGCTGTTGCATATGGACAAGTATGTCCTTAGGCTTTACTCATAGTATTCATGGCGAAGGTTGAATCTTCTTCGTTAAATTGTTATATGGTTGGAATCGGGAAATGCTACATGTAGTAATTCTAAAATGTCTTGAATAATTTGATACTTGGAAATTGTTGTGCTCATGTTTAAGCTCTTGCATCATATACTTTGCACCTATTAATGAAGAAACACCTAGAGCTTGCTAAATTTGGTTTGCATATTTGGTCTCTCTAAAGTCTAGATAATTTCTAGTATTGAGTTTGAACAACAAGGAAGACGGTGTAGAGTCTTATAATGTTTACAATATGTCTTTTATGTGAGTTTTGCTGCATCGGTCCATCCTTGTGTTTGTTTCAAATAACCTTGCTAGCCTAAACCTTGTATCGAGAGGGAATACTTCTTATGCATCCAAAATCCTTGAGCCAACCACTATGCCATTTGTGTCCACCATACCTACCTACTACATGGTATTTCTCCGCCATTCCAAAGTAAATTGCTTGAGTGCTACCTTTAAAATTTCCATCATTCGCCTTTACAATATATAGCTCATGGGACAAATAGCTTAAAAACTATTGTGGAATTGAATATGTACTAAAATGCACTTTATCTCTTATTAAGTTGCTTGTTGTGCGGTAACCATGTTTTCTGGGGACGCCATCAACTACTCTTTTGTTGAATATCATGTGAGTTGCTATGCATGTTCGTCTTGTCTGAAGTAAGGGCGGTTTTCACAATCAAATGGTTTGAGTATGCATACTGTTAGAGAAGAACATTGGGCCGCTAACTAAAGCCATGATTCATGGTGGAAGTTTCAGTTTGGACAGCTAATCCTCAATCTCTTATGAGAATAATAACTGTTGTTAAATGCTTATGCATTAAAGAGGAGTCCATTATCAGTTGTCTATGTTGTCCCGGTATGGATGTCTAAGTTGAGAATAATCAAAAGCGAGAAATCCAAATGCGAGCTTTCTCCTTAGACCTTTGTACGAGCGGCATAGAGGTACCCCTTTGTGACACTTGGTTGAAACATATGCTATGCAATGATAATCCGTGTTAACCCAAGCTAATTAGGACAAGGTGCGAGCACTATTAGTTTACTATGCATGAGACTTGCAACTTGTAAGATATAATTTACATAACACATATGCTTTATTACTACCGTTGACAAAATTGTTTCATGTTTTCAAAATAAAAGCTCTAGCACAAATATAGCAATCGATGCTTTCCTCTTTGAAGGACCATTCTTTTACTTTTATGTTGAGTCAGTTCACCTATTTCTCTCCACCTCAAGAAGCAAACACTTGTGTGAACTATGCATTGATTCCTACATACTTGCATATTGAACTTATTATATTACTTTACATTGACAATATCCATGAGATATACATGTTACAAGTTGAAAGCAACCGCTGAAACTTAATCTTCCTTTGTGTTGCTTCAATACCTTTACTTTGATTTATTGCTTTATGAGTTAACTCTTATGCAAGACTTATTGATGCTTGTCTTGAAAGTACTATTCATGAAAAGTCTTTGCTTTATGATTCATTTGTTTACTCATGTCATTACCATTGTTTTGATCGCTGCATTCATTACATATGCTTACAATAGTATGATCAAGGTTATGATGGCATGTCACTCCAGAAATTATCTTTGTTATCGTTTACCTGCTCGGGACGAGCAGGAACTAAGCTTGGGGATGCTGATACGTCTCCGACGTATCGATAATTACTTATGTTCCATGCCACATTATTGATGATATCTACATGTTTTATACACATTATATGTCGTATTTATGCATTTTCCGGCACTAACCTATTAACGAGATGCCGAAGAGCCAGCTTGTTGTTTTCTGCTGTTTTTGGTTTCAGAAATCCTAGTAAGGAAATATTCTCGGAATTGGACGAAATCAATGCCCAGGGGCCTATTTTGCCACGAAGCTTCCAGAAGACCGAAGAGAAGACGAAGTGGGGCCACGGGGCGCCGCCACACTAGGGCGGCGCGGCCCAGGGGGCCCGCGCGGCCCTGCTGTGTGGGGCCCCCGTGACCCTTCCGAGGCTGCCCTTCCGCCTACTTAAAGCCTCCGTCGCAAAACCCCCAGTACCGAGAGCCACGATACGGAAAACCTTCCAGAGACGCCACCGCCGCCAATCCCATCTCGGGGGATTCAGGAGATCGCCTCCCGGCACCCTGCCGGAGAGGGGAATCATCTCCCCGGAGGACTCTTCACCGCCATGGTCGCCTCCGGAGTGATGAGTGAGTAGTTCACCCCTGGACTATGGGTCCATAGCAGTAACTAGATGGTCGTCTTCTCCTCATGTGCTTCATTGTCGGATCTTGTGAGCTGCCTAACATGATCAAGATCATCTATCTGTAATTCTATATGTTGTGTTTGTCGGGATCCAATGGATAGAGAATACTATGTTATGTTGATTATCAATCTATTACCTATGTGTTGTTTATGATCTTGCATGCTCTCCGTTATTAGTAGAGGCTCGGCCAAGTTTTTACTCTTAACTCCAAGAGGGAGTATTTATGCTCGATAGTGGGTTCATGCCTCCATTAAATCTGGGACAAGTGATGTAAAGTTCTAAGGTTGTGGATGTGCTCGTTGCCACTAGGGATAAAACATTGATGCTATGTACGAGGATGTAGTTATTGATTACATTACGCACCATACTTAATGCAATTGTCTCGTTGTTTGCAACTTAATACTCGGAAGGGGTTCGGATGATAACCTGAAGGTGGACTTTTTAGGCATAGATGCATGCTGGATAGCGGTCTATGTACTTTGTCGTAATGCCCAATTAAATCTCACAATACTCATTATATAATGTATGTGCATGGTCATGCCCTCTCTATTTGTCAATTGCCCGACTGTAATTTATTCACCCAACATGCTATTTATCTTATGGGAGAGACACCTCTAGTGAACTGTGGACCCCGGTCTATTCTTTTACATTGAATACAATCTACTGCAATACTTGTTCTACTTGTTTTCGCAAACAATCATCATCCACACTATACATCTAATCCTTTGTTACGACAAGTCGGTGAGATTGACAACCTCACTTCGTTTCGTTGGGGCAAAGTACTTTGGTTGTGTTGTGCGGGTTCCACGTTGGCGCCGAATCCCCGGTGTTGCGCCGCACTACATCCCGCTGCCATCAACCTTCAACGTGCTTCTTGGCTCCTCTCCGGTTCGATAAACCTTGGTTTCTTTCTGAGGGAAAACTTGCTGTTGTACGCATCACACCTTCCTCTTGGGGTTCCCAACGGACGTGTGCTTTACACGCCATCAGTAAGCGAAAGAACCACACGAGGGGAGCCACGGGGGCTAAACAGACCCAGGTGGCGCGCCGTACATGTTTGGGCGCACCACCGGAGATTGTTTGCGCCTCGGGCATCTTCTCGGCCCCACTTTTATACCAGAAACTCCGCTTCGCATAAAAACCTAAGTCATATTTTCCCGAGATTTATTGAGGCGGCGACGGAGGGGAAAGTCCTCTCCTACTCCGGGATAGGGCAGATTCTGCTGCACCGGTGCCTCCGATGAAGGGGAAATCGACGATATCAACATCCCCACTCCTCCTTGGCTTGGGAGGAGGCGTCTCCATGAAACCATCATCACCACCATCTCCATCTACGAGATCGATGTCATCCCCCTCATAGTTTGTGTTGAATTGAACCCCAGGTATTGTTATTAGTGCTATTACATGTTCCTGATTGGTACTTTATTTTACATTATTTGGTGGGGAGATTATATATTCAGATTGTGTTGTAATCATTATGCCTCTGGTCCATATCATGTTTGACACTTGTGAGTAGTTCCCCACGTTTCTTAGGGCATAGGATGATCTGGCTATGATTCTATATGATGTGCAATAAGTATTTGATCAGGTTTTCTATCTTTATGTCGTTCTATTATGGTTTTATGCGAACTTCGACTGCATATTAATTCACATATATGGGCTCATAGGGCTAGACTTCAATGTAATGCATAAGTGTTGGAAGGGATGGACTGAGAGAAACCATTTTCCAATACTATGGGTTGTATTAGAGGGGTTTATGTTGGGGACCAATGATCTTATGGATATGGTGGGACATTTATGTCTTAACGATTCCTATACTTACACATGAAAATGGCTCTAGGACCCATCATAAGGGGTGTGTTTTCACATATCTATGGCTTCACCTAACTTAGGCTCCTCCCTTAATTGAATAAATCTTGAAAAAATATTTACCATGTTGTTTAGAAATCAGATGCTAGTGAATCCATGCAGCCCTTGGGAACTTTAGTCTCATATAAGCACACACACTTGAGTTTGTCCTCTTGCTGCGTTTAGGATTGGGTTTTTCTCTCATCGAGAGCTTTTATTATTTGTTATTTACTTTATGCACTTTATTTTTTGTTGCAAACTATACACCCAAAAACACCAAAGCTGATACTCTATTATTACTGCTTTCTTGTCGATTCTGCTAACCAATACCTTCAGGTCATCGTGGTTTCGACAACCTTTCTTATTAAAAAGTACAACAATTGATCCCTTGCACTTGGGAGCCATCAAGACTCTTTTCTGGTGATGTTGTCAGGGAGCGTAGCGCTATTGGCAAGTGAATGGTAAGGAAGCTTTTACTATTTTTATTATTTACTTTGTGTCTCGTCATGGCTATGTCTAGCCGTGATGAGATTGGTTGATCTTATATAATTATGCTTACATCCAATCTCTGAAATAAAATGAAGAGAAACCACCTGAGCTTAAGGTGACGTTTCAAATTTCTATTGCTATTGCCAAACAAGCTATGGAACTAACATTCACAAGTGATAAAAGTAAAACTTTCATGGGACATCAACATGTTATTGAAGATTTATGCTCTTTATTTAAATTGTGTGATGTTCCTCGTGATCATGTGAAGAGGAAGTTACTATATCTATTTCTTTCTGGTAATGCTCGCATATGGTTTAGATATCTGGATATTAAATGTCGTCTTGACTGTGAATTATTAAGGAAGGCCTTCTATACCCAGTTTAATACTCCTAAAGAAGCTTATGACGATCCATGTCATATTTATAATTTTTGGCCTCATCTTGGAGAAAGTATTGCTCAAGCTTGGGGGACGTTTAATAAACTCATCCGTAAGAATCCTTGTCATGGTATTCATGATAGTCTTATATTGATAAACTTCTATGTGAGGCTGCCCCAGCATCATAGGGATTTTCTGGACAATTCATCTGAAGTGAGTTTTATTAATAGAACTCAACAAGAAGCAAGGAATTTATTGGATACTATTGCTAATAATTCAGCTGCATGGGATCTTGATAAAGGTAATGAGCCTCGTTTGAAAGGAACAATCCAATGAAAATTCTTTTCTAAAGCTTCATGCATTCCTGCGAGTTTGAAAGGTATTGGTATTTTGATTTCCTCACTATTTTCCAGTTTGGTTTTGTCTATCTTTTCAAGTGTACCAATAACATCTACACATGAGCCTAGCATCTTAAACCGATCAAAGACTTTCCTAGATTCTATAACAACATCTTTAAAATTTTCAAGCAAAGTTTCCAGAATAAAATCTCTCTTTTCATCATTCTAAATTTCATGAAGTTTATGAAACGTTTGCTCCATTATGGGGTTAAGGTTAACAAACCTAGCCTCTAACATTTGAACTAAATAAGCTGCAGCAGTTTCATAATTAGGAGCAAATTCTATTAAGGATCTTTCCTCAATATCTTTGTGCTTACTAACATGATTACATAATTCTTCAATGTTATCTCTCCCAATTATAGAACCACTACCTATTAATAGGTCCTTCAGAACGTACTTAGGGATCAACATAACGAGCTAAAAAGTAAAAAATACAAAATAACAACTATAATAGAAACTAATTTTTGTGGGTGTTTTTGATATAAAAGCAAACAAGATAAAATAAAATAAACTAAGCAAAACTATAACAAAGTAAAGAGAATGGAGATGAGAAACCCCCTTGCAGAAATCCTCTTTATCCCCGGCAATGACGCCAGAAAAAGAGCTTGATGTTGCGCAGATGCACACTGTTGAGAAACCCCAAGAGGAAGGTATGATGAGCACAGTAGCAAGCTTTCCCTCAGTAAGAAACCAAGGTATAATCGACTAGTAGGATAAAGGAGTGACTTCTGAAGGTGTTACTAGCTTACTTGTGGCAGGGTGCACTACCGGCGTCAGCAACAATGTGGAACCTGCACACAAAACAACCAATATACTTTGCCCCAACTTATAATGAGGTTGTCAATCTCACCGGTTTTGCCGAAAACAAAGGATTAACCGTATGGTGTGAAAAGAGATGTTTGTTTGCAGTTGAATTAAAGAGACAGTGCTTGCAGTAAGTAAATAGAACATGATGATTTTATTTGTGTAAAAGCAAGGACCGGGGTCCACAGTTCACCATAGGTGTCTCTCAATAAAGATAAAAATAACATGCTAGATGAATTTCAGCTTAGCAATTGATAGAATAAAGACCATACATGAGAAGATGATTACTATGAGATTCGTTTGGGCATTACAACATAATACATAGACTGTAATTCAACTGCATCTATGTCTAATAATCCACCTTCCGGTTAGCGTCCACACCCCTTTCAGTATTAAGTTGCAAGCAACAAATTATCGCATTAAGCAATGTGTGTAAAGTAAACAATAGAATTATCCTTAGATAAAGCATTGTTGTTTTCTCCCTAGTAGCAATAGCACATCTACAACCTTAGAACTAATTGTCACTCTTCCAAATTACTAGAGGCATGAACCCACTATCGAGTATAAATACTCCCTCTTGGAGTCACAAGTACATACTTGGTCAGAGCATCTACTAGCAACGGAGAGCATGCAAGATCACAAATAACATATGACAAGTATGTAATCGATCTTAACCATAGTATTCAATATTCATCGGATCCCAGAAAACACAACATGTAGCATTACATAAGGACGATCTTGATCATGATAGGCAGCTCACAAGATATAAACATGAGGCAAAAATTGGAGAAGCCAACCAGCTAGCTATTGCTATGGATCCATAGTCCAGGGATGAACTACTCACACATCACTTCGGAGGCGGGCATGGCGATGTAGAGGCCACCGGTGACGATTTCCCTCTTCGACAGGGTGGCGGGAAGAGCTTCAGAACCCTTCCGAGCTAGGGTCAGCGATGGCGGTCGCAACGGAACTTTTCGTGGATGGAGACTCGGGTATTTAGGTTTTTCCCGAGAATATGAATAAATAGGCGGAAGGGCGAGGTCGGTGGGTGCTAGGGGGCCCACACCACACCTAGGCGCGGCCAGGGGCCGTGCCCAGGCCTAGCATGGCCGCCTCCTTGCGCCCCTCCGTCTCTCCTCTGGACTCCGTCTTCGTTTCGGTAAAATAGGAACTTCGGCTTTTGTTTCGTCCAATTCCGAGAATATTTCATGTACAACTTTTATGAAATACAGAAACAACAGAAAACGGGGAATTGGCACTGTGGCATCTTGTCGATATGTTAGTTCCGGAAAATGTATAAAAGTGAAACGAAGTGTAAACAAAACATATAGAAATTTGTGTAAAACAAGCATGGAGCATCAAAAATTATAGATGCGTTTGAGACGTATCAGCAACTCAAGAAACCATAAAAATTGAGTGCACCATATTCTCCCCTTCACCGGAGATTTCAGTGCTGCAAGATCTGCACTCTCTAGGAATAGAAGAGGACTTTCGCCTTTGCCACCACCTTTATAAATATGACGTAGGTTTTCTAGAGACACAGATGCTCGGTCAAAAGGATGGGTCGAGACGACACTTGATGTCGTTGGGAATCCAAGTCTAGAGTGTTGTGCCAACGAAGTATTTTGCCCACAAGGGTGACTCAAGGGTTATATCGAACTCTCGGATAATTGGGAAAAAGAGATATCTCCCTTCCTCTTTTTCTAGCAATCCTCCAAAGTAAAATAAAGTCTTGTGTGTCACCTTCCCTCTTTTGGGCCTCAAGACCCGCCAAGTCAATTCTAAGTGCTCATGCTGCATCTCTTGATGAAAAAATGATGTCCCCGAAATCCTAGCTAAACTTGACTCGGTATAGGTCTCTGAAAGTGAAAATACACAAAAGAGAGTTATAACCCAAATAAAGGGGATCACTGGTAAATCCCCATAAATCAATATAAAACATGAAAATAACATCATATATGTTGCAAATATGTGGGAATATGTGTTAATAAAGTATAAAGTTCATGTATGTATTTTACATGCATCAACGCTCGAGGCCCAAGCGGCCCTAGGTGGAGCGCCTAGCTAACGGGGGGCACCTATGGTATCGTTTCACCCTCGTGTCTCACCTATCATACTTCTTTGGCCCACTGTCTTTCTCTTGATGAAAAACTAATCATGTGTTTTTTCTTTTGATTTTTAGGCGTCCCGAAGGTCCCTGAAACAGCAAAATACGAAAAAGGAGATTTTTTGCCTCCCAGAAATTAAATACCAATCAAAGGGACTTTGTAGGAAAGTCCCGTAAATCAACTTAAAGGCATAAATAGTGATAGATCAGGACAAATATAATTCAAAATAGATCATATAAGTCACTATATTGATGATGTAAAATGGACGTATCCGTGCTACAAAGATATATTGCAAACTACCATGAAATCCTTAAAAACAAATTTGAGTTTCTAGTGGGTATATTATGTTATATATATATTCCCTATATCTCAAAAACTCAAAAAAAAATCAAATTGTAACTTAAAGGCATGCATAAAAAAGGGACATAATCTTTCAAGAAAAAACAATAACTGCAAAACATAACTTTTTCGACCACCTAGACATGTCAATTTTTTTTGCTAATTTTTGTGAATATAGAGGATTAAAAATTGTAGCTACATTATAAATATGAGTACAATCTGAGCTACAAGAAAAAAATTATAATTTATTTGGTGAACAGTGTTCTTCATAAAACTGCATCTACATTTGATATAACAACTTTCTAACATCCAAAATGGGTAAAATTTGGTACTTTATTCTTGGAATAGTTAAACATAAGATAAACACCCTAGCTATTATAACAGAGAATGAAGTTCATAAACTTGAAAAGATAAATGAAAATATGATCTCCACAAACATACAAAGGGGACATGAGGATAAACCTAGAACATGAGTTTGAAATTATATTACTTGAAATTACTTGAAAGAATAGGAGGATGCATGGTCATCCCCAAGCTTGTGGTTTTTATAGTTCTTGTCCTATACTCCATTCTCATCATATCATGACTCACATATCAAACAAAGTAATATTTTCATCTTCATGATACTCCAATACCTACAAAATGATTAGTTCTCCAAAACAAATAATAGTTTATGCCAGGATGCGAAATCTAGTAATTATTGGGAAACCATGGTATTCAGGAAGAAAATATATACAAAAGAAAACAATATTTGTTTTTTGTTTTGTTGTAGTATTTTTTTAATGACATAGGCTTTGCAATGGTTTTATTGGCATGAACAACACATGTTCAAGGTTGACCCCAACTTTTCCATTGTTCTATCCTTCTCATTTACTTTCCCAATTTTATTCTTATAGAAACTTATAAACTAATTATTAAGTACCAATAGATAAACTTATTTTACATATTATAATGATACAAAGGTGTGCTCAAACTGAATAGTAGATGAAAGCATAAGGAGCACACCATAAAATATAAAACAATTATCTTTTAAATTTAACTCTCTTCCTACGCACTGAAATTTTATATATGAATAAATAACAACAAATTGGTGGAAGCCAATGCATATAATGATCAATAGCTTGCATTTTAAATAACATAGAAACATAAAAAGGGCTTATCTCCTCCTATCTTATAATAATTGCAAGCATCAAAAGTAAGCTCTACCACATTTTTGATAGAATATCCACATAAAGATAAATCATATAATGAGCTTATGGCATCATCTATTTATTTTATATCATAATCATCCAATAAATTAGACATAATTGTATCACATAGAGGACTATAACTCAGTAAAGGATATTCATCATTTTCAATAATATAAGAAGGGGTGTTCAGGAGAATTTGTGTGTTACCATTGTTGGGAGTAGGAGATGGGTAGCTACTCCATTTTCCCTCCACTTGATCTTATTTATTCTTGGGATTGCATGGGAATCCCCAAACTTATGCTTTTATCACGCTCTTCCTCCTTCTTTTGTTCTTCCTTGGCACTCTCAACATGATTTCTTGCATTCAAAGCATTAGTCCAATGAGAAATATTCAAGCTTTTAACATATTTTAAAAATAATTCTTCAATCTCCTTGTTAACCATTTTTTATATTTACATTTTAATTGCTAAAAGTAAAATTAAATGCAAAGCGCGCAGTAATAGAAGCTTAGCACTACGCTCCTCGCTAAAAGCGCCAGAAAATTATGTTGATAATCCCCAAGTATAGGGAATCATCGTAGTACAATTCGAAAAGTGTTTGAGTGTTGAATCCACAAGGAAATGAAGGTAAACTACCTATTATTAAATTCTTATAACCCACTTATATGGCCCTTCGTGCAAAGTAATGAACTAGAATGTGCAAGGTACTTTTTACTATTAACTAGAAAATTGTAAAGTGCTGAAAATAAATGCAGAAAGTAAAAATAGTGTAAGTAAAGTAAAATAAATTAAGGTGAAGTAACTCAAGAGAGAAAGTGTTTAGGAATTTTTTTTTATTTTGTTTGTTTGGTTGTTACAATTAGTGAATCTCAGTGATAGTCTTTTTAGTGTTTCTTCTATGGAGAAGCCATAAATAGGTGCAGCCATAAGCATGTGCAAATACACCCCTAGTGATTGATCCTAAGGTCATCGGTAAGTTTCAAAGTCACCATAATAATATCCTCCATTAACTAACCATGAATTAATATCATGTGCATATCTAAGACTTGGGACACAGTTTCTGTCAAACTCCGGCTATCCATCCTTCTATTATCATGCAACGGTGATAACCTTATGCATTCCACAACATATGTGTGCACTCATATATCAGTGCATATATAAGATCATCATAGAAGATAACATATACTTGTAAGCAATCATCAACAAACTGTTTCACCTGCAATTTCCATAAACAAGTTAGCATGGGCATACCCTTTTAGGTACCCATTATTGCTATACCCTATGTGGTGGATTATGAAGGTGGACTAGCAAAAAGACTGGACAAGCTGGACCCACATGTAGTATCAATCAAGAAAAGCTCAATCAAGTAATCTCCAATATGTAATAGACTAGGACTCTTTTAAACCCTAACCTGGTTGCATATGTAAAGCCAAGGGGCACCCCTTCAAGGGCATGCATAGATATCTCAATAGGCACAACATATAGATTAGATTAGACCAAACACAACTCCGGCTATGACGACACCCTGTACACAACTATGATTATAATGGATTGCTAGCATGATGTAGTGATCTTTCACTGCGAGAACGTGAATATGGGTACATCGTGTGCCATCTCGCTCCCGGAATCTCTAGGCGTCGCATTTTTCCCAAAACCTAAGTCCATAACCTTGGGCATTGCCGAGGGTACAACCTCATAGCACGACCCACCTACTATATTCTCATATCTTTGCGTAATCTCGGTACATTTGAACGTTTAGTGGGAAAAATATTTTTCACATGCCACAATAATTGTTTTATTATTTTCCTTTTTTTATCCTAAACATGTAGAAATGACCATGATCTCATATGATAGCGACACCGAGTATTTTTACCAATTTATTATAATCAAATATAAGATCAATATTGCAAATGTAAGAATCAACATTTGCGGCGTAAATTAATGCTAGAAATTTCTTAAATAAAATTCATAAATATTTCGAATCGTTCCAAAAGAGATTAATTAACTAATTTATGAAAAAAATGCTACAATATATTATATTTAAAAAAGATTATAGACAGCTCGACACATATTAATTTCAGTAATTTATAAAATGAAATCTAACATTAATATTTTTCCAAAATCGGCCACCTTTCGACAAAAGATTAATTTCAATAATTTATTAAAATGAATCGCACTGTAGTAAAAAATTATCGACAGTTGGACTATGGTGATACATAAAATATATAGTAATTTATTAAAATTAATCAGTACGTTAAATCGGTATTATTCCGCCGCAAATCCATTAAAACATGGACCAACCATGGACATATCCAACCCATGTGGCTGGGCCGGGCTGGGCCGGGCTCTGGTCCTATCTTATGCCCACATCATAGTCGAAAAGACCTAAAAATTTGGTATCCCACATTTTGTTCTACATAGGAGTAATGATTTTTAATTCATTTTCAAATTAAGGTGCCATTTTCAGCCCCAAAAAACTATATTTAGGGCCCAGGCCAGGCCCGGGCTTTAGAATGGGTTGCCCAAAACCCGGCCTGGCCCGGCCCAGCCCATCTGGGTGTGTGCTTATGGCAACTGGGACCACCCATTTGTGCCCGCACCCACGGTTTCCCGGACGCCCGCTCTGCTACCCTTCCACGTGTACTCTCCCCGCTCTACAAATACAACTGCAACTGCGAGCGGCAGCCACACACAGCTCACCACACACCGGCCAGCCTTCGTCCTTCACACTCCCCGCGCGGTACTCCCCAGCTCACCCCGTTCGCCTTCGGTATGGACCCCGCCGCCGGCAAACTTCCGCTCCCGTCCGCCCCCGGCGCTGCCACGACGACCAACGGCGCCGGCGCATCCATGTGCACGGCCGTCGTGCCCGCCGTCCCGCTCCCGCCCACCTTTGCTGAGGCTGAGGCCGCAAGGAAGCGCCAGGAGCAGGCCGAGAACAACGCGATCCGTCTCGTGCACCTCCTCGTCACGTGCGCCAAGGCCATCCAGGCGGGCGACTACGCGGTCGCCTTCCGCAACCTGTCCGAGGCGCACACGGCACTCACCACCAAGGTCACGGCGGCCTCCGGGATCGGACGCGTCGTCAGCCATTTCGCTCTCGCGTTGGCTCACCGCCTCGTCCCGGCGTCACCGACCCTACCCGGCGGCGTGCTCGACGCGGCCTCGTCCGCGGCCCACGCCGGAGAGCTGTACCGCCAGTTCTACGACGCGGGGCCCTACCTCAAGTTCGCCCACTTCATGGCCAACCAGGCCATCCTGCGGGCCTTCGACGGTTGCGACCGCGTGCACATCATCGACCTCGCCATCATGCAGGGCGTGCAGTGGCCAGCACTCATCAGGACCCTCTCCCTCCGCCCCGGCGGCCCGCCTGCCATCCGCCTCACCGGAGTCGGCCCTCCACCCGCCGAAGATGGATCGTGCAACGAGCTCTACGAGGTGGGGCTCCGCCTCGCCGAGTTCGCGCGCGCCTGCAACGTGCCCTTCTCCTTCCGCGCGGTGACCGGCCACGACCTCGACTCGCTCCAGCCCTGGATGTTCCAGATCATCCCCGGCGAGGCGCTGGCTGTGAACTCCATCTACCAGCTCCACCGCCTCCTCGTGGACCCGGACGCCGCGTCCACGTCCCGCCCCTCGCCCATCGACGCCGTCCTCGGCTGGGTCGCCGCCATGCAGCCCAGGGTGTTCGCGGTCGTCGAGCAGGAGGCGGACCACAATAAGTCGTCGCTGGTGGAGCGGTTCACCAACGCGCTCTTCTACTACGCAGCCGTGATCGACTCCATGGAGGCGAGGTCCCCTCACCACCGCAGCCTCGGAGCGGAGGCGTACCTGCAGCGGGAGATCTTCGACATCGTCTGCGGCGAGGGCAGTGGCCGCGTCGAGCGCCACGAGCCGCTCAACCTCTGGCGCGCCCGGCTCTTGCGCGCCGGGTTTGCCCAGTTACCGGTCGGGCCGAGGGAGACCTGGCAGGCGCTCACTCTGCTCCGCGAGTACTCCGGCGCCAGGTTCGGCGTGATGCAGAGCGCCGGCTGCCTGACGCTCATGTGGCACGATCAGCCGCTGTTCACAGCGTCGGTGTGGAGCGGAGCGCCAACCAACACTGTCGCCGCCGGCATGCTGCTCGAGCCGGCTGATATCAACAAGAGCAGCAGCGACCATCAGCAGGTTGCTGCCGGGGGAATAGCAATGCAGTGAGCGCGCGCGCGCGCGAGGGAGCGATTTGAATAATTGAGTTGATTCAAACAGTATGTCGGTGTTAGAGTCGGTCGGAGCCCTCGGAGGTTCACATCAGGTTTATTTCCCTTATTTCATTCATCGAGTCTAGTAGTTGATTTTTCTGCGCCTTCATGGCAAACGAAAAATTATTCTGAGGTTAAGTTGCAGTCGCCAGGTCAAAATAACATGAGATTCATATATCTCCCAAGTCGTTGTCAAATTCTAGATCGAAATGTTCCATTGTCATTCCTGGTCTTATAAAACAGTTTCTTTTTTTATCAATTCGAAGTATCGCGGTTGTGCGAAAAGCACCGTTCAATTCATCTTGCATTTTTCTTGTATTCTGTACTTAGTCGTGTTTGCTCAAGTACAACCCATTTTCCTAAACTCGAACACATCAAAGGCTAAGATCGCTTAGAAGAGGTACATTAAACTTACGAAAAGGTATGCAATGATCTCAACCCTCAATGAGTTTGAGTTTCGAGAGGGGGAGGTGGGAGGGACCTTGTACTGGAGCAAGCATCTTCATATATCTCTCCAGGAAATAAAGTAAGTGTCTGTGTCAAATTCTCTAGGATCGAAATGTTCCACTGTCATTCCTGGTCTTATGAAAGAGTTTTTTTTTATCAATTCGAAGTACCGCGTTTGTTTGAAAAACACCGTTCAGTTCATCTTTCACTTTTCTTGTACTGTGTAGTTAGTGGTGTTTGCTCCAGTACAACACCTTTCACTAAATTCGAGCACATCAAAAGCTGAGATCGCTTCGAAGAGGTATATTAAGTTTACAAAGAGGTATGGAACGATCTCAGCCCTCAATGGGAGCCATTGCTTTTTATAAGTGGATCTTTAGTCCATTCTAAGTACTTTGTTATTTATTCTTTAGAATAAGAAGGTTTCGCAGGCATGTGCTTCATGGCGACAAGTCGTAAAGCATGGATAGGTGGAAATGCGCAAGGCTGGATTCGGCATCGCTCGATCAAACAAAGGGGGCCCTCATCATCAAGAATCTGATCTTGCTCTGAATCATCTACCAAAGGATTCGATGATGATGCAATTTGAGAGGGGGTGTACCAGAGAAAGCCTTCTAGTTAGGTTGTCTGGTCTTTAAGATACATAGACATTAGTGCAACATGTAGCAAAAAAGCTCCGGATGATTCCACGAGAGATATTCAATTGTCGTTCATGGACTTTGGAAACCGTTTTCTTATCGATTCTATGTATCCACTCTCGCCATAAATATATGGCATGTTGGTCCCTCCATTGGATGCCTTCTTAGGCTTGTCATGTTGGTCCCTCCATCCATCCACAACGAACCATAGTTGCCAGAAATCCGGATCGTCCAGGTCGAGAAACGTAGGAGCGGTGGACACCCAAATAACAAGGTTTGGTGAGAGGTATACATCTCTGGTATGCCAATTCGGGATGTGGGTCATGATCCAGTTAGTTTGGGTTGATGACCCTGATTTGATAAAATGGGGCATTATATAGTTGACTCTAGTATTCACCCATCTCATCTTAGAAAATTATAATTTTTCATTTTCTAGATATGAAACTAGGTGGACAATCATATATGATAAGATACAAAAAAAGTATACTAGATACATGATATTAGTAATAAAGGAATGCTAAAGGATTGAAGTAGAGAAGGTAAAGCACAAGGAGACATAAGGGTTGATTCCTGTAGTTCGTTCCTTTTGAGGGGAAGTTCATCTACGGTGGAGGGGTGTGGCACCACAAAGGACAACCAATGCCAGAAAGCCTCACCTACTCTCGAGTGAGCAAATTGATGTCTACGCACGCTTCTATTGTTGTAGACAGTGTTGGGTCTTCAAGTGCAGAGGTTTGTAGAACAGCAGCAAGTTTTCCTTAAGTGGATCACCAAAGGTTTATCGAACTCAGGGAAGTAGAGGTCAAAGATATCCCTCTCAAGCAACCCTGTAATTACGATACAAGAAGTCTGTTGTGTCGCCAACACACCCAATACACGTGTCAGGTGTATAGGTGCACTAGTTCGGCGAAGAGATAGTAAAATACAAGTAATATGGATGATTATGAGTAGTAATTGCAATCTGAAATAAAAATGAAAGCAAGCAAACATGTAGCAGAACTAGTTGTAAATGGTGTTTCAATGCTTAGAAACAAGGCCTAGGGATCATACTTTCACTAGTGGACACTATCAACAATGATGTCATAATTGAATACATAGATATTATCACTTCACTACGCTACTCTGAACCACTCTCCGATTTTATAACAAACACAAATTCACTATGTAGGGCTGCATAAGGATTCCTTAAAGTTCGCATTCCCAATCTATGTACGCCCCACACTATCACCTTGAGCATACAAAGATGGTACTAACTAGCACCACAATTCATAAGCATTTTTGTAAATTAAGCTTAAGAAACAAACACGATGTGCACACTGTCACCTTCACACAGTTGGACAAGATGTCCCCGGAGATCACATAATAAAACCACTTGAGATTTTAATTTTGAGTTAATCGGGGCAATGTTGTTTTTCTTTCGT
>NC_061511.1:217538344-217611358 GCF_022539505.1 Lolium rigidum | reverse complement strand
TCTACAAGAATAGAAACACCCGTAGACATCAAGCACTTTTACGAGCGCCGTTGCCGGGGAGGAAAGGTAAAAGGCACTCATACTCCGGTTCCAGTACGGTACTTTTCGGCGCCATTGTGTGTGTGCTCGAAGCTATTTCCTTTAGACTCGCAATTGCGACATTTGGTTTCTTGTTTACACTAGTTAGGCATAATGGACAACAAAGAGCTTCTTATTCTATTTCCTGATTTAAGACATGGATGGTTTGATACGAAAATTAAAAAACCCATGGAACATATTAATATGAATGCTTTGAACACTATTGTTGCTAATGCTATGGAAAATTCTAAGCTTGGGGAAGCTGGCTTTGATGAGCATGATATTTTTAGTCCCCCAAGCATTGAGGAGAAAATTTTCTTTGATGATACTTTGCCTCCCATTTATGATGATTATAATGATAGTAGTATTTTGTTACCACCTCTTATGGAGGATAAATTTGATTATGATTACAATATACCTCCTATATTTGATAGCTACTTTGTTGAATTTGCTCCCACTACAATTAATAAGAATGACTATGCTTATGTTGAAAGTAGTAATTATTTTATGCATGAGACTCATGATAAGAATGCTTTATGTGATAGTTATATTGTTGAGTTTGCTCATGATGCTACTGAAAGTAATTATGAGAGAGGGAAACATGGTTATATGCATCTTAATAATATTAAGTTTCCCCTCTTTATGTTGAGAATCTTGAAATTGCGCTTGTGTTGCTTTTCTATGCTTGCCACTTTGTTCTTCATGAATTTATTTGTGTACAAGATTCCTATGCATAGGAAGCATGTTAGACTTAAACGTGTTTTTAATTTGCCTCTTGATGCTCTCTTTGCTTCAAATACTATTTCTTGCAATTGCATCATTAAAACTGCTGAGCCCATCTTAATGGCTATAAAGAAAGAACTTATTGGGAGATAACCCATGTGTTTTTTTACTACAGCACTTTGTTTTATATTTGTGTCTTGGAAGTTGTTTACTACTGTAGCAACCTCTCCTTATCTTAGTTTTGTTGCATTGTTGTGCCAAGTAAAGTTTCTATGTCAAAGTTGATGTTATATTTGGGATCGCTGCGCAGAAACAGCATTGTCTTGTCAGTCACGAATCTGGGCACAAGTCTCTATAGAAAATTCTAAAAAATCTGCCAATTTACGAGCGTGATCCTCAGATATGTACGCAACTTTCATTAGTTTTGAGTTTTTCCGTTTGAGCAAGTCTGGTGCCATTTTAAAATTCGTCTTTACGGACTGTTCTGTTTTTGACAGATTCTGCCTTTTATTTCGCATTGCCGCTTTTGCTTTGTTGAATGGGTTTCTTTGTTCCATTAATTTTCAGAAGTTTTGTGCAATGTCCAGAAGTGTTAAGAATGATTGTGTCACCTCTGAACATGTGAATTTTGATTATGCACTAACCCTCTAATGAGTTTGCTCGAAGTTTGGTGTGGCAGAAGTTTTCAAGGGTCAATAGAAGAGGGTGATATAATGTGATCGAGAAGAGTGAAAGGTCTAAGCTTGGGGATGCCCCGGTGGTTCATCCCTGCATATTTTAAGAAGACTCAAGCATCTAAGCTTGGGGATGCCCAAGGCATCCCCTTCTTCATCGACAACTTATCAGGTTTCTTCTAGTGAAACTATATTTTTATTCCGTCACATCTTATGTACTTTACTTGGAGCGTCTGTGTGTGCTTTTATTTTTGTTTTGTTATCTTCGTTCTCTGAATAAGTTCATCCTTGTGTGGGAGAGAGACACGCTCCGCTGGTTCGTATGAACACATGTGTTCTTAGCTCATAATATTCATGGCGAAGTTTCCTCTTCGTTAAATTGTTATATGGTTGGAATTGGAAAATGCTACATGTACTAATTGGTAAAATGTCTTGGATAATGTGATACTTGGCAATTGTTGTGCTCATGTTTAAGCTCTTGCATCATATACTTTGCACCCATTAATGAAGAAATACATAGAGCTTGCTAAAATTTGGTTTGCATAATTGGTCTCTCTAAAGTCTAGATAATTTCTAGTATTGAGTTTGAACAACAAGGAAGACGGTGTAAAGTCTTATAATGTTTACAATATGACTTTTATGTGAGTTTTGCTGCACCGGTTCATCCTTGTGTTTGTTTCAAATAACCTTGCTAGCCTAAACCTTGTATCGAGAGGGATTACTTCTCATGCATCCAAATCCTTGAGCCAACCACTATGCCATTTGTGTCCACCATACCTACCTACTACATGGTATTTCTCCGCCATTCCAAAGTAAATTGCTTGAGTGCTACCTTTAAACAATTCAAAAGTTATCACCTCTTATTTGTGTAAATGTTTTATAGCTCATGAGGAAGTATGTGGTGTTTATCTTTCAATCTTGTCATTTACTTTTGACAGACTTTCACAATGGACTAGTGGCACATCCGCTTATCCAATAACTTTGCAAAAAGAGTCGGCAATGGGGTTCCCAGCCCCAATTAATTAACTTTCATTAATAATTCTCTTCACATGTTTTGCTCGATTCATCGGTAAGCAACTTAATTTTGCAAATAGACACTCCTCCATGGTATGTGAATGTTGGAAGGCACCCGAGGATTCGGTTAGCCATGGCTTGTGTAAGCAAAAGGTTGGGAGGAGTGTCATCCATAAATAAAGAAAAACTAAACTAAAGTACATGTGTAAACAAAAGAGAAGAGGGATGATCTACCTTGCTCGGTAGAGATAACGTCCTTCATGGGAGCCGCTCTTGAAAGTCTGGTTGATGAGGTAGTTAGAGTGCCCACTACCATTCGTTGACAACAACAAACACCTCTCAAAATTTTACTTTTATGCTCTCTTTATGTTTTCAAAACCAAAGCTCTAGCACAAATATAGCAATCGATGCTTTCCTCTTTGAAGGACCCTTCTTTTACTTTTATTGTTGAGTCAGTTTACCTATCTCTCTCCACCTCAAGAAGCAAACACTTGTGTGAACTGTGCATTGATTCCTACATACTTGCATATTGCACTTGTTATATTACTTTGCATTGACAACTATCCATGAGATATACATGTTATAAGTTGAAAGCAACCGCTGAAACTTAATCTTCCATTGTGTTGCTTCAATTCCTCTACTTTGAATTATTGCTTTACGAGTTAACTCTTATGCAAGACTTATTGATGCCTGTCTTGAAAGTGCTATTCATGAAAAGTCATTGCTTTATGATTCAGTTGTTTACTCATGTCATTACCATTGTTTTGATCGTTGCATTCATTACATATGTTTACAATAGTATGATCAAGTTTATGATGGCATGTCACTTCAGAAATTATCTTTGTTATCGTTTTACCTGCTCGGGACGAGCAGAACTAAGCTTGGGGATGCTGATACGTCTCCGACGTATCGATAATTTCTTATGTTCCATGCCACATTATTGATGATATCTACATGTTTTATTCACAATTTATGTCATATTCGTGCATTTTCTGGAACTAACCTATTAACAAGATGCCGAAGTGTCAGTTCCTGTTTTCTGCTGTTTTTGGTTTCAGAAATCCTAGTAACGAAATATTCTCGGAATTGGACGAAATCAACGCCCAGGTTCCTATTTTGCCCGGAAGCATCCAGAACACCCGAGAGTCGCCAGAGGGGGGCACACAGGCCCCAGACGATAGGGTGGCGCGGCCAGGGCCTGGGCCGCGCCCCCCTATAGTGTCGGCGCCCCTTCGACCTTCTGACGCTGCCCTTTCGCCTATATAAGGTCCCTGACCTAAAAACCCCGAGAGAGGAAGCCACGGTACGCGAAACCTTCCAGAGCCGCCGCCATCGCGAAGCCAAGATCTGGGGGACAGGAGTCTCTGTTCCGGCACCCTGCCGGACGGGAAGTGCCCCGGAAGGCTTCTCCATCGACACCGCTGCCATCTCCACCGCCATCTTCATCACCGCCGCTGCTCCCATGAGGAGGGAGTAGTTCTCCATTGAGGCTCGGGGCTGTACCGGTAGCTATGTGGTTCATCTCTCTCCTATGTACTTCAATACAATAATCTCATGAGCTGCCTTACATGATTGAGATTCATATGATGATGCTTGTAATCTAGATGTCATTATGCTAGTCAAGTGAGTTTTACTTATGTGATCTCCGGAGACTCCTTGTCCCACGTGTGTAAAGGTGACAGTGTGTGCACCGTGTGGGTCTCTTAGGCTATATTTCACGGAATACTTATTCACTATTATGAATGGCATAGTGAAGTGCTTATTTATATCTCTTTATGATTGCAATGTATTTTGTATCACAATTTATCTATGTGCTACTCTAGCAATGTTATTAAAGTAGTTTTATTCCTCCTACACGGTGTAATGGTGACGAGTGTGTGCACTCGTGTTAGTACTTGGTTTATGCTATGATCATGATCTCTTGTAGATTGCGAAGTTAACTATTGCTATGATAGTATTGATGTGTATTATTCCTCCTACATAAGCATGAAGGTGACAGTGTGCATGCTATGTTAGTACTTGGTTTAGTCGTTTCGATCTTTCTTGCACTCTAAGGTTATTTAAATATGAACATTTAATTGTGGAGCTTGTTAACTCCGGCATTGAGGGTTCGTGTAATCCTACGCAATGTGTTCATCATCCAACAAAAGAGTGTAGAGTATGCATTTATCTATTCTCGTTATGTGATCAAAGTTGAGAGTGTCCACTAGTGAAAGTCTAATCCCTAGGCCTTGTTCCTAAATACCGCTATCATTGCTTGTTTATTGTTTTTATCGCGTTACTACTCGCTGCGTTACTACTGCTTGTTTACTTCCTACAATATTACTACCATCAACCGCACGCCGAGCAAGCTATTTTCCTGCGCCGTACTACTGCTCATACTTATTCATACCACCTGTATTTCACTATCTCTTCGCCGAACTAGTGCACCTATTAGGTGTGTTGGGGACACAAGAGACTTCTTGCTTTGTGGTTGCAGGGTTGCATGAGAGGGATATCTTTGACCTCTTCCTCCCTGAGTTCGATAAACCTTGGGTAATCCACTTAAGGGAAACTTGCTGCTGTTCTACAAACCTCTGCTCTTGGAGGCCCAACACTGTCTACAAGAATAGAAACACCCGTAGACATCATGATCCAAATTCATATACTAAAGGGAGACTAACTTCTGATTACTCTACGCTTCGGCCCAAGCCCATACGTCGTGCCCTGTAGGGACGCCTGCGAAGGGGGGTGCGGGGGGCGGCAGCCCCCCGCGGTACGGTACGGATCGTTGGCACCGCCTATATATACATCTTGTAAGCCGCCGACTAGGGTTATCTGATTATAAGATAACCCACGGCGTTTGTAAACACCTCCCGATATAGTGAAGTTTTACTGGCTAGCGTCCGTGGTTTTTCCCCTTCTATGTTGGAAGGGGTTTTCCATGTTAAATCTCGTGTCTCCGCTGCGTATTCCTTTATTGTTCTTCGTTATTTGCTTGTCGCTTTTATAACAGTGTTGTCGACAAAAAAAATATGCTAGCTCAACTAAGTTCTTTTTTCTTTTGAGGGAAGCTCAACTAAGCTCTTTGCATAACAGAAACCCACAATCGCCACGCTCTTAAGAGCATCTCTAACCGATGCCTAAACATTTAGAGGAGCAAACGGCTGGCAAAAATAGAGGAGAATAAAGGTGGCCGTTATATTGGAACCCCTAAAACTAGCACACCATTTGAAAAAAAATCATGGGATTTTAAACGATTTTGACCGTGTTTCATACGGTTTGCACATAGTTCATAGGATTCAACAAAAAAAAATGAGCGAAATTTAACCTAAACATACTACAAACTTAAATTAAAACAAAATTAAAACCGAGGCCGCCGCCGTCGTTGTGCCTCTCCGCAGTCATCTAGTCATCAAAGGTGGAGAAGTCGTCATCGTCGCCACCTCCTTCGCGGCGCCTCTCGTACATGGCGTACGCCGCCGCCTCCGCCTCCGCCGCCACGCGTTCTGGATTTTGGCGACGGAGGTTGGCCATGCACTCCTCGCTGGCACGCTCTGCCTCAAGTCGCTCCCACGCCTCGCGGTACTCCCTCGCAAGTGCGGCCGCACTTGGGCGGCATGAAGATCTCCAGCAAAGGCTCGACGCAGCCGAGTGGGAAGTTCAAGTCCCCACAGCCGCCGCTGGTCCCCACTTGTGTTGCCGCACGCCGTGGTACTACCTATGCGGTTGCGGTGGGAGGTCGGTGAGGGCGTCAGATCAGCGAGGCGGCGTGCCCGGTTGCGGCTGGCGCTACGGATGACCAGAGAGGAGCGGCGGTCGGAAGATCCTTTCATCTCTGACGCGGATGTGGTGTTGGTGGGTGATTTGGTAGCGGACGGAGGTGGTGCGGTGGGTGGTGCGGTGATAGAAATTGGTTTTCTCCTCGGTCGACCGCCGCTCAAATATAGGAGGGGAGAAGGGACATTTTTCTCCTCAGTCGAGCATATATATGCCGCTAATTGATTTAAGGTTTCGGCTAGAGTCGGCTCCTGCCGTTAACGGCACATATTTTCTTCTCTAAGGCTGTTTTGGGCATCAGTTAGAGAAGGAGCATCTTCAGCCACATCCACCAAACCGCGTCCAGATGGAGGGCCGAATTGAGCGTTTGGGGGACACCGCAAGGAGCGCCGGATTGTCTCACGAACAACTAAGCCTCTTGGCAACAAATGTGAACTAATATATTGGACACATGTGTTGTTTATATTGTCACGGATCAAGAAACCTTTGCAAGATCCATGAATTACATGAAAAACATATACTGTTTAGCCCCTCCCGTAAATCGTTGTAAAAATATTCGAGATTGCCACAATAAGATAGAGAGAAAAAGGGAGACATTCAAGCAATAGAGAAGCTAATTATTTTCATTTCTGTTATAGAGATGAATATTTTGATGCCTACTAGTTCGCGCATTGTCTCATCGGCGCCATAACAAAGCCAAGGAACATCTGAATCAAGTTCGGAGTGGCACAACTTGCTTAGAATATGATAAAAAAACAGTATTTCATTTGTTTTGATTTGTACCGAACCTTTTTACTTGGTCACTAGCTCAGCTTCATGTTAATTATGTGTTAACATTACTTATTCATCCTTTGGTATATTTTATTGAATAATAATTTGAGGCATAACTAGCAACATTAAAATGGTAAACCCGTTCATGTATATTGAGTTACATGTTTGTAAAAAATCTAATATTATGATTACAACAACATTTCTAGTGCTAAAGCGAAGGTGTATCATGTTGATACCTTTTGTTTTTATTTAGTTTGGAACGTTGAAGAAAATCTTTTTCAAGAATACTTATTCCATAAATCAAATAATCCGTGGTAGTGTGTTTAGATTGTACAAATCCAGTAAATAACCTTACAAAGATTTCTAGAATACACTACTACTCATTTTAGGTGTAAGCAAACACATAATTCTAGAGTGTACGAAAATCAACCACGGTCTATCCCTAGATCCCCTATTTAACTCAGAAAAAAGTGTCTAATTAATTAGGGAAAAGTCATGTGAAAACCAACAAAAATAGGGCAATTCCACCAGAACACTAACACCATAGGGCCATGCCCAGTTCAGTCGATGACACATCGAATGCCACAAAACGTACGACAATAACTACACGAACACAACCTATAGTGATCAGATCCACCGAACTATCAACTCCCATCACTACCGATGAGAATAAGCTGTGACTGTCATGGAAGGTGCATACCAAAACGCTCCCACAAAACTAAAGAAACATTTTTTCGAAATGAGGAAATATCATCTGAGCTTTTGCATCCAAGGGATGTACACAGCTTTTTTATTAAATTATTCACAACACCTTACAAGAAAAATTACAAAGATCGAACCGAAGCCAAACTAACGACAATTCGCTAATCCTACATCACCGATTGGGGGGCGGGGAGGAGGAATCAATGAACAGAGCCAACACCCTGACATCACACCAACACGCATCATCAAAAAACCGAAGGCCTCCACAAGTCGCCCAATGGCGAGTAGGTGGCACAACCGGCCCGGCAGATCCTCAGCGCGTACCATCATACACGCTCCAGAAGTCCTCGCCGCCACCGTCTTCCGCACACCCATGTTCAGGAGAGATCAATGCAATGACCTTGCGAGGCCTTCCACCAATGCCACCACGACGCTAGACAGCTCCACCACCCTGCGCACGTCGAATATGACGTATCCGACGATGCTACCCCGCTGCACCACGCCGCCAAGATTCGCTGTCTTCAACACGAAAGAAAAACGCCGCTCCACCTCAGGACCCTCTAGCTTGCATCTTCTCCATAGACGATGCCCCCAGGAGGGAGAACGACGATGTATGCCGCCATCGCCCGATCCGGGATCGGATCTAGGATTTCTCCCGGAGCAGCACGAGTAAGAAGTCGTAGACTGCGACGACGATGCCTTCAAGAAGGTAACGGCGCGTGACGTCGCCATCGTCCGCCATGACCAAGGTCAGAGCACGGTTTTCACCGGCAGCTACGCTCCCCAACTCGTTATTGGGACTGGACATGAGATCAAAAGATCCCCACGAACAGCCCCAATCTAGCCGCCCGCGTCCGACGAAGAAGACGAGCACCACCACCATACCCGGAGTTGCTGCCCCAGGCCACCTCAAGATGCGGGAGAAGCCCAGAAAAACGCCGCAGCCGCAGGGAGGATCGAGGACGAACACACGAGCCCTCCTAGACCCATCTAGGCCCAGATCGGAGACCCGCCGTCGAACCCAGCCGAACCGCCACCACGGCGTGCCGCCCCTTGCCGTCACTGCATGCATCCACAAAATCATGCCGCCGAGGATTAATATCGAGAGGCACCTCATCGCCTACATTGACAAAAACCCTTGAACTCTCCAAGCCACTGCTCCAACTTTCTTCTGCTCGCTTAACCTAGACCACCACGAACAATTGTTTATTAGACAGACCGTCGGCTTCCTCGACCAAATTACATCAAGTAAAATGAGTATCAACTTCTTAATTCCTAGAGCGTATAGACAAGATTTAATGTTGCAGGCCACATTTGATTATAATTCCTACTGTACTGTAGCATGTAGTCTGCCGACGCGCCACGAATGGGTGGAGCTTTGGCGGGTGCGTATCTTCTTTACCCGACCTTCCACCCGCCTAGCGCGACCCGTTCAGAGCTGACCACGACGACCCGTAGCAATCCTGCGCCGCCCATCTTCAACGCGCCGGCAACAAAGAACTAGAGCATACGGATGGCAGTGAGCACAGCGAGTCAGAAAGAGGTAGCGATCACATCACTGCATATATGGCCGCACTCAAAATTTTAGTTCCACCTCAAACTAGTCTACAGCACGCGGGGCCAGTCGCAGGACGCGGGCACCAGGCGCCGTTCGGCGGATGGCCGCGCTGCTGCTGTCGCCGGTGCGGCTACTCGTGAGGCTGCGGGACGCGTACGTCGACGCGATGCTTGCGGTGGCCGCCGGGGGCGCCGCGTGGCCGTGCGCGGCGCTGGCAACGGCGAAGCCGGGGGAGCAGGGCTCGCTGTGGGCGAAGCGGGTGCCCCGGGCGAGGTCAACCGGCGGGCGGAGCACCGACTTCGAGCGGCGGATGATGGCGCACATCTACAGCACGCTCGCCACGCCGGAGCTGCTCGGCGCCGCGGCCTGAACCTTCGACGCGCGGCTCGTGGGCAACAAAAAGGAATTCCCAACAAAAAGTACAGGGCCGGTCCTGAGGTTTCGAGGGCCCGGGGGAAAACTGGAATCTGAGACCCCTAATAGGAGCATCGAAAATGGATCTTTATACTCACATCGTCCCAAAATATAAGACGTCTTCTAATATTATTGGTTAACTACTTATAACTTTAACTATGGTTTGTACTTATAATATGTTCTCAAAATTTGTATAAATATATATATGAAATAAAAGAGATTTAATATTATTTATTTATTATGAGACCACATAATTTGGTATATATTAGTATTCAAAATTCATGCATTAAACACCGTGCAAAAATACCTGGCTTATACTTTGAACGGAGGGAGTATCAAGTAATGCATAATGTTACCTCAAAAATAGCTTAGTATATCACACTGCACTTTCCAGATGACATGACGACATCGACATATAAAGAAATAATTAATAATTAGAAACAAGTGCAAAGATACACAATTACTAGATTAAGTCAACAAATGCTTACCTCACGGGTTGAACTCACGGATCACAGACCCAATGATATACTGTTTATTCCAAAATAATGAACACTTCTTTGATTATCAATCATCGCTTTGGAACAACTAAAACACAATGTTTATCACCATCAATCCAAGAACGATATACAATTATAAGAAATTAGGCCATAGAATAGGCCACTTATACGTGAAGAATCAGAGAAATACATGTGGACTGTGGCACCGTCTGTTGGATAATTAGGCACAATTTCCATGATTAATTCCAGAATATTAAGCATGACGACAGAAACTACTAACATGTGAAACTCGAATATACTAGATGCATTAATCAACATGAATAGTAGCATGGCAAACGATACAACATTCATCGCTGAATAGATCGAGATATGTCGCACGTACCGATCTGGTGGAGGTGGCGGTGGAGGTGTAGCAGATGATGTCGCAGCAGTAACGTTGTTGATGACAACGTTGTTGACGACGGGGACGACGGGTCGAAGTAGACGGCGTTGAAGACGACGGTAGGCAGCACCGCCCGACTTGGACGGAAGGCGACCCGTGATGAAGAGCTTGAGCGAGTCACGCAGAGCGCTTCCCAAAAACCTAATTCGCCCTCTCCCGTACGGGATCGCAAGGACGAGTGGTTCCGGAGACCTGCTCTCCCGTTCGCCGATGCACGTCGGCGCGCGGGATGGAGTAGACTACGATGGCGGCGCAAGCGAGAGAGGTGGAAACCCTAAATCGTGTATTCGGTATATTTGCGGTAGCCGGGCAAGAGATTATATAGGCTCGGGAAACCCTAGGCAACGTGGGCCACGCCCACGTCGCACGAACGTTTCGAGTCGGTTACAGATAGCCCACGATCCGGGAGCGACCCGAACCGACTAACTGTGACGCGTCCGTCTAGAACTCTGTTCGTTTTCCTGAGCTGCAAAAAGTAAGGAAAGTCTCGGCTCGAGGCTCAATCCACTCACCACGAGCGCGGCGCGCGTCGTGACGTGTCGAGTCGAGTCGAGTCGAGTCGAGACGAGCGAGCGAGGAGGAGGAGGAGCGCGCGTGTAGCACTCCTATTCTCACTCACTTACTAGTGGTGAAACAACCCACCTTATAAGGTGGTCTAACTTCCTCCCAACTTTCCATGTGGGACTAAACTTCCCACCTCTTGCCACTCACTAGTGAGCTGCCACCAACTTGGGCTCAAACTCACAAGGCTGCCACTATGTGGGCTTTGAGATTTATAGGGAAAACTGAAATCTAAATTTGGGCCACTAAAAATGGGCCCAATATTTCAACAATCCCCCACCAGATCTCAAATCCCCATTTAGAGATTTACCAATACTCGCTGCTTGTTTATATACCAGTGTTTCAGCGGAGACTGTTAAGTTGAACTTCCGCCTAGAACCTTAAGCTACACCCATTCACACTTGAACAATGGACTAAGCCTTGAATTGCAAGTTTTGCGTGAATAGGGTTTCACTCAAAGTCATGACCAGTACATGGCTGCCAGTAGCCTATCCCGCGGGTGAAGCATATGCGTCATACTTCATGGTCTCTTCATGAGTTTACTAGAGATCACCCAAATCTCATAGATTGCGACGTTTAACAATCGGACTCATATAGGTGTGTTATTTCAAGAATGCTCTGTAGGACAGCATCTTTGCTATAATAGCCAACATAAACACATTAAGGCTTGTCGCCAACCTGCCTTACAGACAATTGAGAGTTGTGCATCTTCACATAGAGAGGGTTACATAATACTCTCCTCAATTAAACCACTAGTTTGTTCTTCCCGAGTCCTAATTCACGGGATCTCCGATCACAAAGGTTGGGTTACCACTATGGTGTAACATCAACGGGTCTCAAACCCATCTCCCTCGATGCACTTTCTATCACATTACGTGATAGTCCCTTTGTAAAGGGATCTGCCGGGTTTTTGTACTGTTTGAATATATGTAACGGTTATTACTCCGGAGTTTCGCAATTTCCGACGGACTTCAAACGTCTCTTGACGTGTCTTGATGACTTCGCGTTATCTTTAGAATTGTTCACTTTGACAATTACGGTTTGATTGTCACAATTCAAAAGGATTGCCGGAACAGGTTTTTCAACCACGAGGCAAGTCCATCAAGAGCTCACGCAACCATTCGATTCAACGGTGGTTGTGTCTAAAGCGATGAGTTACTGCTTCCATAGTTGACCTCGTCAATATGGTTTGCTTGCAAGATCTCCATGACATCTGCGCCACCTCCAAAGGTAAATACATACCCACTTGTAGCGTACGGATAAGCTACATCCGAGATCCAATTCGAATCACTATATCCTTCAAGCACGAGTGGGTGCCACGAATAGTGAATCCCATAACTCATTGTACCACATAGGTAGCGCATGACCCTATCAAGTGCATGCCAATGATCGGTACCCGGGTTTGACATGAACCTACTCAACTTGCTAACGGCAAAAGAGATGTCGGGTCTAGTCGCGCTCGCTAAGTACATGAGTGAGCCAACGATACGAGAATATCTCAATTGATCTATGGCGATTCTCCGGTTCTTGCGTAATGTCACACTTGGGATCATAAGGTGTTGAAGAAGGCTTGCTATCAATATAGCCGAACCGGCTCAAGATCTTCTCAACATAATGGGATTGCGTTAGAGTAATCCCACTCTCGTTCTTAATCAGCTTGATGTTCGGAATCACATCGACTTCTCCCAGATCTTTCATATCAATGCTCTTTGACAAGAAAGACTTGACCTCGTGTATTACTTTCATGTTTGTACCAAAGATCAGAATATCATCCACATACAAACATAATATAACACCTTCGCCCCCACCATGGCGATAGTAAACGCACTTGTCGGCCTCATTGACAACAAAGCCTACGAGAAGTTAAAGTTCTGTCAAACTTCTCATGCCATTGCTTAGGTGCTTGTTTCGGGCCATATAAAGATTTCAGTAACTTGCACACCTTTCTTTCTTCACCTTTTACTACAAACCCATCGAGCTGATCCATATAGATTTCCTCTTCCAACTCTCCATTAAGAAAAGCTGTCTTTACGTCCATTTGATGAACTATAAGACCATAGGAGGCAGCCATGGATAGTAGTACTCGAATGGTGGTAAGTCTAGCGACGAGTGAATAGGTGTCGAAGTAATCTTCGCCTTCTCTCTGTGTGTAGCCTTTCGCTACAAGCCGCGCCTTGTACTTCTCAATAGTACCATCAGGTCTTAGCTTCTTCTTGAACACCCATTTGCAGCCCACGGGCTTGCATCCATGGGGTCGTTCGATAGCTCCCAAGTTCCATTAGAAAGAATCGAGTCCATCTCATTATGGACAGCTTCTTTCCGATCATCTGCATACTGGAGATGCATATGCCTCTGCAATGGACGTGGGAGTATCATCCACAAGGTACACAATGAAATCATCACCAAAGGATTTTTCAATCCTTCGTCTCTTGCTCCGTTTAGGAGCTTCATTGTCATCCTTCTCAATAACAATCTCATGTGATTGTTCAAAATACTCATTAGATGTACTAGATTCGGGAACTATCTCGGTAGAAATTCTAGCAATGCTATGCATATCTTTCATAGGAAACATATTCTCAAAGAATGTTGCATCACGAGATTCCATAATAGTGTCAACATGCATATCGAGTACTTCAGATTGAACTACTAAAAATCTATAGCCTACACTCCGCGGAGCATAACCTAGAAAGATACAATCCATCTGTCTTTGGTCCGAGTTTGCGCTTTTTAGTAATTGGAATATTGACTTTCGCCAAACATCCCCATGTGCGCAAATACGAAAGTGATGGTTTTCTCCCAGACCACTCCTCGTAAGGGGTTTTATCTTTATTCTTGTTAGGAACTCTATTCAGGACATGACATGTAGTCAACAAAGCCTCCCCCCACCATGCCTTTGATAAACCAGCGATGGCTAACATGGAATTCACCAAGTCGGTCGGCGTGCGGTTTTTCCTCTCGGCAACCCCGTTTGATTGGGGCGAATAGGGAGGCGTCCTCTCATGAATAATACCATGTTCCTCACAGAATTCATCAAAGATTTTAGGAAAATATTCACCACCACGATCAGACCTAAGACGCTTGATCTTTCTCTCTAGTTGATTTTCAACTTCGGCCTTATAAATTTTAAAGTAGTCTAAGGCTTCATCTTTAGTTCGCAACAAATAAACATAGCAAAATCTAGTCGCATCATCAATCAGTGTCATGAAATATCTCTTTCCACCTTTTGTCAACACACCATTCATCTCGCATAGATCAGGATGTATGAGTTCTAGAGGTGATGCGGGGTGGCTTTCGCACACCTCCGCCTCAAGACCGTCAAGTGCAGCCCCGCCTATCGTCGACGCTACACCATGGCCAAGGAGTCCCCCAAGTGGACCAACAACACAAAACCCCGCCATATACGTCAAGGTGAACTCTTTCCTCTCTATGGTCGATCTCAACACCAACTTGAATGGCATGCTACCTCATGCCTATCATCATTGTGTCTATAGGTGCCGACATCGACAAGGACCAAGAGAGAAGGAACTCCCATGGTGCAAGGAAGAAGGAAGAAGAAGAAGAAGGAAGGAAGAAGGAAGGAAGAGGAAGAAGAGGCAAGAGGAGGAAGGCCGGCCGGTCCCAGGGCCGGTCAACCGGACCACAGAGCCGGCCCACCCGGCCCCGGGCCGGTCTGACCGGGTCCCTGACCGGCCTGGCCGGTTTCGACCGGAATCTCCGCTTGTGCCATCCGGACGCGGTCCGGGGCTTCGGAAGCCTCGCCCGGTCACCGGCCGGCCCAGAATCCGGTTTGGACCGGACGGCCCGGTCCCACGCCCGGTCGGACCGGCCCTGGACCGGATTTCACGGGTTTGACCCACCAACTTGTACCCGTTCGACCCGAGCTGCCTTGTATGCCTATATAAGACCCCGGCTCGCCCCCATAGCCTGGTTAGACAAGATTTAGGCTTAAACATGACTTTGAGCTTTGTCTCCCTAGGGTTTCATCCCCTTTGTATCAAGGCACCCCATGTTGTATGATTGGATCTATGTGAGTGAGATTCTAGTGTAGCCCACTCTCTCTCCCTCACCTACCTCCATCCTCAACACCGATCTCTCACTCCGGGATTCTACCTCGAGTCTCTCCCGTGGTGATTCTATTGGCGTGGTCCATCGAGCCACGAGGGTAAGTATCGATTGTATCGGGTTGGTGTGCGTTGTGTTCTTCGTGTTCTTCGCGTTCTTCGTGTTCTTCCGCCTCTCCCTCTTTTTCCCCTTTGGATCTTGGGTCATTCGCGAGATCGGGCCACACACGGGGTCTTAGACCTTAACATATGGTATCAGCAGCCTTTGGTTTCCGCGAATTTGACCCCCCACCCATCCAATTTCGTCTCTAAAAATTTTCCCCAAAAATCCCCAAAAAATAGCCCTAATTTGCCTTTGGATGGATGTGCGATTTGGTTGCGTTTTGAGTGGTTTTGGTCCATGGATTTGGTGTTGGAGTGCTTGATCTACTATTTCCCCCACTTTCTAGCCCCCAATTCCATCGTTTTCCTTCGATTTGGTCGATTTGGCTTTGGTTTGGGGAAGAACAGGAGAGAGAAAGCTCCAAATCGTGCAACCCGGTTGAGAACCCGGTCAACCGGCCCCCAGACCGGACCGTCCGGCGCAGAACCCGGTCAGACCGGCCGCCAACCGGACCAGCCGGCCCAGAAGCCGGTCAACCGGACCCCAGACCGGAGCCGCCGGCGCCAGACCCGGTCCGACCGGACCACCGACCGGGCACATCTCCTTCGACCTCGACTCCGGCGATCTCCACCACCACCACCACCACCACCACCACCATCGCAGGTATAACTTGCAGTGACCCTTGTAACCCTCTTCCTTTTGCGATCTATCCTATCGAGCATTGCTTGTCTAGTGTTGCGAGACATTGCACGTGGCCCCGCATTGTGAGGTGTGTGTCGCGTTGAGTAAGGCATCCAAGCAAACACTCGTGTGGCAAGATAGCAAAAGCGAGCTAACGCTAACATAGTGTGAGAAAAAGCCGCCAAAACACAAAAAGAGTGCAAGTGCACAATAGAGCAAAAGAGTGCGAGTAGCACCATACATACATATACCCATACATACAAAAGTGTCCATGTGCCACCAAAGATAAAAACGAGTGCAAGTGCCACCATATACAAGAGAGAAAAAGCTTTTAAGCAAAAGAGAGAAAAGAGAAGAGAGGCCGCGTGTGAATCTTGTTGTCTCTTCATTTGCAACCAAAGCTTTGCCTCTCCTTGTGTTAGTGTGTGTTATCACCAGAATTTGACCAAGCTAGAGGTGGGCCGCGATCGAGATGGACGTGAAGATTATACATGGAAGAAATACGTGAATCGGCCTTGTATACCAAGTTGGGCTAAACTGCCCATGTATCTGTAACATATTAGATCGCATCTCAGTTTAGAAGTTAGAATCTATCTCGTGCACGGTTTAGTGCACGCCCACATTAGAAAGTCCCCTGGACTATAAATATGTACCTAGGGTTTATGGAATAAACAACAACCAACGTTCAACACAAACCAATCTCGGCGCATCGCCAACCCCTTCGTCTCAAGGGTTTCTCCGGTAAGCACCATGCTGCCTAGATCGCATCTTGCGATCTAGGCAGCACGAGCCTGCCCACGTTGTTCATGCGTTGCTCGTATCGAAGCCTTTTTGATGGCGAGCAACGTAGTTATCGTAGATGTGTGAGGGTTAGCATTGTTCTTAGTATCATATGCTTGTCGTAGTGCAACCCTTGCGCATCTAGCCGTCCTTGTACCTCATCATGGGTGCAGGGCGGCACCCCGCTTGATCGTTATTTAGTAGATCTGATCCGTTACGATTGCTCCTTGATTTATCGGGGATTAGTTTAATATCCGCAATAGTTAGGCCTTACAAAGGGTTGGAGGATCCAGCGGCGTGTAGGGTGTAGTTTGCTGGCCCTAGACAGGATGTTCCGAGGATCAACCTCGTGTTGGTTTTTAGGCCTTGTCTAGGGCTGTCTTACGGTCACCGTGCGCGAGCGCGAGGCCCAATCGTGAGTAGGATGATCCGATTATGCGGTGAAAACCCTAGATCGTCGTGGATCTCATATGCTTTATCTTGATCAAGCGGGACCACCATATATTCGGCCACCTTGGACGAATCATGGGTGGATCGGCTCCATGAGCCGATTCACGAGGATAACCCGAGAGCCGATCGAGGCTCGTATTTAACGTGTACGTGTGTGCCCTGCAGGAAACTAAGCGAGGCATCATCCACACCTTCACGACCGGTATAGGTCGGGTGGCACGCCCTTGCAGTTTGCATCGGCGCGCGACCGGGGAGGCTTTGCGGGCCGTCGCTCCGAGGGACCGGGGCCAGCCGCAGCCCTAAGTTGTTCCCGGCTCTACGGTGTTGGCCAGTCACTGCCCGCCGGTGGGTTTCTGACGCCAACACATTCTGGCACGCCCGGTGGGACAATCTTCAACATCCACCACATCGCCATCTACATCCGAGATGGCGGAAGAAACTCCGGTCACTTACGAGGAGCTCAATGGCGAGCTCAAGAAGAAGTATGACGAGGTCAAAACCTTCCTCGAAGCCGACCTCATCGGCTCTTTCCACGAGGACCCGCTCCCATGGCATCGGATGGAAGGGGTTCTCACCGAAGGCGCCCTTGATGGAGTGGATCTATCCACCCCGTCGGAAGAACGCACCAGGTCGCTGCGTCGAGGAGATCAACTTCATGGTGGCTCATTCGGCTGCACCGCCATTCCGAGAGCCTCGGTGAATACGTTGGAGCGCGTCGCTCGCGCGTGATCCGGGAGATCATGAGCCATCGGTATGCTCCGTCGGGACCAGCTCTAGGGACTCACCAAGGAGAAGTACCACTCCGGTCCCGTCCACCGCTGCCGTTCGCCTTGGCAGCGCACGAGCGCCGAACGCATCGGCCTACGTCGTCTACAAGATTGGTGGTGACCCCGGTGACTACCAATTCCTACATGACGCGCCCAAGGAGATCCCGCACGGATACGCATGCGCATACGTGCCAGAGTGCAGCGCCTGGGCACCCTCGAACCAGGTTGCAACAGCGGGGACTTACGGAACAACGGGAGGAACGTCGGAGGCGGACCCCGAGAAGCGGACGTGGCTAGCTAAATACGCCACCCCGACAAAACTCCGCAGCCCAGCTCCTGCAGTTGGCTCAGAACCGGAAAAACAAGCATGGCTGGTAAAGTACGCCACTCCGGCGAATCTTCAAGGTTCGGCACCTGCAGCCATCACCGCGGATCAGATTTGTACGATTCTGAAAGATCAGTTCGGCATGATGCCGAAAAGGAAGACGGTCGGCTATACCAAGCCGTACCCCAACGAGTACGAATTGATCCCGCTACCACCCAAGTATCGGCTCCCGGACTTCACAAAGTTCGAGCGGATCGGATGGTTCCAGCTCCATCGAGCATGTGAGCCGATATTTGGCACAGCTGGGCATGATCTCAGCGTCAGACGAGCTGCGTGTGAGGTACTTCTCACAGTCCCTCACAGGATCGGCTTTCGGTTGGTACACATCACTGCCACCGAACTCAGTCCAGACTTGGAAGCAGCTGGAAGAACGGTTCCATGAGCAATATCACTCAGAGGCTTCCGAGGCTGGCATTGCCGATCTGGCACAAGTACGACAAAAGCGCGGGGAAACAGTGTCAGAATACATCCAGCGCTTCAGGACCGTTAGGAACCGATGCTATTCGGTTCACGTAAGCGAAAAAGAAGCAGTCGAGTTGGCGGTGGTGGGTCTATCATCATCGATCAAGGACGTGGCCTCCCAAGCGGACTACCCGTCACTAGCGCACATGGTACGAAGGCGTCGGCGTATGAACAGCGTCACCCGGATGTCTATCGGGACAAGTTCAAGCGTGTGGTTACCATGGTTGACGCGGGCGAAGATGAAGTCGCTACGGGAGAACAAGAGGTCGCGATGGCTGAGTGGACTCGAGCTGCGGGCCCGGTAACCTGCAAATGGGTGAAGCCACCAGGACCCCCAAGAGGGTTCGACTTCGACGTGACGAAGACCGAGCAGATTTTCGATCTCTTACTCGCGGAGAAGCATATAAAGATTCCCGAAGGCCACAAAGTTCCCACGGTGCAAGAGCTGAACGGAAAGCCATACTGCAAGTGGCATAACACGTTCACCCACACCACTAACGACTGCAGGGTGTGGCGTCAGCAGATCCAGATGGCAATAGAAAATGGGCGACTAATTTTTAACCAATATGCCATGAAGGTCGACACACACCCCTTCCCCGCCGTCAACATGGTGGAGTTTGCCCACCTCGGAGGGTGCCAGCCTGATTTCTCAACCAACATCAGCATGGTAGAGCTTGGACACCGCTCCGAGAAGGACGGGGATGAGGACAGCTGCTCTCAGAGCAAGGACACAGAGGGGGCCGCTCCATGCGATCGGCTCCGTCAAGATGGCAAGCGCTACGTCACAGAGGGGGAAGTTAAGAACATAAGATATCAACGACCCCTCTCTGATCACCTCCTCAATAAGTACGTGAGTCGGTATGATCAACGCCGGCGACACGGCGACGATGATGAAAGAGGCCGTCTGGCCAGAAACGATAGAAGACATCGTCGACATAATCACGATGAGGAGCGGCAGGAGCGCCACGCCAGGGAGCAGGACGATACGGACAGGCATTGGGACTGCCCCTTCTTCAGACACTGCTGGGATTCAGGAATGAGCCGATTACCAACAATCGGCAACTGCCCAGAATGCAACCAGAAAAAGAAGGAGGCAGCCAACGTGTCTGTGTTCGAGCGCCTAGGGCCTCTCCCACCACAAAACAGACGTGCTGAGATCCCTCGGTTGGAAGATCTCGAGGATTCGGAAGACGAGGGGAAAGACGAAGAAGACAGTACCACCGTCCAAGGTGGTGCCCCGATGGTCTCAGCCATTCACAAAAGCGCAGGGTTCAGCGATTGCGCGGTCTGGAGGAAGCCGAAAGGTTATACTTGCATACGCTGAGGAAGGCACGACCGGATTTGGCTGCGAAAGTCCAGAGGACCCTGGATGAAGAGGGACTGCCGCAAAGAAAAGAGTGGCGCCCCAAGCAAAGGAAAGCCGATGATGAAACATCGGCTGGCACAAACATGGTGCTCGTTCGTCCGGCGAAGTGTAGGGCTCCACGATTACACGATGCACTCGAGGTGAACGACAGCAAGCGCACTAACGTGATAAAGTCAGAGATTGGGCTGGTTTTGTCTACCGGCCTGGGCGAGTAGCAAGACTACGTCAATAAGCAACGTGGCAAGGCTGATCCTTGCGATCGGCCCTCCGAAACTGATGAAGGGATATTACAAAACCTTCACCGAGCAAGCAACGTGGAGGCCGATTCCGGCGATCGGCCAAGATTATCCTCACCATCCATTCTGCACGGGATCAACGTTTGACCCAACAGGGACTACCTGACGAGCCGATACCATCAATTCTCTTGACAGAATCGGCTCGGGGGGGCACCTAGATGGATAATACTAAGTATGGGGGCCGATACACAAATCGGCCTAAAATTTTTAAACATTTTACAGCCGATGCAAGGGCATCGACTTTAGAATTAAGGATATGAAAGCCGATGCAGGGCCATCGACTCAAGAGGAATAACTGTTACGATCAGAGGGTCAGTGGAGCACGAAGGGAGATTTTGATGGAAGAACTCCTCAATGGAGTAGTTTAAGGGCTCGGATCCTCTCTTCAAGAAAAATGCCAAGAGCAGCCTGGACGTGCAGATCAGGTCAAGGATGGATTGCATTAGATCCGCCAAAGGAAAGGAGCCGATTTGACTAGCGAGGCGCTAGAAGCGGACTGAAGAAGCTCGGGGGGCAGCTCACCTTGAAAATCGGCTGGCTCTGCATGATCAAGCCCAGGCACATTCAGCTAATTTGCGCATCCTCGTCTCTGTTTTGCCTTGGCTAAGACTCGGGGGGCAACAGGCCTGGTAGATGCTCTATTGAGGGGCCGGTTGGGGTACCATCGGCTAATCTTTCGTCGCAACCTTCTTCGCAAAATGATGAGCGCTCGCTGAGGAGGATCGCTGAAACCGGTGGGGGAATTTTAAGGGCTCTCCTGGAAATCCCACAGTATCTTCCGGAAAGAGAATCATCAGTTGAAGGATGGAAGGGTAAATGTCGAAGGACCGATGCGTTGCTATCGGCTCGTTATGCATTGGCAAAGGGGGACAAATCGGCAAAATCATGACGGAGGAAAATCGGCTAAAGGCAAAATCAAACTGGGAAAGTTCTTCATTGATGGACGAAATTTCTTACACAAAGAGCTGATTGCTCTCAAAAGGAAGTCCTAGGGGATACATTGCCCCGCCTACTACTATTGGCCCTATGCTACGATCCTATCTAGGGGCCGTCGCTGCCCTCGTCGTTGTCGCCGTCGCCGCTGCTGTTGGCGCTGCTCCCCGCCCGCTCGTCGTCGCTGCTCCGGCCGACCGCCAACAGACCCTCGTTGTCCTCATCTTCATCATCAGCGTCGTCATCGTTACTGTCGACGTCGCTGAGGTTCCCAGGCCAGAGGCAGTGGCGTTTGGCCGGCGGCTCGTCGGAGGAGCTGTCGTCCTCTTCTTCCTCCTCCTCTGCCGCCTCCGCAGAGGAGGTGGACCCATCCCAGGGAAAGCGATCGTCCTCGTTTTCTTCCACTGCTTCCCTTTTGACGAGGAAGCGGAGATCGCTCTCCCCATCAGTCAGGGACTTGTCGTCCTCTGACCAGATGGAGAAATCATGGCTGGGCTCATCCCCGGCCTCGATGGCGCGGCGAGTGTTGGCCGCGTGGACCTCCGCTGGGTTCTACTCCGGCGTCGGCTCGCGGGAAGAGGAGGACTCGATGGGAAAGCCCGATGAGGCGGAGGAAGAAGAAGACATGGTCGAACAGTTTCCGAGGGGGTGGTGCCAAAACTGTCAAATCGTGCAGAGAAGTTGAGAAGGCAAGTTATCATGATGAAGGACTCTGCGACGGTTCTGCTCTGCCACGACATGACCCGACGAGAGAGAAGCATAATGATTTTGGAAATGTCATTTCCAAAACCAGGGGGGCATGTGTTATCACCAGAATTTGACCAAGCTAGAGGTGGGCCGCGATCGAGATGGACGTGAAGATTATACATGGAAGAAATACGTGAATCGGCCTTGTATACCAAGTTGGGCTAAACTGCCCATGTATCTGTAACATATTAGATCGCATCTCAGTTTAGAAGTTAGAATCTATCTCGTGCACGGTTTAGTGCACGCCCACATTAGAAAGTCCCCTGGACTATAAATATGTACCTAGGGTTTATGGAATAAACAACAACCAACGTTCAACACAAACCAATCTCGGCGCATCGCCAACCCCTTCGTCTCAAGGGTTTCTCCGGTAAGCACCATGCTGCCTAGATCGCATCTTGCGATCTAGGCAGCACGAGCCTGCCCACGTTGTTCATGCGTTGCTCGTATCGAAGCCTTTTTGATGGCGAGCAACGTAGTTATCGTAGATGTGTGAGGGTTAGCATTGTTCTTAGTATCATATGCTCGTCGTAGTGCAACCCTTGCGCATCTAGCCGTCCTTGTACCTCATCATGGGTGCGGGGGCGGCACCCCGCTTGATCGTTATTTAGTAGATCTGATCCGTTACGATTGCTCCTTGATTTATCGGGGATTAGTTTAATATCTCGCAATAGTTAGGCCTTACAAAGGGTTGGAGGATCCAGCGGCGTGTAGGGTGTAGTTTGCTGGCCCTAGACAGGATGTTCCGAGGATCAACCTCGTGTTGGTTTTTAGGCCTTGTCTAGGGCTGTCTTACGGTCACCGTGCGCGAGCGCGAGGCCCAATCGTGAGTAGGATGATCCGATTATGCGGTGAAAACCCTAGATCGTCGTGGATCTCATATGCTTTATCTTGATCAAGCAGGACCACCATATATTCGGCCACCTTGGACGAATCATGGGTGGATCGGCTCCATGAGCCGATTCACAGGATAACTTGAGAGCCGATCGAGGCTCGTATTTAACGTGTACGTGTGTGCCCTGCGGAGAAACTAAGCGAGGCATCATCCACACCTTCCCGACCAGGTATAGGTCGGGTGGCACGCCCTTGCGGTTTGCATCGGCGCGCGACCAGGAGGCTTTGCGGGCCGTCGCTCTGAGGGACTGGGGCCAGCCGCAGCCCTAAGTTGTTCCCGGCTCTACGGTGTTGGCCAGTCACTGCCCGCCGGTGGGTTTCTGACGCCAACAGTGTGACACCGAGCAACCTTGCTTTCGGGCTTTATACACTTTTCCGCTCATTCCTTGGTCGCACTAACCCCGCTTATCCCGTGTGTGAGTTCCACATCTTTTCCGTGTTTATAGTGATCATCGCTTTGACATTTGAGTTTTTGGATCTTACCCACCCTTAACAACAAACTTGATTTCGGATTTCATCTTTTGGCTTTCCACCACACTCACCTAACACCATATTTGCTAGCTTTTGCGTGTGTCTTTGTGTGAGTGCCCGATACAATTGTTCTAACTCTCGGTTTGTTGGATCACCCCAATCTTGTCATACCACGGTAAGATTGCGAGGTAGTGTTCTTCCACTAACATACACCATATAGATATTGTCTTGCTAACATGGATAGCGAAGACGAGGATACGGAGGACTACATGGAGCATTTCGAGGATGATACCTCCTCAAGCACCGCGGATGTGGAGGAACATGTGGAGCTCTACACCGACTATGGCTCCGCGAGCATCGCCAACATGACCGACATCGAGGAGCTCTACACCGACTATGGCTCCGAGAGCATCGCCAACATGGACGACATCGACGAGCTCTACATCGACACTTGCTCAACAAGCATGGACAACATGGTGGAGCACCATCACGAGGACGACATCGACCCCACCATGTCCACCGCCGATGCTCCGACATACCCCTACTTGGCCAATGGAGCTACATATGAAGATCGAGGACCTCCACGATGGCATCATCATGTGGATCATCAAGAGCGTCCCCAACATATTCGGCATCGACACGCTTCTCCAAGCTCCTCAAGGCACAACAAGCAACATGCCAAGTCGCATGAGCCATCATCTAGGCATGGCAAGGACCGTCATCGACTCACACCATCTCATGCTCGTCGTCGACCACTACCACCTCATGGTCTCCATCGACACACGTCACCACATGATCTTCGACGCCACAAGCCACCTCATGATCGCCATCGACCAACATTTTCCACGGATCTTCGACGACACCCATCAAGACATGGTGATGAGGCAAGAAGACGAGAGCCTCGACATGAAGCCCTTCCTCACAAGGCGACTTCTACCTCTTGCGCCACCACCACAATGGCCCCTACCTCGTCATATGCCTATGGACTCCGATGCTACAAGTGCAAGCAACAAGGCCACCCTCCACGGGAATGTCCCAATCTCCTATGTGAGGTGTGCAAGGCCAAGGGTCACGTGGCATGGCAATGCACAACGCCAAGCGCCAAGAAGCTCTACTTCGACAAGCTCAATGCACAAGTCTCCAAGATGCCACCACTTGAGGACGACTTAGGAGGCGATGGAGTTGAGCATGGTGAGCATGGGATTCTCCCTTCACCCACGGAGGCGCATGGAGTTGAGCATGGTGAGCATGGGATTCTCCCTTCACCCACGGAGGCGCATGGAGTTGAGCATGGTGAGCATGGGATTCTCCCTTCACCCACGGAGGCGCATGGAGTTGAGATGGTTGAGCATGGGAAGTTCCCTTCAACCAAGGAGGCGCATGGAGATGAGCAAGTCGAGCCTACTCCCATATGCTTGATTGATGAGTTGGTACCAATCCCATGTGAGCATGAGAGCCACTTAGCCCACTTGAGCGAGAGTGATAGTGAGTTGAGTGACTTCCACCCCATATGTGAGTTTGAGTGCTTCCATTTGGAGGACATGAGTGATACACAAAGTGAGTTGAGAGAGGTAGATGATAGGTCCATGGAGGACATCGCATTTGCTAACACATTAACCTCTCCCTCGCTTGTGTCTTCTTATGTTGCACTAGGTTCCACAGAGGACGAGTTCCCGCTCATGGAGAAGATGTACATGGTGCATGAAGATGACGATATCTCACCATGCTTGCTCCAAGATGTCGACCACATGGATCCTCCTACTTCCACAACACCTACTTCACATGAGTCGGCCTACAAAGGTAACATAGGTGTTGATGATGCCATGATCCCACTAGTGGACATGATGACTTTTGAGCGCATGCATGATCTTGATGATACATTTGCTACGTCACTTGATTCTTTCATATTCCCATGTGATGCTTTGCTTCCTAACATTGTTGATCATGTGGAGTTGATTGATTGTGATACCACGAACATGCCATGCTATGAAAGTTTCCTATTTGCTCCGCTTGCTTGCAATGATAATGCTTATGCTCATGCTTGTGTTGTGACTCCCTTGATGAACACTTGCTCTTTCCATAGGGTTGTCGACAACAATGATGACATTAGCTTTCACATGCTTTGCCCCACATGTTTGCACTATTCCATGATCCTTGCATCCAAGATTGCGAACAATTGCTCTTTCTTATGCTTGGTATGCAAGAATGCTTATTTCATTGTCCATGAGATGGCCCCCATAGCCTTCTCTACTTTTGATGATCATGAGTTACCACATGCCATGAATGCACCTTCTTGCCATATGCACCATCGCCATGCATTTCATACTATCTTGATTGACACTAATGGTGATGTGCACAAGACATGGAACATCATGATGGATGATGTGTTCCTCTACCATGCACACACGCTTTTTGTTCTCTCCATTGTGTGTATAGGTACCCGACCGATCACTTCCACCGCTACGGAGCATGAGCTCACGAAACGCGCAATTGAGAGCTACCCCATCAAGAACCTAACCCGCGGGAATCACACCAAAGGGTATGTTCCCACAAGCTTTAGCCCTCTTTTGCCATGTCTTGACGAGTTTCCGGTTTGGTCCAATTCCTCGTCACCTCTTTTGCCTCTTAAGCAACATCTCTTGACACATCTTGTTGGCACAATGGTTGTTGTATGTCTTGATGAGATCATCATACACTCCGAGAATCTCAAGGACCATGTCATACATGTGAGAGACGCATTATGCACCTTGTGCCACATGTCACACCAAAAGTTGCTCTTCTTTGGTTTTCTCATTAAATCTTTGGCAATTGCAATGGATTCTTTGATACTTGAGGATACCCATACTCGGCTCACGCCAACCATACTTTCCCAAGCTAGAAGTCTCCATAGCTTTGCCATTGCACATAACAATTTTGCCCCAAATTTTGCCGCCGATACTTGCCTTTTGATTGTTCCATTTGTGTGGGACAATGCTACACACCACATTTTTGACACCTTCCAAAGCAAACTTTTACTTGCACAAATTTTTGTCCTATCACATTTTGGATACATCGACACTCTTTTGATCACCATTTTTGCCCAATGCCTTTTGGAGAAACGACTTGATGCTTCGTATTTGATTGAGAGCCTCTTGTTCGCCGGTCACCAAATTGGCATCCACAAGCTTTCCTTTTGCAAGTTGTTTTTCCCCTTGTTCTTCTTCGACCGAGACTTGGCCCCTCCACCACTACATGGGAGACACGTGATGGACTACAACAAAGACGCCTGCACTACGACGAGTTTCCCTAAGGACACAAGGGCACCTATACAAGTCCTTCCCATCTACCTCATCGGTGAGGAGGAGCAAGAGTCGAGGACGACTCTTCCCCAAGGGGGGGGAGATGATGCGGGGTGGCTTTCGCACACCTCCGCCTCAAGACCGTCAAGTGCAGCCCCGCCTATCGTCGACGCTACACCATGGCCAAGGAGTCCCCCAAGTGGACCAACAACACAAAACCCCGCCATATACGTCAAGGTGAACTCTTTCCTCTCTATGGTCGATCTCAACACCAACTTGAATGGCATGCTACCTCATGCCTATCATCATTGTGTCTATAGGTGCCGACATCGACAAGGACCAAGAGAGAAGGAACTCCCATGGTGCAAGGAAGAAGGAAGAAGAAGAAGAAGAAGGAAGGAAGAAGGAAGGAAGAGGAAGAAGAGGCAAGAGGAGGAAGGCCGGCCGGTCCCAGGGCCGGTCAACCGGGCCACAGGCCGGCCCACCCGGCCCCAGGGCCGGTCTGACCGGGTCCCTGACCAGCCTGGCCGGTTTCGACCGGAATCTCCGCTTGTGCCATCCGGACGCAGTCCCGGGGCTTCGGAAGCCTCGCCCGGTCACCGGCCGGCCCAGAATCCGGTTTGGACCGGACGGCCCGGTCCCACGCCCGGTCGGACCGGCCCCTGGACCGGATTTCACGGGTTTGACCCACCAACTTGTACCCGTTCGACCCGAGCTGCCTTGTATGCCTATATAAGACCCCAGCTCGCCCCCATAGCTGGTTAGACAAGATTTAGGCTTAAACATGACTTTGAGCTTTGTCTCCCTAGGGTTTCATCCCCTTTGTATCAAGGCACCCCATGTTGTATGATTGGATCTATGTGAGTGAGATTCTAGTGTAGCCCACTCTCTCTCCCTCACCTACCTCCATCCTCAACACCGATCTCTCACTCCGGGATTCTACCTCGAGTCTCTCCCGTGGTGATTCTATTGGCGTGGTCCATCGAGCCACGAGGGTAAGTATCGATTGTATCGGGTTGGTGTGCGTTGTGTTCTTCGTGTTCTTCGCGTTCTTCGTGTTCTTCCGCCTCTCCCTCTCTTTCCCCTTTGGATCTTGGGTCATTCGCGAGATCGGGCCACACACGGGGTCTTAGACCTTAACAAGAGGTGCCAAGTTTCTCTCCTCGGCCGCCTTGTGAGGCTTCCGAGGTTGCTTTGATTGCACACAACTGTGGCACTTAGAACCTTTGGCAATGGTGAACTTCGGAATTAAACTTAAACTCGGATAGCCGAGACATTAAACCAAAATTAATGTGACATAAACGAGAATGCCAAACACCGGTATCATCACTAACATTGCCACAAATATGGTTCACAGACTTATTACTGAAATCAGAAAGCGAAAAGCGGAACAAGCCTCCGCACTCATAGCCTTTACCAATAAATTGTCCAAACTTGGAAACAACTACTTTATTTGACTCTAAAACAACCTTAAACCCATCTCTACATAGAAGGGAGCCGCTAACGAGATTCTTGTTCATAGTAGGGACATGCTGCACGTTCCTCGACTCGCACGATCTTCCCGAAGTGAACTTCAGATCTACCGTGCCAACACCACGAACAGTAAGCATGTGACCCATTCCCCATCAAGACGGAAGAATCCCGGGCGACCTGGTAAGAAGTGAACATGGATATGTCGGCACACACATGAACATTAGCACCCGTATCAATCCACCAACATGGAGATTGAAATACCGAAAGAACAAGAAAGAGATTACCGTACCCATCAGCATTGCTAGCGGTCACCGTGTTGACTTGCCTCGCCTTTTTCTTGCGGTCTGCCCTCTCCGGGACGAGTCCTTAGAAAAGTGGCCAGTCTCTCCACGGGTAAAGCAGCTCGGATCTCGCTTTGTTTATCATCTTCTTCTTCTTGAAGGTTGTAGTCTTCATAGGCTTATTGAAGGAGGGCTTGTTATTCCCTTTGTTCTTGCTGTAGGGTTTCTTCGCACCATGTTGGCGCTAGACCGACCCTCTCCTTTCTCGGTAGTATCCTTAGCTCTGAGCTTTCTCCTCAACATCAAGAGACGCTATCAGGTTTTCAACGCGATATCTCCTCGTCTCTTGTGTTTGAGAGTTGTGGCAAAGTTCCTCCATGAAGGGGGCAACTTAGCAATAATGCATCCAGCCACAAACTTATCAGGTAAGGCACACTTAAGGAGTTCAAGCTCTTTCGCAATGCACTGTATCTCATGAGCTTGTTCGACTACAGAACGGTTGTTCACCATCCTGATGTCATGGAAGCTCTCCATGATGTACAGTTCACTGCCTGCATCGGTTGCACCGAATTTAGCATTCAGTGCATCCCAGAGCTCTTTACCATCTGTTATGTGCATGTACACATCACACAGACGATCAGCAAGAATACTCAGAACGCATCCGACGAAGAGAGTATTGTTTTCCTTGAACTTGTTCTGATCTTGGTCAGATATAGTTCCTTCAGGTAAGCCATTACTAACTTCGAACACTTTCAGATGAGTAAGCCAGAGCGTGGCCTTAACCTGCCACCTCTTAAAGTGCACACCGGTAAACTTATCCGGCCTCGATGGCATCAGCAAAACCAGCCATAGTTAACTCAGGAAATTGCCTACAATTAGGTTTTTGGATTGTTGGATAATTAGGCACAATTTCCATGATTAATTCCAGAATATTAAGCATGACGACAGCAACTACTAACATGTGAAACTCGAACATACTAGATGCATTAATCAACATGAATAGTAGCATGGCAAACGATACAACATCCATCGCTGAATAGATCGAGATATGTCGCACGTACCGATCTCGGTGGAGGTGGCGGTGGAGGTGTAGCAGATGATGTCGCAGCGAGTAACGTTGTTGATGACAACGTTGTTGACGATGGGGACGACGGGTCGAAGTAGACGGCGTTGAAGACGACGGTAGGCAGCACCGCCCGACTTGGACGGAAGGCGACCCGTGATGAAGAGCTTGAGCAGTCGCGCAGAGCGCTTCCCAAAAACCTAATTCGCCCTCTCCCGTACAGGATCGCAAGGACGAGTGGTTCCGGAGACCTGCTCTCCCGTTCGCCGATGCACGTCGGCGCGCGGGATGGAGTAGCCGGGCAAGAGATTATATAGGCTCGGGAAACCCTAGGCAACGTGGGCCACGCCCACGTCGCACGAACGTTTCGAGTCGGTTACAGATAGCCCACGATCCGGGAGCGACCCGAACCGACTAACTGTGACGCGTCCGTCTAGAACTCTGTTCGTTTTCCTGATCTCGGCTCGAGGCTCAATCCACTCACCACGAGCGCGGCCCGCGTCGTGTCGAGTCGAGTCGAGACGAGCGAGGAGGAGGAGGAGCGCGCGTGTAGCACTCCTATTCTCACTCACTTACTAGTGGTGAAACAACCCACCTTATAAGGTGGTCTAACTTCCTCCCAACTTTCCATGTGGGACTAAACTTCCCACCTCTTGCCACTCACTAGTGAGCTGCCACCAACTTAGGCTCAAACTCACAAGGCTGCCACTATGTGGGTTTTGAGATTTATAGGGAAAACTAAAATCTAAATTTGGGCCACTAAAAATGGGCCCAATATTTCAACACCGTCATGATGGCCAATTTCCTCTCCGTGCTCGTTTCCGATGTTTGGCCGCAGTCTCTGATCGGGAGACAGCGAGGGCTGCCGTCCGCGAGCAACAGTTTGTAGGGTCGGCAGTTTCGTGATTTTCACTGAACAGAAGCGTACACGGTACACGTACGTATATACATTTACCGATCGATCTCATCTCAATATATCTCACGATTCCTGAACCCTTCGTCTGGTTGCGGTAGTGGGCCTCTCTTATTTCCTGCGCTTATTTACTGCCGACAGGCCCTTGTACGCCTTGCACCTGAAGGCCACTTAGTTCTACCAGGGATGCCGTGTAATACATAGCCCAAGAACTGGGCCCCTAAATTTTCTGGGGCCAGGGCGGCCGCCCCGCTTGCCCTACCCCAGGGCCGGGCCTGCAGTACTCCCTCCGACTAGATTTAGCCATTTAGGTGTCCGACACGTAGCTAAAAGGATTTTTTACAATTTAACCCTTCAGATTTTAAACCTGAAGCGATCAACTCCCCGATCCCCGATCACATCGTCCCCATCCCCGATCCAGCGCCGGCGGGCCGGCGGCCTCCCACGCTTCTCGCCTCTCGCTCCGGCGGGCCGGCGGCCTCCGGCCACCCTCCGTGGACCTCGCCTCTCGCCGCCTTCCTCCCTCAAGCTCGTCTACCGCCGGCAGCCTCCCCCGAGCTCGCCTCCTGCGCCCATGGGTCCGCCTCAAGGAGGGCGGCGCCGCTGGGCCAGTATCTCATCCCTCCTTGATGGCCGCGCCTGCAGCCTTCTCCCGCAGGCCACTCCACTGAGCTCGCCTCTCGCCGGCGGTTGCTGCTCGCCTCCTGCGTCCATGGGTCCGCCTCGAGGAGGGCGGCGCCGTCGGGCTAGTATCTCATCCCTCCCTGGCGGCCGCGCTCGCAGCCCTCTCCCGCAGAGCCACTCCGCCGAGCTCGCCTCTCGCCGCCGATCGCCGCTCACCTCCCTGCGCCCATGCGTCCGCCTCGAGGAGGACGGCGCCGCCGGGCAAGCTTCTCCTCCCACCCTGTAGCCGTCCCTCCGGCCTGCACCCTGCAACCTTCTCCCGCCGGTTTTCTTCTCGACGAGAAGGCATGGACGCAAGGTCGATCGCTGTCGCCTCACCTGCCGGAGCCGTCCCTCGCCATTGTCCGCGTTGATGATGCAGAGCATCAGCTGGAGCATCCTGGACTCTGTAACACATTGCAATGTCTCCATTTGGTAGGTCCTCCAATCTGCATCACATGTTGATTTGGAGAGTACATGAGTATAATGTAAACAGGAGTAGCAATTTGTTCTCTGAATCTACTGTACAAACTAGTTCAGTGAGTATAATGTAAACAGGAGTAGTTGTGCAGATCCTGTAGACGACTGAATATGAATCACTAATTCAATGAATGAATCAGAACTGTGAATCTTCATAAGCAAACGAAATTTCAATGTCTTCCATTCTGTATAAGAAAACGACATTCTTTCATTTTGAGCAGGATCAGTAGAAGAGGCAAAGGAGATTTCTGAAACCTTGACTGTTTGATGTTTATTTAGAGGACTAGATGCTGATTGTTTGCTTCTGAAACATGGTGGCGCTAGTTTATTGCTTCTGAAGTGCTGAAGGGTATTGTTTGGAGAAGGATTTCATGTTACCTTATCTGTTTGTAGTTTGCAACCTTATGCAAGTAAATAACTGCAAAGGGAAATTAAAGTTTGCACTGCATATAAATTCAGACAGTGTTAACTGTCACTTGCATATAAATTCAAGTTTCAGAACTTTGAATGATTTGGAGTACTGCAATGGAGTACTGCTTGAAAGCACATTTTCTCATTCATATTATCACAGCAATATGCAGTAAGGACAAGGTTTGAGTACCTTTTCACAAAAAAATCATGATCATTCCAAATTTAGAAATACTCCAGTAAGAAAACTGTAAAGTAGGTTGCTCCAGTAAACTGTATAGCTCAGCTCATTTGTTGTTGTTGACAGAAAACTATAAAGTCTGTTACAGTGATTTTTTTTTGTGGGAATAGTCTCCAGTAAACCATAATGGTCACTGTATATTTTCTTCAGTAAATATTCATCTATAGCACTTTTTCAAATATTCATCACAATATTCATCGAGAAAACCATAATGGTCATTGAAGTAGCTTTAATGGGATATACCTTTTCCGCTTCTTCTTGGATGATTGTCATGACCTGAAGGTGCAGTTCTCTGATCATGCATTACCTGATGCATTTGATCATTCTCTGAAACAATGGTTCGGTAACTAGAATCATGCAGTACCTGCAGAGAGAATTCACAACATTATTCATACACTTCGTAATAATTCTATGGATTATAGCGTGATCATTTTTGTAGGCTATGGACAAGAGAACAAGAGGAGTACAATACAACAAGATAAAGAGAATAAACAAGAAGATGAGATTCCAATATGAGGATCCGATAGTCCTCTACAATGAGTAAGTTTGAGTTCATACCTATTTTTCTCAAATGAGGATCCAGGGAGTAAATTACATATTCTCTCTTCACAGCTATATGAAAGAACAGATTAATGGCGACACACTATATAAGCTTGTTTCCAAAAGGAAGAAAGTACCCCTTAGTGCAAAAGATGTGTGGAGGTATAATAGAATGCGTCAGGAGGACATCTTCTCAAAACCTTTGATCCATATGAGATAGAGATTCCCTCAGGCAAGAGCACTTGATAAGACTAATGAAGCTCAAGATGGTTTCATTGATCTCAATATGAGCCCACCAAATCAAATGCACGAGCAACGGAGATGCTTGGATCGTGTCATTGATCTCAATATGAGCCCACCAAATCAGATTCATCTTTTGCTAGTCGGTATGGACCACATGTTGACCTCGTTGACCATGACAAATAAAAGAAACACCCACATACATTACGTATCTTGTAAACGTATGTACTGCAAAGTGGAGAAGTCTTTTTTCCATTTGTTTTGATTTATACTAAACCTTTTTACTTCGTCTTATGTGTAAACTTTAATGATCCATCATTTGGTATACTTTATTAAAGACAAATTTTAGGCATAACTAACAACATTAACAATGTCAACCCATTTAACTATAAAATTGATTCACATTTGTGAAAAGTTTCTAATATTATCACTACATCAACATTTTCGGCACTGAATTGAAGGATTATCTTGCTGGTACTTTTTGTTTTTATTTAAATTAGGATGTTTAAGAAAATATTTTTCTACAATCACTTCATCCATAAATCAAATAATCCATGGCAGTGTGTAAGAAAACAAATTTCTGATAAATAACATTACAGAGATTTCTAGAGTAGTACACGATTATGATGTTTAGGTGTAAGAAATTAGATACTTCTAGAGTGTATGAAGCATCAGCCACAATATATCCACGAACCCCCTTTTCTACTCTTGTTTCTTGGTGATGCCCACTTAATGGAAAAGAAATTTCCCTTCTTGTTATCGGGGGATAAGTTGTTAGAACCAGCACATCTTGTGTTGTGCATAACATGCATTAATATTTAGCAATCAAAGTTTGATTATCGTTCATCTGATTTTTGCGTCCATTCTCCCCACATCTCTTCTGAAGAGTCGGTCACCCAATTCCCTACCTTAGAGCATCTCCAGTCGCGTCCCCCAAAGAAATTTAGGGCGCGCCGGACAAAAAAAATGTTCCTAGCCAAGTCCCCCAAAGCCGCTTTTTGTCTGGCACGCCCCGATACGGTGTTCAGCGTCCCGAGCCCGGCCCCGCCCCACAGGGGACACTCCGGGCACACCGGACACAACGAAAAGCGAGGCGGGCTCCCACATGTCGGCGACTATTTTCATAAACCGTTGGTTCACGCCTTTTTTCTCGTCGCTCTTTCCCTCCTGCGCCTCCCACCCCTCCGCCGCCGCTAGATTTGTCGGCCGTTTAGACGTCAGATCTCTTCTGAGAGCCGGCACCGTCGTCGCGGCTGGCACTCTCGCCGGTCGTTCCGCCGCCTCCGCTTCGCCAGCGCGTCCCAGAACGCGGTGTCAAATCCGCCCCACCTCCGCGCACACAAGGTGCTCGACGAGTTGCCAGGTAGGTGCGATTGGCCGTTGTTCGTTGCCTCGTGTGCCATGGCGCAATTTTAATCATTGATTTTTCTTCAAACATGGATAACGACGACGAGATGCTTGCCCTACTGCTGGAGGACGAGCAAGCCTTCGACGACGACCTCCGGGAGCATTTTCTGATCATCGCGTCCCTCCAGGACATGCTTGACACCGAGGAGGAGAAGAGGAAGAGGCCGCACCGCGGAGGATCAAGACCGGGGAAAAGAAGTCAAAGCGCCGGCAGAGGATGGAGGGGCATACCATGCTGCACAACGACTACTTCGCAAATAACGCAACACATGCCGACACTTGAGCAAGGGTATGTTCATGAATATTCTCCATAACGTTCGAGAGTTTGACCCCTACTTCAAGCTCAAGCACGACGTTGTAGACGTTGTCGGGTTCTCGTCGATTCAGAAGTGCGCCGCCGCCATGAGGATGCTTGCATACGGAGCACCTGCCAATACACATGACGACTACCTTCGCATGAGTGAGTCTGCTACCATTGAGTGCATGTACAAGTTTCGTCGAGCTGTGGTGGGAAAGTTTAGCAAATAATACTTCAGAGGGCCAACTGAGGAAGAGACTGCAAGGATTATGGCACAAAATGCTGTCAGAGGATTCCCTGGAATGCTTGGAAGCATCGATTACATGCACTGGTCATGGAAGACTGGCCGTTTGCTTGGCAAGGTATATTCAACTGGCGTCATGGATATTGCAGTGTGGTGCTTGAAGCTGTGGCAGATTATAACTTGTGGATTTGGCATTCTTTCTTTGGCATGGCGGGATCACACAATGACATCAACGTGTTGCAGCAGTATCCGGTGTTCAGCAGACTAGTGGAAGGGCATGCTCCACCATGCAACTATGATATCAATGGCCACCAACCAAAAGCTATTATCTAGCCGATGGTATATATCCAAAATGGGCCACTTTTGTCAAAACAATCTCGAATCCATCAGGTCTAAAGAATTCCCACTTTGCTACGCGACAGGTGGCTTGCAGGAAGGATGTCGAGTGGGCATTTGGTGTGCTTCAAGCTTAATTTGCAATTGTCCGGTAGCCTGCTCTAAGTTGGTCTCACGATCAAATGTGGAGATGATGCAAGCTTGTGTGATCATGCACAACATGCTCATCGAGGATGGCCGCAAGAATCGTGTTAGGAGACATGTTGTTCCCTATGAGTGCGAGGGCCCTCCTGCGAAGGTTGATCATGAGTTGCCTGCAGATTTTGCTGATTTCCTCGCCATGCACGCAGAGATCCGTGACAGCAATATTCATGATCAACTTCAAGTTAATCTCGTTAAGAATTTGTGGAGGATCAAAGGATTATCAACAAATGCCGCGGCACCTTGATCTAGCCCTATTTATTACATTTGTTTAGTTATTTTATTGTTTGTTGTATTCTAATTTGAAAACAATCTCCGCAAACATATTTATTTGTATGCTATATTTGATAAATGGTTGTGTTTTTAAAAACCCTTATTTAATATTTGGAGGCGGCGTTTGAGATACGCGGCTGAGGAGCGACATCCCATAAACACGGCACAAATAAAACACGTCCCCCAAACGCTCAATCCGGCGCGGTTTAGGGACGGTTTGGGAGACGCGGCTAGAGATGCTCTTAGTACTGGTCTACTGGACAAGGTGGAAGAAAATCATAAGACAAAGCCTTTTCGAATGTAGAGTCTGGTGGACCAACCGGCAACAGATTTGACGCCATCATATTATCCCCTAGCAGAAAACTAGCGAAGGGTGACTCCAAAGTCCCAAGACCAGAGGACTCAAAGAAGTCATCCATTAGCCGTCTCATCGGTGCCTACAACAACTCGATAATTTTGTAGTGGAAACTATCAACCAATTCTACCATACGATCTTTGAAGATCATTTTTCAATATTCCATTGATCTCACAAAGCCCCTGAAACATGTTTAACATCCAACTAGATCTGACTAGTAAAAATCAATTTCTTCCTATTTTTCAAACGCTCCAAAGAACTACTACACTCCCAATGCAAAAGCGAAAAAAAAATATTGACATCTTTTTTGACCCAGCTGTTCTTATTTGCAAGGATTTGTAAAACCGGTCAATTTCACTGCTTTCATTTGTTGTGCCACCGACATTTTGCGATTTGAGTCTAGAAGATATGATCATTATATACCCCCTCCATCCATAAAACGATGTCTCAAATTTAACAAAATATGAATGTATCTATATACTAAATTGGATCTAGATACATCTAAATTTAGACAAAGTTGGTAGGATTTTTTTTTCTAACTAGATGGGCCTAGCGCGCTCTGCTGCGCCGGCCTCCAATATTAGCGTGTTGCTTGTGCTGCGCGAGTTTCTTATCAAAGGGCGTATACATGTTTCTTTGTTATCATTTTGAGCTTTGCCCCATTGTCATTTCCCAAATCTTGTAATTCAGTAATTATTTTTGTGAAACTATCTGGAATCCAACATGTGTCCTTGTGCAATTGATCATGTGTGTCAGGTTCCCAATCAACTAAGAACCTCAGATAAACATTTAGCACGCCCAGAAGACAAACGACACAAGTAATGAATAATATAACAATCAAACTCTCTTACATATAAACCAGATCCAGCAGGAACTCCTCCTTTGTATTTTCGTCTCGAGAAAATATCAGATTTGGAAGAAAAAAACGCGGTCTTATGCGCGAGGTTTTTCTACCAGTCCATAACATCACGGTAGTTCCTGGCCATCGGTCTGCCGTAATAGTCCATCGGGGCCAACCTCAGCAAACGACGACACATGGGGCCATCATACACTGACACGTTATATACAGGCTTCAACGCAACAATTAATGCACACCCATATCCACCTAAAAACCCTGCATTGCACATATCACCACACTATGTTTGTCAACCCAGATTATAGGAGTAGCTAGACCCGACAGCCAAAACGCAAGCCCCAAAAGTAAGGCTCACAGAAACTCAGAAGGTGCAAACAAATATTTGTTGTTGCAAACAAACACGAAAAGCTTTTAGTTTCTGCAATCCGAAAAACATACACCACTTATATTACTGAGTATCGAGACTTGCACACTTATCTAGGATTGTGAAAAAATAAGAACTGCAATCATCTGTGAGGCAATTCCTATCATGTGCTTCTAATCAATCAGTGCCAACAGCGCACTTGCGTATCTATTTATCAGTAAAATATAGACAAAATAGGGCTTCATAACTCATTGTGATTCCTATTAGATATGGAGGTTTCTCCAATAGTAAAGCAGTTGGAACTGAACCAAATAGATTGTAATGTAAATTAAGTGTTAAGTCATGGTATGATTGGCTTGATTAAGCAAATATATGTCACAGCCTTTCAATTGTTTGGTTTATTTAAAGGATAGTCCTAGGTGAACCGGTGATTGATACAACATGCTCATCCACAAGATTGAAGGCACCTTCCATTTACTTGTTTAATCTGAACTCTTGATGCATAGATTAAACAATTACCAGAAATAAGCAGTTCTTACTAACGCATGAGTGGTTATGCTACTTGTTTATATCCAATTATTATATCATGTTACTATATGCATATCAATCTATTTTATTTGCACACTTGGTGCAGGGCTATTTTCCACAAGGGTTGCAACTTACAACTTTCATTCCGCCACTTAACGATCACATAGTTTCAGAGCACTAAACATACTATACTGATATTTTTTGTTTTGTAAAATTAATGAGTTCTGTGTTCTTACCCTGAAGATAACAAATTATGAAACTGGGGTCCCATGCATGAAAGATGAGCACCAGAGTCCAAAGATGTCTACGGCAGGATTTAAAGAAAAAGTAGGAAGGGGATGGAGAAGATGACCTCACCTTGCTGCTAGAGGGAATGGCTGGGAGGTTAGAGTCACAATACTCTGTTGCCACCGATCGCGGAGATGGAGAGCTCATCCCAACGCGGTAGCAGTGGGACCAGTTCATCCAGCCACTCTGCTGGAGCTGCCGGAGGCACCACGCCACGCTTCCGGAGCTGCCGCCTCCCATCGATATGCTGCCAGATGCCGGAGGCACTACGCCATGTTGCCAGAGCTACCGCTTCCCATCGCCATGCTGCTGGAGCTTCCGGAGGCACTACGCCACACCACCAGAGCTGCCAAAGCTACCACTTCCCATCACCACACTACCAGAGCAATTTCCTGGAGCTTCCGGAGGCATTACACCACACCACCAGAGCTGCCAAAGCTACCACTTCCCATCACCACACTACCAGAGCAATTTGCTGGAGCTGCCAGAAACACTCCAGCTTCCATCGCGTCCACCATGCATGATCCCGTCGTTCGCTACTGCTCCAGGTAGCGCCACTATTTTTTGCTCCAGGTAGCGCCACTGCACCTCTAGGTAGCAGCAGATCAACAAGAAGGCAACATACCACCTGTAGATGAAGAAGTAATCAACAATCAACCTGAAGATGATCAAAATTTAGGTAATCTAGCTATGCATATATTCATATGAGTAGATACATGGTCAAAATAATTTTGATGACAACACCTAGCACTATTGCAACTGTATATGAACTTTGCATGCCAAGGGAGAAATGAAACTATCTGATATCACTGCTAATGAGTTCATTAGTCAATTCTCAGAATGTGTTTTGTGTATCCAGTGTACTTTTCGTTGGATGTGTGTACAATCAATCAAATAGACAATAACATTAGGAGACCAAAGTTTGCAGAAATTGTTGAGTCACTCACAGATCAACTAACATCATATCAAACGAAGTAGGGGCAAGAGCAATAAGAGTGAGGCACTCACAGATCAGAAATTGTTTATTAGCAAAACCACATGGGCTGGGATTTGCTTCCACATGTTTCCCAGGAAGCAAACTTTTGCTGGTGTGTTGCATCTCCAGCTCTTGTGAGTAGGCAACGAAGGGGGGGGGGGGTTCCTTTGCCTCGTTGTAAAACCTTCGCTGACCTGCGAAAAAGCATGGAAGTATTTAGATGATGACCTGCGAAAATGCTCGGTTTGTTCCGAGTACACTGGCACACCCACCTGTCAATGCCCTTTTTTAGCCAAGCGAAAAACTAATGTAACGTAGTCGCTTTAAATTTTCAGTTTCCAAACAATCTGACCCACATTGACTTCATAGGACAGGTAAGCGTTACTGCTTACATAAAATGTAAGTTCATCAAAGAAGTACCTGTTCACCCAGTACAGTGAGTTGATCAATGGCAGCAGGCCCGTAAACATCTGCAGCAATCGGTATATAGCTCCTGCCGTGTAACCTAACTCTGGTATAATTATCTTCAGGTTATCGTGTATTGACGCCTGACAATAGGAAACTGAAACATAAGAAATTATCGCAATCAAACCATCTAGTTTGCTTAATTAAGTTCTTATGGGCTTCATGTGACATACATTTTTCAGTTACCCGAGTTGGAGACAACACCAAATACATATATAAGAATTCAATAACTCTCCTAGACGAACACATAGGAACCGTCTCACGACCGGCAAACTAACCTGCAGAAAACAAGAGTGGCACCACACTAAGTGCTCTTATTTAGGGACAGAAACTGCATACTTCAAGATGCAGTCCCACATCCACATGAGAGAATAGGGAATCCAATGCATGTTAAGGAATGCTCTATTGAGTAAATAGTCATTGCCTTTAGTTAATACTGATGTGTGGATGGAATATATATACATCTTAGGCAAGATCTATATTACGATGATGAGGAAAATTATTTTAAAGCAAACTGATTCAAAGGATAACTGTTTGCAAGCTTCTACTCACAATATCAAATCTGTGCCCAGAGAATTCTATCCCCAAATGAAACCAATGCAGTACTCCAATCTTTTCCAATCTTGATGAATTTAAACCGATGCAGTATCTCTCTCCACCCAGTCAACCAGGCACAAGCGTGTACAAGAACCAGTCGAAGAATCAAGTACACAACAAATCAACAATTGCACGTACAAGGCATGAACACAAGGAATCGGGATAATAAACACAAGAGGTCAAACAGACAAGATCAAATTTAAGAAAGTGAGAGAGACAGAGTAATATTAGTACCTTCTTGCAGCTACGATCCCCAAGGACTTCACCGGCCGCGGACCTCCCGCTGCTCCCCAGGGGTCTGGCCGGAGCTCTGCTGCTTGAGGGACGGGATGCACTTGGCCGGAGAAGGGAAGCGGAGGGAGGGAGGGAGGGGAGGCTGTGTGATGGAGAATCGCCGCGGCGCCTGGGTGAGGATGGGGCGAGGGGGTGAATGGAGGGGGCAAATTTTCCCAGCGTCAACGCCCTCGAAGCGGTGGCAGCGGACCGGCCACGGGTGTCCGCCATATATTTTTCGCCCTCGAAAGCACCAAAGTAGGACGGAGCAGCAGAGTACGCTAGACGCGACTCCATGCGGTAGCTGCTAGGCTTCATCCACCACCGGAAGAGGAATCAGCGGTGGAGGGCTAGAGCATGGGCCGGTTGCCATCCCAATGGTCGGCGGCAGCGAGCAGGAGAGGGGCAGGGACACACCTGAGGGCGATGGGAGGAGGCGGGGGCGGAAGGAGCAGGGGGCAGCGAGCGGCGCTAGAACCGGGGCGGCTGGGGCTGAGTGGGTGGCCGGTGGCGTTGGTGCATGGCAGCCGGTGGGGGAGAGGTGGATCCGGAGGTTGGGGATGGGAACGGCAGTCGGCAGGGGCGAGCGAGTCGGTCAGAGAAGACGTGAACCAATGCTTTTTTTTGTCAGCGCTCGGGTCAAAACAATCTCAAACCGACGCCGCGACTCCTTCCCTAGCTTACACGTCACCGAAACAGGAGAACACGTACCCACACCCATGAGGCCCGCGAAAGTGACGCGCAGAGCAACCAGGGATGCTCCCAACCCTGGGAGCTTAGTGCTCTTTAGAGATGCGGTCTGTCCAGGCTTGTGGTTCTGTGTTCTGGCTCTCGATGACGGAGTCAGGGCGGGGGGTGCCGGCCTTGCCGGAGAGCACGCAGTGAACCAGGTCGTCGTTGTAGGCGCTCTGGCGCCGGCTTCCATGGCGCTGCTCTTTTCTCCTTCCGACCATGATCAGGCGAGTGAATCGGCCGCAGCGACCGATCTATGTACTCCAGGAATAATCATTGTTCTTGAATAGCATGGCTCTGTATTACTCCTCGTTGGCCTGGCCATGATGGCCTCGTTTATGAGGATGATCCACTCTGCCTTGGGCTGGAGGCTCGCCTGGCGCTCGACGCGGCGGCCGGAAGGCGGCACAGCTGTAGAAACAGATCGAAGCGAGCTTGAAGGCGTCTACAGCGGTTTGGACGTCGATCTTGCCGTGAACCCGTGGTTAATCTCGATCGTGTACTCGCCGCTGAACCGGGACGGGCGGCCGGAAGGCTGCGTAGCTGTAGAAACGGATCGAGGCGAGCTTGAAGGTGCCCCTGCAACAGTTTAGACGTTGATCTTACGTATTGGTCGATCTTGCCGTGGTCGATCTCGTCTACTCGCCGCTGATCCGGGACAGGCAGAGCGCATTATAAATAGAAACATGATGTAACGGTTTGGACTCTGCTCGGCGCGGAACGTGCTATGCGAGGACTATTGAACAAAGCGGAGCGATGCTTCCATCACGATAGAAATAAAACACAGCCTGACATACGAACGAAGAGCAACGTACAAAACGTTTTGACGGACGACAGAAACGATGGACCAAACGGACCGAACCACGGAAACACTATTTCCTTTATTATTAGGTATAGATTGAGGGGCTAAAGCTCCAATTTTTATTTCTCAACGAAAACAGAAAATACAACAATGACCACCATATACGGCTAACTACAGTTGACTTAAACTTTATACAAATAGATTGCCATAGATATATTCCCTATTAAATGAGAATATAAATTCAGAAAACCAGCTGTTAATCAGAGTTTGAGTCTAACTCAACAAGCCCCAAAACATACACATGTGAGTCACGTGACGAGCTCGAATATGAATTCCAACTGAAACACCCGGGCTTTGAACAATCAGGTATCCAATCTTGTAGATAACCTAGTTTTTCACTGTGTAGTGTTCTTGGCTGATCAACATGTTTTTTCAAAAGAAGGCAAAAGGTAAAATCTCGGCTCTATCTATTAATTAAAAACAAAAGTGCCCATGTAATTAGTAAAAAAATCAGGCGAAACTGATACAAATAGGGCAAGTCCACCCGAACACCAACACCACAAGGCCACGCCCACCCTCGCCGACGACACATCTAAAGCCACAATTGTTTATTAGACAGACCATTGGCTTCTTTGACCAAATTCCATCAAGTAAAATGAGCATCAACTTCTTAATCCCATGAAGCGTATCACTTAGCAAACTTTTTTTTTAATTTGCTAAAACAGTTTATATTATATAGAAGGGAGGTAGTATAAGACAAGATTTAATGTTGCAAGCCACATTTGATTATAACTCCTGTAGCATGTAGGCTGCCCGACACGGTGATACGACAGAGTAAATTACACAAATCTACCACAATTAGGGCAGTGGTAACGGGTCAGTACCATTCTTGGAAATTTTTGCTAATAACTACAACTTCTGAGACATAGCGTTACAAATCGAGCTAATTCTTGTCTAAGGACATTTTAACGGCAACCCTGACCGGTGAGCCCCACATGTAAGTGCCGAGTTGGCGATACAGGTGGAGGAAAAGATGAGCTGGATGTGGAGCCCAACTGTCAGCCTCACATCATTCTCCTATTTTTTTCTTCCTCTATTTTTTTTTCTCTTCCCTTTTTTTCCTGGCGTTGACCGGAGCCTCATATTCTTCCTCACCCCCATCTCGACCCCGTCGTTCCCTCCGCGGATGGCGCCGCTCCCGCGCGTGTACCCCATCAACCTCTTCTCCGCGTGCACCTCGACAACACCTACGGCGCATTGGCACCTCCGCGCGGAATCGCATCCGCCAGCGTGCAGCTGCCACCAACGCCTCCCTGCTCACCACCTCGCGCCAAGCAGCAGGCACTGCGCTCGCATGGCGTGGGCACCTAGCAGCCCAAGCAACAAAGCAGCAGCACCACCCAAGCATGCAAAAGAAGGCACGAAGGCCAACTCAGCAGCGGCAACAGCGCCTGCCGTCTTGCGCCCGTCCGTCCGCGCCGCCCGCGCCTGCCTGCGCCGTCCGCGTCCGTCTTACGCTCGTTCGTCCGTCCGCGCCGCCCGCGCTTGCCTGCGACGTCCGCGTTTGTCTTGCGCTCGTTCGTCTGTCCGCGCCGCCCATGCCCGTCCGTGCGCGCCTGCCGTCTTGCGCCGCCGGCGCCGGTGCCCGTCCGTCCGCGTGTGCCTGCCAACCTGCGCTTGTCTGCGTCATTCGCGCGCTTGCCCGTGCCCGTCCGTCCGCGCCGCACGCGGCCGTCCTGCGCCCGTCGGTCTGCGTCTGCCGACCTGCGCGAGCGCCGTCCGGCCCCGCCTCGACTGCGGCGGCGCGCGCTCAGGGTGTGGCTCTCGAGCATGCCGACCCCGGGAAACGGGAGGTGCGTTATCGTCGACACGCACCTGGAGGAGTGCGGCGGCGAGCTGCAGCTGCTGCACGTGTAGGTGCGCGACAAGACGGAAAACTGCTTGGACGACGACGTGGCTGTCGACAGCGGGAGCAGCACCGTCGGCGGTGGCGGCAAGCGCGTGGTCGAGGTGCACATGGTGGTTTGGTGCGGGACGGCGTGGTGCGGCTGGTGCGGGTGGAAGGCCTCAGCTGGCACGGTCGAACAGAGGCTCATGGCGTGAGAGAGGAGGAAGAAGAATAAGGGAATGGAAAAAAAATGGGGCCTGACAGGTGGGTCCCACATCCACCTCAGATTGTGCTACACATAAGCTACCAGGTCAGCCTTAGAAATAGACCCCAGTGGCCAGAGTGGCTGTTAAAGTGCTATTAGACGACTATTTGTTCGATCTGTAACGCTATGTCTCAGAAGTTGTAGTTTTTAGCAAAAAAATTTAAGAATGGTACTGACCCGTCAGCACTGCCTCAATTGTGGTAGATTTGTGTAATTTACTCGACACGACACCAATGGGTGGAGCTTTGGCGGCTGCTTGTCTTCATTACCCGACCTTCGACCCGCCTAGCTCGACCGATTCAGAGCTGACCACGACGACTCGTCGGCCGTCACAATCCTGCGCCGCCCATCTTCACCGCGCCGGCAACAAAGAACCAATCAGATGGATCACAGTGAGCCGCGCGAGACAGAAAGAGGTAGCGATCACATCACTGTATATATGAGCCGCACTAGAATCTACTAGTATCACCTCACACTGCAACACACACGCCATTCCACCATCTCGAGCATAGCACGAGACGAGCCATCTCCAGGTTGGCGGCACCGGCGATCTAATGGCTAGCCTCGTGTCCCGGCCGCGACGGAGCGTGCAGATGTACTGGGCAAGGAGGAACTACCAGCGCCTTGGCGGCTCGCCGTCGCGGCACCTCAAGGTGGCCCGCCTCGGCGGCAGGGCCAGGCGCAGGACGCGGGCACCAGGCGCCGCGCGGCTTCGCTTGGGGCGGATGGCCGCGCTGCTGCTGTCGCCGGCGCGGATGCTGGTGAGGCTGCGGGACGCGTACGTCAACGCGATGCTAGCGCTGGCCGCCGGGGGAGCCGCGCGGCCGTGCGCAGCGCTGGCGGCGGCGAAGCCGGGGAAGCAGGGCGCACTGTGGATGAAGTGGGTGCCCCGGGCGAGGTCCAGCGGTGGGCGGAGCAGCGACTTCGAGCGGCGGATGATGGCGCACATCTACAACACGCTGGCCACGCCGGAGCTGCCCGGCGCCGCGGCCTGAACCTTCGACGCGCGTCTCGTGGGCAACAAGTGACGTCCGTGACGGACAGCAAGTGTAGTCTGTGTATTTTTTTTTCTTTTTTGAATTTGCGGGGTGTTCCAAGTAGTACAAGTGTACATTACTATCGCTAATACGCGCATGTTAATATGCTTCTGAATTCGTAGAAACTGAAGTGAAGTTCACACACTATCTCAATACTGAATACCTGTTGTTTTCAGTTTGTTAGTAGCAGACGCTCAATCGGTACAAAACAACTATTCTGAAATTCTGTACGCCGAGTCTGCTTCCTGCTTTTCATTCTGCTCTTTTTTTTTTTGGGAATTCTTATCAGTCTGCTCTTAGCTCTCTTTCATTGTTGTGTTTCTCCTTGGGGAATGGGTCTGTCTCCTCTGCCTAGAAGTCTTGGTTCAAATCACCAGCTAATGTGATCACCCGTCATTTTTGTTTGGATCGCAGTGATAAACGGGGAGAAGATCGGAACATGAAACCAATTCAGATGAACTGAATCCAAAAGAGAAGTGAGAGAACCCTGCCCACCGGCAAGATTCTTCTGCAGCTTGGGCCATGTTCAGATCAGATGTTGATATGTCTGCAACAACAATGGTTCTACCTTCGGCGTTGGGGCGCAGGAAGAACAACCGAGGATTCCAACTTTACCAACACGCGCAGCTCGAGAGGCATCTCGGACACGTTTGGTATCGGGCACCCCTAGGCTCGCATCGGTGACGCAATTTATAGGTTGTTTGGAGTTTTCACGTTTTTTCACAACACGTGTTTTAAAGAACCACCGGAACACGTCCGGTTTGGCCGTTTTTTTAGGGACAGGCGCGAGGAAAATCGACAACGCCGTTCGCGTGGCCGCTCGGCTGCGGCATGGTGAGAGAAGGCGAAATCTGAGCACCGTTGCGCGGCAAAGGTAGGGGTAACCACCCTCTTCGGTTACCCTCCCAAAAATTCCCTTTCCACAATTTTAGCAACGGCGGCAGCGACCTAGATCTGCACTCGCCCATCTGACTTTGGCCATGCTCTGGACGAGGATCTCCTCCCTCCGGTTTTTCGGTGCCCTACTAGAGTCGTCGTGTCCAGCCGCGACAGAGCCTTTGCATATCTTCTCCGACTTCAGGCTGTCTCCATTGTCTGCCATGCAAGAGGCACTACAAGAAAAGTTCTCATCTACAACGTCAAATTTTCGTCAGGTAATGGCCCCCTTTTTCGTCGCCTATGAGCCTAATTCGACGATATGGGTTATGTGGTGCATACTGCGTCAGGTACGGGATTACCACAGATTTTTCGGTGCGTCGCCTTTGGGTGCCCTTTGGCCACGGAAAATCGGACCATTGCAAAAGAGTTTTCGGGAGGTCGTTGACTGCTGACGTCATGCAAACTGACACGTGGCAGATGCCGTTAACTGTCCGTTAACGCCGTTAACCGGCTGAAAACCCATGGTAGTTGGTAGGCCCACACAAGGTCTGCCACGCCTTAACCAGGCTGGCCCATTTAGTTTACGGGCCGGGCCAGCTGACTTAGTTTGACCGATCAACTATACAATTAGGCACGTGGGCCGGGCCAAACTTTTCAGGTTGACTAGTCAAAACCTAAATGGGTCGGCCCACTAAGCATGTGGGCCGGGCCGAATGCCTTCATTTGACCGGTCAACAGTATAACTGGGCCGACCCACTAAGCAACTGGGCCGGGCCGAATGTCTTTGTTTGACCGTTCAACACGATAAATGGGCCAGCCCAATAATCATGTGGATCGGGCCGAATGTCTTCGATTGACCGATCAACACGATAAATGGGTCGAACCAATTAGCATGTGGTTCGGGTTGAATGTCTTCATTTGACCGGTCAATGGGATAACTGGGTCGGCCCAATAAGCATGTGGGCCGAACCAAATGTCTTTGTTTGACGGTCAACAGGATAACTGGGCCAGCCCATTAAGAACATGGGTCGGGCCTAATATCTTCGTTTGACCGGTCAGCGGGAAAATGGGCCGGCCCGTTTAGGTTGTGGGCCAGGCTAAATTCATTCGTTTCAAATGCGACAGGGGATCAAAAGAAAAAGGGAAATAGCCAGAAATTAGGGGTCAAAAATAAATTGAACAAAGAAAACTTTTATTCTTCGTAGAGGATGACATGTGGGACCGACCTGTCAGCAACATCCTCATCGTTTCAAAGGCAGAAGGGGATCAAAATAAAAAGGCCAATTGCCAGAAATTAGGGGTCAAAAATAAATCTAACAAAGGAAACTTTTATTGTTCATAGAGGCTGACATGTGGGACCCATGAGCCAGCAACGTCCTCAATTTCAAAGGCGGCACAGGATCGAAAGAAAAAGGCAAGTGACCAAAAATCAGGGGTAAAAAATCCAGGAAAAGAAACTTTATTGTACATAGAGGATGACATGTGGGGCCCATGAGCCAGCAGTTTACTCAACGTTTCAGAGGCGGCATGAGATCGAAAGAAAAAGGCAAGTGACCAAATATCAGGAGCAAAAAATAATCGAAGAAAAGAAACTTTTATTGTACATAGAGGATGATATATGGGTCCCATTTTGCAACAGCGGTCTCAACGTTTCAAAGACGGCATGAGATCGAAAGAAAAGGGCAAGTGACGAAATATTAGGAGCCAAAAATAACTCCAAGAAAGGAAAATTTTATTATACATAGAGGATGACATGCGGGACCCATGAGCCAGCAGCTTCCTCAACGTTTCAGAGGCGACATGAGATCGAAAGAAAAAGGCAAGTGACCAAATATCAGGTACCAAAAATAACTCCAAGAAAGGAAAGGTTTATTGTTCATAGAGAATGACATGCGGTTCCCATTTTGCAGCAGCGGTCTCAATGTTTCCAAGGTGGCACGGGATCGAAAGAAAAAGGAAGTAGCTAGAAATTAGTGGTCAAAAATAACTCCAACAAAGGAAAATTCTTTTGTACATAGAGGATGACATGCGGGAATGAGCCAGGAGCTTCCTCAACGTTTCAGAGGTGGTATGAGATTGAAAGAAAAAGGCAAGTGACCAAATATCAGGAGCCAACAATAATCCAAGAAAAGAAACTTTATTGTATATAGAGGATGACATGTGGGTCCCATTTTGCAGCAACGGTTTCAACATTTTCAAGGTGGAACGGGATCGACAGAAAAACAAAGTAGACAAAAATTAGTGGTAAAAAATAGCTCCAAGAAAAGAAACTTTTATTGTACATAGAGGATGACATGCGGGACCCATGAGCCAGCAGCTTCCTCAACGTTTCAGAGGCGGCATGAGATCGGAAGAAAAAGGCAAGTGACCAAATATCAGGTGCCAAAAATAACTCTAAGAAAGGAAAGGTTTATTGTACATAGAGGATGACATGCGGGTCCCATTTTGCAGCAGCGGCCTCAACCTTTTCAAGGCGGCACTGGATCGAAACAAAAAGGCAAGTGACCAAATATCAGGTGCCAAAAATAACTCCAAGAAAATAAACTTGGTTGTACATAGAGGATGACATATGGGTCCCATTTTGCAGCAACAATATCAACGTTTCCAAGGCGGCACGAGATCAATAGGAAAAGGAAGTAGCCAGAAATTAAGGGTTAAAAAATTCCAATAAAACAAACAATTTTCGTTCATAGAGGATAACATGCGGGACCCATGATCTTGCATCGTAAACGGCTCGATCGGAGAAAGTTGAACGAGATGGCGCGACCGAGAAAAAAAATCACTAGAGACGCTGTCATTTGGGCCCTACATCCCTAGGCGGCGTGGATTTACGTTGAATTGGCCGGCACACCCGAGAATTCATCATGCACCACGTCCCGGGCCACTATACGCGACATATTCCACGTCTACATCGGGCTAGATGGCCTCAAAAACGAGAAAAAAAAGTTTTGACATGCACCACGGAGAGAGCAAAAATCATCGGGGTTGGTGCATCTGCAACCACGGCGCGACTTTCAATTCGTCGGTCATAGCAACTTTTCTTGTAGTGAGGTATGGGGAACTCCTCGCTCTATTGTAGTGTTCGATTCATGTAGGTAGAACTAGTTGGATTCGATAAGACAGTTCGTAATGCTTTGATCTTGTTTGAGTAGAGCGAGCAACTACAACTTGTGCATCGCGACGCATCACTGATCGTTGTCATTCAAGCCCAGCGACGGACCTAGAAAAAATTCTGATTGGGGCCTATCCTTTGAGTGGGGGTACTTCTTCTATAAATTTGCAAGATTTCAGTAATTTCCGTTCAAAATATGTACAAATACAAAGGGATTTCAAAATTTTGAGTGGGGGCTCAGCTATATGTAGGTCCGCCCATGTTCAAGCCTGGATCCTACTCGTGCACAAGAGAGCAGTCAGACGTGCTGTTTTTCCTCCTGTCGCCTATGGTCCTATGTTAGAAGGAGATGAGGAGAGGATTGCCAACCTAAACTGCATCTATAACTGGAGCGATGTAGAGGCTAGCTAAATGCTTCGGATGTGAAGAGCCCCTTTCACTAGTAACAATTCGCTAGTCCATAACGATTTTAGTTCGTCAGTGAATGGGAAAAATCCGTCATGGACACGTGTTTGGCCATCGTGGATTGATGTCCCCCGGTCGGATCCTTGGAGGCATTATGTCAGTTCAATGATTGGCATATCAGTCCTGTCGCATGATGTCGTCATTGTCGTCTAGCTGACAACTCCGGACCAACCTGCTCCCACCACGTGTCCATGTAGAATTGCATTCGAAGGCTGAAACGTGCCACGAGCGTGACCATTGGCATGTCGACATGTGTCACACGGAATACCAACATGTGCGTGTAGATGGCCCACTACCGTCTGGACACGTGGCACAATGAACTTCTGACACATGGACAATTGGGGCCCACACGCAGGCACACACGTGGCACGAAACTGAACTTTGGACCCATGTTTGTAGTCCTCTAAAATATTCACCTCTTCATGATTTTCAGGCAACTCGTTACCATGTACAATAACAACTGCATCAGAGGGCTCTTCGTGATGTACCCACCACTGGTAAGTAGGATCCATGCCCCTTACGAACAAGTGACACTGCACAGGAATTTGAGTACTATACTTGAGATTCAAACACTCCGTACATGGGCAGAGTATTTTATCATTTTCACAAAATCTATCTCGAACAAAGTTCATAAATCCGATCAGACCTTCCACGTATTCTTTCGAAAAACACGAACCATGCCTCACCCATGTTCAATCCATCAAGTGACACTGATCTGCACAATATTAGGATGCTTCAATTTTCAGAAAATTGTCCAAAAAATACTTCCAGAGCGTTCTAAAATTGCACATTACTCGGAGACAATTATTTTAGGACGGATGTAGTAATATATGGATGATACTTTTATTGATTTTTTTTTCGATAAAGGGAATATAATAAAATCAGTAGATACGAATTACACCCAGCCTCTCCAACAACGCAACATTCTAATGGTAGTACGGATGCACACAACCAAAAAAGAGAAAGAGGCCAGAGCCTTGATACGTCTCCAACGTATCTATAATTTCTTATGTTCCATGCTACTTTATTGATGATACCTACATGTTTTATACACATTATATGTCATTATTATGCGTTTTCCGGAACTAACCTATTGACGAGATGCTGGAGGGCCAGTTGCTGTTTTCTGCTGTTTTTGGTTTCAGAAATCCTAGTAAGGAAATATTCTCGGAATCGGACGAAATCAACACCGAAGATCTTAGAATCCCTAGGAGCTTCCAGAACACCCGAGAACCGTCAGAGAGGGGCCACAGGGGGCCCACACATGGTGGCGGCGCGGCCAAGGAGCCAGGCGCGCCGCCCTAGTGTCTGGCCCCACCAGACCCCCTCCGAGGCTCCCCTTTCGCCTATAAGAAGCCCCCGACCTAAAACCCCGATACGAATAAGCCACGGTACGAGAAAAGTTCCGGAGCCGCCGCCATCGCGAAGCCAAGATCCGGGGACAGGAGTCTCCGTTCCGGCACACCGCCGGGACGGGAAGTGCCCCTGGAAGGCTCCTCCATCGACACCACCGCCATCTTCATCACCGCTGCTTGTCTCCCATGAGGAGGGAGTAGTTCTCCATCGAGGCTCGGGGCTGTACCGGTAGCTATGTGGTTCATCTCTCTCCTATGTACTTCAATACAATAATCTCATGAGCTGCCTTACATGATTGAGATTCATATGATGATGCTTGTAATCTAGATGTCATTATGCTAGTCAAGTGGGTTTTACTTATGTGATCTCCGGAGACTCCTTGTCCCACGTGTGTAAAGGTGACGAGTGTGTGCACCGTGTGGGTCTCTTAGGCTATATTTCACGGAATACTTATTCACCGTTATGAATGGCGTAGTGAAGTGCTTATTTATATCCCTTTATGATTGCAATGTGTTCTCGTATCACTATTTATCTATGTGCTACTCATGTGATGTTATTAAAGTAGTCTATTCCTCCCGCATGGTGTAATGGTGACGAGTGTGTGCATCGTGTAGTTCTTGTCGTAGATTATGATCATAATCTCTTGTAGGTTATGGAGTTGATTATCGCTATGATAGTATTGATGTGATTTATGCCTCCTTCATAGTGTGATGGTGACAGTGTGCATGCTATGTTAGTACTTGGTTTATTTTGCAAAGATCTATTATACTCTAAGGTTACTTAAACATGAATATTGAATGTTGTGGCGCTTGTTAACTCCGGCATTGAGGGTTCGTGTAATCCTACACAATTAGTGGTGTTCATCATCCAACAAGAGTATATGTAGCACAAAGGAAAGAGAACTTATTTATTATGTGATCAATGTTGAGAGTGTCCACTAGTGAAAGTATGATCCCTAGGCCTTGTTTCCACCACAAAGAATTGCTTTCCACGCCGAGCAAGCTATTTTCACGGCGCCGCTTGTTTACTTGTTTTACTACATCTTTACTTTCTGCAATATTACCACCATCTATACCACCTGTGTTTTACTATCTCTTCGCCGAACTAGTGCACCTATACATCTGACAAGTGTATTTGGTGTGTTGGGGACACAAGAGACTTCTTGCTTTGTGTTTGCAGGGTTGCTTGAGAGGGATATCTTTGACCTCTTCCTCCCTGAGTTCGATAAACCTTGGGTGATCCACTTAAGGGAAAACTTGTTGCTGTTCTACAAATATCTGCTCTTGGAGGCCCAACACTGTCTACAAGAATAGAAGCACCAGTAGACATCAAGCCTTACCGTGGCTGCAACCTGCTCGCCTGAAGAAGTGGTTATTCAGAGCAGGCTGGACGTTGGAGAATCTGGTGAGGTGCAAGCAATGGTGGACGACGGTGATGGATCCGCTCGGGTGCCGGCGGCGGCAATATACGGGACGGAGGGGAGATCCGCAGACTTCGTGGAGGAGTACGGCGAAGTTGTACGGGGCACAGGTGGCAATGGATCTACCTTGCATCGCCGTGCTAGCTAGCTAGCAGGTCGCGCAACCCCGGCCCTGGCCCGCCTGAATTTGGTAATTCAAAAATTTGGGGGAAAGCCCTCTCGCCGAATATTCTTTGCAGGGCGCGAACACTATTTTATTTTTAGACAAGACCAAAGCATGTCGAGTCGTTCTGAGAAGAACCTGAATCTAGCTGAATAGATCTGGGCCAGGATTTAACTTTCCAGGAATAGGCCTTGGGCCCATTATTCGGCTTCGAATATATTCTTGGCTCTTCTGTGTGTCTTGTTTCAACCTCATTAAATTGGAATTGGGCCAAGTAATTAGGGCCAATAATTTCCTCTGCGCGTATTGTTTCGACCTGAATAAATTGGCCTTGGGCCTTTAGTCAGCCAATCTGGCCCAAGGACACCTCCACGTGTAGCTGATAGGTGGGACACCTAGTGAATCCAGTAGGTCCCACTACTACATTTAGGCCCGACGGGAATGGGACCAGGGACCCGCCAAGCTCTGACATACGGGCCCCACAAGTTCTGACATATTGGGTCCACACTCTGACATGATGGGCCCGCCAAGCTCGGGCATCCTGGGACCCACCAGGCTCTGACATGCGGACCCCATAGATCTCTGGCATGCCGGACCCACCAAAACTGTAACACGAGGGTCCCACCAGGCTCTGACATGCGGGCCTCATAGATCTCTGGCATGCCGGACCCACCAAATCTCTCAGAGAAGGGTCCCACCAGGCTCTAACCTGCGGGCCATGCGTCCAGAATTGAAGGCATGCAGACACTTGTGCTCGCACGTGCGCAAATTTTTTTTTTGGCATGGCAATGTGGAACCCATGTTGGTGGTACTAACAGTTCTGGTCCACTTCACATGTTGGGAGGCTATCAGAGCGGGCGACCCCACATAGGTGGGTCGTGTCGGTACGTGACATGCGGGCCCGAGTGCTGCAGGCCAGGTACATGTGTGCAGACAGTGGTTGTCTCCCGTACAAATATGGGTCCTAGTGCTGCAGGCCTTGGACTGTTGTGTGGGCAGACAGAAAAGTACGTAAACAGAAACGCGCAGAGTGTGGGTCATGTGTGTCCACCGATCCGAAGCCCAGTTGTTGTGACAACCCCCCTGCTGACTCCGCAGTTCGGGCCACCCACCTCCCGCGACGCTCATTTCTGCACAATCATTGATGTTTAGTCCTTGCCCGTCACTAATTTTTTGGGCCGAGCGGCCCAAAACTCCATCTGTGACGTGAAAACACCATATCATCATAGAAAAAGACAATTGATAACGGATTTCTCGATCGTCAGCCCCAAACCGTCATTGAAGCCCCAATTGTTTGTAGTGTTTCTATGCACTTGTGAAAACGTTCACAAAGAGAGGACTACTAGTTGATAGCATCCACACCTCTGTCGAAGAACAAGTCGCAATGATTCTTCATGTCATGGGTCATAACAAGAGGTTCAGACTGATCCATAACACATTCAGGCAATCCACGGAGACTATCTATCGATACTTGCAGCAGATGTTGTATGCAGTTTAGGAGCTCAGAGGCGAGGATGACTTCTTCGAAGATGTTGTCACTTTTTACGAAGTTGAGACTAGCCATGGCGTGGAGGTAGGCGACAATGAAGCCTGGAAGGAGAAGAGGCTCGAGTGGGCTAACACAATGTGGGAGGCCAGAGGCCACACCACCAGTTGAGAAGGAGAAGAACACGTGAAGAAGTGAAGAAGAGCAAGAAGTAAAGAAGAAGAACCCTTTTGATTCCCTCTTTCTTGAACCCCTCTTTGTAAGGGTATTTTACCCTTATCCATTATTTTGGTAACAATGACACCGTGCTAGAGTATTTGGACTAATATGTTTATAAGGATAATCTCAGGTTCTAGGCAATGAGGCATAAATGGTGTATCAAAGGAACAAGAAGGCTAAAGGAGACCCCCACTTCAACAACAATCGAAAAGGGGTCTACAGCGAAATCCGGTCTGCTGCCCGGTCCAACCAGGCCAAGCAACCGCCGATCCGGCGCACAGCTCGGTCAACCGGTCGCCAACCGGAGCATCCGGCGCACGACCCGGTCCGGCTTGCGACCGGTCGGCCGGCCTACGGACCGGCGGGTCCGGCGCACGGCCCGGTCGACCGGTCGCCAACCGGGCGCCAACCGGAGGAGCCTCTGGACGACGAGAAGATGATCCGGTCACCAGCCCGGTCCGACCGGCCTCTGCACCGGGCAGTCCGGTCACTGGTGGTCCGGTCTGACCGGGTTTGTCGAGGAAACGCTGAGGTGGCAAGTGGCCAACGGCCATATTTCGAAGAACACTATAAATAGCCCTTCTCCTACCTCTAGACAGTCAGGCACTACACTACAAGCTGTTCTTGAGCTCCTTCTCTCATACTCCATTGTTAGAAACACCAAAAGCCTCGCGATCTCTCTCCTCCTCCACCCAAACTCAAATCCCTCCGGGAAACGATAGAGGAGGACCCGATCTACCGTTCTACCAAGCCAAATCTCATTCCCCCTTGTATTCATCAAGAAGCTTGCTTCCTAGGGTTCCTTGGAAACCCTAGGTGGGCAAGAGGAGTCCGGAAGCATCCGGGCCGTGGATCTGCTCCGGGCAAGATTGTGAAGGTTTGGAGGCTACCTCAAAGTCTACCACAAGTGAGAGAGCTATTTCTTCGTGGGATAGGCTCCGGAGAATAGGGTGAGCCTTCGTGGCGCGGGGAATCCTTCGTGGGACCTCCACTCCTCCAAACGTGACGTACCTTGTTGCAAAGCAAGGGAACACGGGAATACATCCTCGTCTCCACGTGCTATCGGTTATCTCTAACCGAAATCCTTACTTGTGATTTAACTGCATGTGAGAGCCTTCGTGCTCGAGTTAGTTGTATCCTCATATAGGTTGCTTCACCTAGTTTGCATTAGGCTCACCTTTATATTCCGCAAAGCCTAATATTGCAAAGAAAGAATTAAAATCTGTAGAAACCTATTCACCCCCTCTAGGTTTACCATCTCTATACTTTCAATTGGTATCGGAGCTCTGGACTCTTTTTAAGGGCTTCACCGCCTTAAGAGTGAGATGGATAAACTATTCGAGGGTCTAGATGATGACTCTAACCTTTCGGTTAAAGAAATGAGATCTAGATTCTTGGCATATGATGCCGAGAAGAAGAAAAAGGAGGATGAACTACAAAGCCAAATGGCGTAAATGTCTATCATGCTTAAGAACCTAAATGCTAGTGGAGCTCGTAGTGGGACTTCGGGCTCTAAGGAAACTTACAATGAAGTTAACCATGATTATCCCGAAACACTTCACCCATGCCTCATATAAACCATAGTGGGACCGTTCCCCATTTTGATGGAACTCACTTTCCACATTGGAAATCTTCTATGGAATCTCATATTCGCTAGCTGCAGAGTGTGGAGCTATGGGAGATCATTCTTCATGGATACCGGGAGCCACAAGATCCTATTCGATTGACCTCCACCGAGTTCTACAACCGTCAACTCAATGCCTCCGCACGTGACAAGATTAGAAGTGGCATCAACCGCAAGCTTCTTGATCAAGTCAATGACATCATCTCCGCTAAAGAGTTGTGGGATCGAATCGTAGTACTCACAGAGGGAACCGATTTGATCCAATCATCTCTTTATGAGACCGCAAAGCAAGAAGCTCACTGGTTCATGATTCGAGAAGGAGAATCCTTGGCCGATGCCTATGCAAGGCTTGGTGCTCTTAAAGTAAGGATCAAGGGACTTGGTGCTGAGAAGTATGATGATGGCTTTGAAATGAATGAAGGATTCATAAAGTCCAAGGTCATTGCTATGATTGCTGTGAAGCAAGAAGATACCAACCTTGCACTCAACTTGCAAATCATGACCAAGAGTGCCGATCTGAACTCCGATGATCTAGTCTCCTATGTGGCTGCCAATGAAAACATGGCCAAGGCAGGAAAAATGCTCATGGCAATGAACCGTGTTGATGAAGCATCACACAACCATGAAGCGTCACACAACCTTGCTCTCAAGGCTAGAGCTGACCATGGAGGAGAAGAAGAATATGAAATTGAAGAAGATGAGGAGATGACCTCAACTAGTGATATCGCTACCGACTTTGCCTTCTTTGCCAAGAAGTACAAGGGAAAGTTGCCAATGCTCCTCAATGACAAGAAGAAGAAGAGAACTTGCTACAATTGTGATGAAGAGAGCCACTTTGCAAATGAGTGCCCTTATGAGAAAAGGGTAGACAAGCCAAAGTTCATCAAAGGGGTCAAGCCAAGATTGAAGCCAAACCCAATCAACGACCGATACAAGAGGAACAAGGGAAGAGCCTTTGTTGGGGCCGAGTACTTGTCCGATAAAGAAGAGGAAGATGAGGAGAAGGAGGCCGGAGTGGCCGGCTTGGCTTTCTCTAAGCCCGGGTCACTCTTCACATATGACTACTCCAAGGATTACTCCACGGAGAATGATGTTGGTTCTTCCTTCATGGCAAGAATAACTCAAGATGATGACTCCGACGACTCTTCCTCATCTACAACCATTGGCTCTTGTCTTATGGCAAGAGAAACCAAGGTAATGGAACCCCCACCTTCTTTGTCTAGTGTCCTTGATGATGAAGCTGAAAATCAAAAGGAATTAAATGTGCTTAAGGAACTTTACAATGTTAGATGCACCCTTCATGGTGAAGCTCTTGTCAAGTTTGATTTCTTGATGGACTCTCTAAAAGAAAAGGATGAGTCCATTGAGGAATTAGAATATCATTTGAATGAGAAGGAAAGGAGATTCAATCTCCTAAGACAAGAGCTAAAAACCGAAAGGTGCATATCACAAGGTCTTAAGCAACAAATTGAAACTTATGAACTAGATAAAGTTAAGGATCTTGAAACTATTGAAAGGGCTCAATCGTTGACTCAAGAGCTTAATGCTTCAAAGGAGGAGCTTGAAGTTGCTCATGCTTCTCTCACTAGGGATCTTGACCACCTTGAAAGAGCTAACAAGCTTGTCAAGGATGAGCTCAAGAAACTTGGAGAGAAACATGCCCTACTCCAAGAAACCTACTCAAAGGCTCTTGAATCAATGAATGATCCTATTATTGATAAAGATGTTGCTAGTTCCTCTACCACCTTTACTAGTGAGCATGCTAAGATTATTGCGGAACATGTTCGTTTACAAGAGGAACTATCTTTGCATGTCGAGACCAATACATATCTTGAATCTTTGGTAACCAAATATGGTCTCAACTATTATCCTAATGAATTGGCTTGTGAGCAAGCAACTACTCTTGAGGAAAATGTTAGGTTGAAGAAAGAACTTGCCAAGTTCACCACAACCAAGAGTAAGATGGGATTGGATGACCTCTTGAGTAAGCAAAGGTCAAACACTCAAAAGTATGGACTTGGGTATGTTCCCAAACCCTACAAGAAGAACAACTACAAGAAAGAGAAGCCCGCTCAAGAAAAGAACAAGAAGGTCACTAATGATGGCAAAGCCCCAAAGGGCAAAGCCACTAGTGGTGACCGCACGGGGCCAAACAATCACTATGCTTTATTTGTTGATTATTATGGTGATGTTTATGCTAACTATGTTGGTCCTCGTAATGGCTATGCTTATAGAGGGTACTCGATTTGGGTACCAAAAGATCTTGTTGCCATGACTAGGGAACCCATTAATCAATGGGTTCCTAAATCCTCTACTTGATTTTGTAGGGGTATTCCTCCGGTGGTCCAAAATGGGTGTTTGATAGTGGATGCACCAATCATATGACCGGAGGAAGAGGTGTGCTTGACCAATTCATTGAAGATATTAACAAGAAGTCAAGCATTACCTTTGGTGACAACTCAAAGGGAAAGGTACTTGGGTATGGCAAGGTGGCAATCTCTAAGGACTTGTGCCTTGAGACAGTCATGCTTGTTGAACACCTTGGTTATAACTTGCTTTCTATATACCATCTTGCCGATGCCGGTTACAATTCATATTTTACTAAATATTATGTGCAAGTCTTTAGGAGTGACAATCTCAAATTGGTCCTTGTTGGATATGTGGAGAACAACCTTTACGTGGTTGACCTCTCGAAAGAGAGCCCCTCTCCCTCCACATGTCTAATGGCGGCCAAGCATGACGAAGGTTGGTTGTGGCATCGCCGCCTTGGTCATGTTAACATGAGGAATCTTAAACAACTTCTAAAGGGTGAGCACATTGTTGGACTAACCGGCATTTCTTTTGAGAAAGATCGTGTGTGCAGTGCATGTGTAGCCGGAAAACAACTCAAGAAGAAACATCCCATCAAGAGTATTGTCACCACATCTAGGCCTTTGGAGCTCCTTCATTTGGATCTCTTTGGGCCATCACATTATGATACTCTTGGTGGGAGCAAGTATGGACTTGTCATTGTTTATGACTACTCAAGATACTCTTGGGTCTTTCTCCTTAAGTCTAAGGATGAGACCCATAGAGAGTTCATCACCTTCGCCAAGAAAGCTCAACGTACATATGAATCCGAGATAAAGGCGATTAGGACCGACAATGGCACCGAGTTCAAGAACTACACTATGCAAGAGTTTGTTGATGATGAGGGAGTCAAGCATGAGTTTTCAGCTCCATATACCCCTCAACAAAATGGTGTTGTTGAAAGGAAAAACCGGACTATCATTGAGATGGCAAGAACCATGTTGGGTGAATTCAACTCACCCCACAACTTTTGGGGAGAAGCCATCTCTACAGCTGTCCACTACTCCAACCGGCTCTTCCTCCGCCCCTCCACAACAAAACTCCATATGAGCTTCTCACAGGTAACAAGCCTAATGTCATGTACATTCGTGTCTTTGGATGCAAATGTCTTGTTAAGAACAATAAAGGGAAGCTTGGTAAATTTGAAACTAGAACTATAGAGGGCATTTTTGTTGGATATGCGGAGAACTCCCACGCCTATAGATACTATAACCGGTCCACTGGGACTATTGAAGTATCTTGTGACGTGGTGTTCTTGGAGGATAATGGCTCCCAAGTGGAGCAAGTTGTTCCACGTGTTGCAGGAAATGATGATGATCCATCAAGTGCCATCAAGCATATGGGCATTGGACACATCCGGCCCATGGAAGTTCATAGTGATGATCAAGGTGATGGAATAGAAGTATCAAGCTCACCTCAAGTTGAGCCTAGCTCAACTCAAGTTGAACCATCAAGTGCAACCCAAGATGTATCCTCCACTCAAGATGAGCCACATCCCGAAGAACAAGAAGAAAGCCCTCAACCCACTGAGCAAGACCATGATGATGATCAAGAAACATCTTCAACTCATGTTCAAGCTCAAGTTGTCCCTCATGATCAAGTATTAGCAAGAGATGAATTCATTGATCATGAAGGAACCATTCGGAAGATCAAGGCGGCTACAAGGGCAAGTGACATGAAAGTGGATCTTGTCCTTGGTAGCATCTCAAAAGGAGTGGTAACTCGTAGACACCATGCATTACTTATGACTTATTGTCAACATCATGCTTTTGTGTCTAGTTTTGAGCCACTCAAGGTACATGAAGCCTTGGTTGATCCGGATTGGGTCATTGCCATGCAAGAAGAATTGGAGTGTTTCACCCGCAATGAAGTATGGTCTCTAGTTGAGAGACCCAAGGATCATCGCATCAATGTCATTGGGACCAAATGGGTGTTCAAGAACAAGCAAGATGAGGATGGTATTGTTATTAGAAATAAAGCAAGGTTAGTGGCGCAAGGGTTTGCCCAAATAGAAGGTATGGATTTTGAGGATACATTTGCGCCGGTAGCCCGTCTTGAAGCTATTCGTCTTTTGCTTGCATTTGCATCTTTCCACAATTTCAAGCTATACCAAATGGATGTGAAAAGTGCATTTTTGAATGGTCCTCTAAAAGAAACCGCATATGTAGCTCAACCCCCGGGTTTCGAAGACCCATGCCGACCCAACCATGTGTATTTACTCCATAAGGCACTCTACGGTCTCAAGCAAGCTCCACGTGCCTGGTATGAGTTCCTTAGGGATTTTCTACTACAAGATGGGTTTTGCATGGGTACGTGTCGATTCCACCCTTTTCACCAAGCGGGTTAAAGGGGGTGGCTTGTTTATATGTCAAATATATGTTGATGATATTATATTTGGTGGAACTAACCCCAATCATAACAAAGCTTTTGAGCTATTGATGACTAGGAAATTTGAGATGTCCATGATGGGTGATGCGCGTAGATGTACACGTCCGTTGGGAACCCCAAGAGGAAGGTATGATGCGCACAGTGGCAAGTTTTCCCTCAGAAAGAAACCAAGGTTTAATCGGACCAGTAGGAGCCAAGAAGCACGTTGAAGGTTGATGGTGGCGAAATGTGATGCGGCGCAACAACGGGGATTCCGGCGCCAACGTGGAACCCGCACAACACAACCAAAGTACTTTGCCCCAACGAAACAGTGAGGTTGTCAATCTCACCGGCTTGCTGTAACAAAGGATTAACCGTATTGTGTGGAAGATGATTGTTTGCAAGAAAACAGTAAGAACAAGTATTGCAGTAGATTGTATGCTATGTAAAGAATAGGACCGGGGTCCACAGTTCACTAGAGGTGTCTCTCCCATAAGATAAAGCATGTTGGGTGGACAAATTACAGTCGGGAAATTGACAAATAGAGAAGGGCATAACAATGCATATACATGATATGATAAATATAGTGAGATTTAATCCGGGCATTACGACAAAGTACATAGACCGCCATCCAACTGCATCTATGCCTAAAAAGTCCACCTTCGAGTTATCATCCGAACCCCATTCGGTATTAAGTTGCAAAGCAACAGACAATTGCATTAAGTATGGTGCGTAATGTAATCGACAACTACATCCTTAGACATAGCATCAATGTTTTATCCCTAGTGGCAACAGACACATCACAACCTTAGAACCTACTCGTCACGATCCCAGGTGTCAATGAAGGCATGAACCCACTATCGAGCATAAATACCCCCTCTTGGAGTTAAGAGCAAAAACTTGGCCGAGCCTCTACTAATAATGGAGAGCATGCAAGATCATAAACAACACATAAACAATAGATTGATAATCACCATAACATAGTATTCTCTATCCATCGGATCCCGAACAAACACAACATATAGTATTACATATAGATGATCTTGATCATGTTAGGCAGCTCACAAGATCCAACAATGAAGCACAATTAGGAGAAGACGACCATCTAGCTACCGCTATGGACCCATAGTCCGGGGGTGAACTACTCACTCATCACTCCGGAGGCGATCATGGCGATGAAGAGTCCTCCGGGAGATGAATCCCCTCTCCGGCAGCGGGTGCCGGAGGCGATCTCCTGAATCCCCCGAGATGGGATTCGCGGCGGCGTCTCTGGAAGGTTTTCCGTATCGTGGCTCTCGGTACTGGGGGTTTCACGACGGAGGCTATAAGTAGGCGAAAGGGCAGGTCAAGAGGCGGCACGAGGGGCCTAGGGGGCAGGCCGGGGCGGCCAGGGCCTGGGCCGCGCCGCCCTATCCCCTGGCCACCTCGTGGCCCCACTTCGACTCCCCTTCGGTCTTCTGGAAGCTTCGTGCAAAAATAGGACCCCGGGCGGTGATTTCGTCCAATTCGAGAATATTTCGTTACTAGGATTTACGAAACCAAAAACGAGCAGAAAACAAGAATCGGCTCTTCGGCATCTTGTTAATAGGTTAGTTCCAGAAAATGCGTAAATACGACATATAATGTGCATCAAACATGTAGGTATCATCAATAAAGTAGCATGGAACATAAGAAATTATCGATACGTTGGAGACGTATCGGCATCCCTAAGCTTAGTTACTGCTCGTCCCGAGCGAGTAAAACGATAACAAAGATAATTTCGAAGTGACATGCCATCATAATCTTGATCATACTATTTGTAAACATATGTAATGAATGCAGCGATCAAAACAAAGGTAATGACATGAGTAAACAAGCTGAATCATAAAGCAAAGACTTTTCATGAATAGTACTTCAAGACAAGCATCAATAAGTCTTGCATAAGAGTTAACTCATAAAGCAATAAATCAAAGTAAAGGTATTGAAGCAACACAAAGGAAGATTAAGTTTCAGCGGTTGCTTTCAACTTATAACATGTATATCTCATGGATATTGTCAACATAAAGTAATATAACAAGTGCAATATGCAAGTATGTAGGAATCAATGCACAGTTCACACAAGTGTTTGCTTCTTAAGGTGGAGGGAGATAGGTAAAGCCGACTCAACAATAAAAGTAAAAGAATGGTCCTTCAAAGAGGAAAGCATCGATTCTCGTATTTGTGCTAGAGCTTTTATTTTGAAAACATGAAACAATTTTGTCAACGGTAGTAATAAAGCATATGAGTTATGTAAATTATATCTTACAAGTTGCAAGCCTCATGCATAGTGTACTAATAGTGCCCGCACCTTGTCCTACTTAGCTTGGACTACCGGATCTTTGCATGCCATGTTTCAACCAAGTGTCACAAAGGGGTACCTCCATGCCGCCTCGTACAAAGGTCTAAGGAGAATGCTCGCATTTTGGATTTCTCGCTTTTGATTATTCTCAACTTAGACATCCATACCGGACAACATGGACAACGGATAATGGACTCCTCTTAAATGCATAAGCATGTAGCAACAATTATTATTCTCATATGAGATTGAGGATATATGTCCAAAACTGAAACTTCAACCATGATTCATGGCTTTAGTTAGCGGCCCAATGTTCTTCTCTAACAATTTTGCATGCTCCAATCATTAAGGTGATAGATCCTCCAGACAAGACGGACATGCATAGCAACTCACATGATATTCAATAAAGAGTAATTGATGGCGTTCCCCAGAAGCATGGTCATCGCACAACAAGCAACTTAATAAGAGATAAAGTGCATAAGTACATATTCAATACTACGATAGTTTTTAAGGCTATTTTGTCCCATGAGCTATATATTGCAAAGGTAAATGATGGAATTTTAAAGGTAGCACTCAAGCAATTTACTTTGGAATGGCGGAGAAATACCATGTAGTAGGTAGGTATGGTGGACACAAATGGCATAGTAGTTGGCTCAAGGATTTTGGATGCATGAGAAGTATTCCCTCTCGATACAAGGTTTAGGCTAGCAAGGTTATTTTAAGCAAACTCAAGGATGAACCGGTGCAGCAAAACTCACATAAAAGACATATTGTAAACATTATAAGACTCTACACCGTCTTCCTTGTTGTTCAAAACTCAATACTAGATATTATCTAGACCTTAGAGAGACCAAATATGCAAATCAAATTTTAGCAAGCTCTATGTATTTCTTCATTAATGGGTGCAAAGTATATGATGCAAGAGCTTAAACATGAGCACAACAATTGCAAAGTATCACATTATCCAAGACATTTTAGAATTACTACATGTAGCATTTTCCAATTCCAACCATATAACAATTTAACGAAGAAGAAACTTCGCCATGAACATTATGAGTAAAGCCTAAGGACATATTTGTCCATATGCAACAACGGAGCGTTTCTCTCTCCCACAAAGTGAATGCTAGGATCCATTTTATTCAAACAAAAACAAAAACAAAAACAAACCGACGCTCCAAGTAAAGAACACAAGATGTGATTGAATAAAAATATAGTTTCAGGGGAGGAACTCGATGATGTTGTCGATGAAGAAGGGGATGCCTTGGGCATCCCCAAGCTTAGACGCTTGAGTCTTCTTAAAATATGCGGGGATGAACCACGGGGCATCCCCAAGCTTAGAGCTTTCACTCCTCTTGATCATAGTATATCATTCTCCTCTCTTGACCCTTGAAAACTTCCTTCACACCAAACTTCAAGCAAACTCATTAGAGGGTTAGTGCACAATTAATAATTCACACATTCAGAGGTGACACAAACATTCTTTTCACTTCTGGACATTGCATAAAGCTACTGACCATTAATGGATCAAAGAAATTCATCCAACATAGCAAATACGGCAATGCGAAATAAAAGGCAGAATCTGTCAAAAACAGAACAGTTCGTAAAGACGAATTTTAAAATGGCACCAGACTTGCTCAAATGGAAAAACTCAAAACTAATGAAAGTTGCGTACATATCTGAGGATCACGCTCGTAAATTGGCAGATTTTTTTGAATTTTCTACAGAGACTTGTGCCCAGATTCGTGACAGACAGCAATGCTGTTTCTGCGCAGACGATCCAAAATATAACATCAACTTTAACATAGAAACTTTACTTGGCACAAAAACATGATAAGGAGAGGTTGCTACAGTAGTAAACAACTTCCAAGACTCAACAATACAGTAAATAAAATGAAACATGGGTTATCTCCCAAGAAGCTCTTTCTTTATAGCCATTAAGATGGGCTCAGTAATTTTAATGATACTCTCGCAATAAATAAGAGTTGAAGCAAAAGAGAGCATCAAGAAGCAAACTCAAAACACATTTAAACCTAACCCACTTCCTATGAAAAGGAATCTTATACACAAATAAATTCATGAAGAACAAAGTGACAAGCATAGAAAAGCAACACAAGTGCAATTTCAAGATTCTCAACATAAAGAGGGGAAACTTAATATTATTAAGATGCATATAACCATGTTTCCCTCTCTCATAATAATTTTCAGTAGCATCATGAACAAACTCAACAATATAACTATCACATAAAACATTCTTGTCATGAGCCACATGCATAAAATTATTACTCTCCACATAAGCATAATCAATTTTATTAGTTGTAGTGGGAGCAAATTCAACAAAATAGCTATCACTATTATTCTCATCACCATAATCATCATATATAGGAGGCATATTGTAATCATAATTAATTTTCTCCTCAATAGTAGGTGGACTGAAAATATCATATTCATCATTGCAAACATCATATATAGGAGGTAAAGTATCATCAAAGAAAATTTTCTCCTCAATGCTTGGGGGACTAAAAATGTCATAACCAGACTTCCCAAGCTTAAATTCTTCCATAGCTTTAGCTATAATAGTGTTCAAAGAGTTCATGCTAATAACATTGCTACAACTATTTTGCAAACAAAGTTCCATGGGTTTTTTAATTTTCTCTTCAAACACATCATGTCCTAATTCAAGATAAAGTTCGTAAAGATCTCTAATTTTTTTGTTGTTTTCCATTATGCCTAATTAGTGAAAATAAAAACAAGTACAAGACTAGACATGATAACAAAATAAATTAAATGCAAGTAACTATTTTTTTTTGTATTTTTGATATAAAGAAAGCAAACAAGACAGTAAATAAAGTAAAACTAGCAACTAATTTTTTTGTGTTTTGTTTAGGTGCAGCAAACAAAGTAGTAAATAAAATAAAGCAAGACAAAAACAAAGTAAAGAGATTGAGAAGTGGAGACTCCCCTTGCAACGTGTCTTGATCTCCCCGGCAACGGCGCCAGAAAAAGTGCTTGATGCGCATAGATGTACACGTCCGTTGGGAACCCGAAGAGGAAGGTATGATGCGCACAGTGGCAAGTTTTCCCTCAGAAAGAAACCAAGGTTTAATCGGACCAGTAGGAGCCAAGAAGCACGTTGAAGGTTGATGGTGGCGAAATGTGATGCGGCGCAACAATAGGGATTCCGGCGCCAACGTGGAACCTGCACAACACAACCAAAGTACTTTGCCCCAACGAAACAGTGAGGTTGTCAATCTCACCGGCTTGCTGTAACAAAGGATTAACCGTATTGTGTGGAAGATGATTGTTTGCAAGAAAACAGTAAAAACAAGTATTGCGATAGATTGTATGCTATGTAAAGAATAGGACCGGGGTCCACGAGTTCACTAGAGGTGTCTCTCCCATAAGATAAAGCATGTTGGGTGAACAAATTACGGTCGGGCAATTGACAAATAGAGAAGGGCATAACAATGCATATACATGATATGATAAATACGAGTGAGATTTAATCCGGGCATTACGACAAAGTACATAGACCGCCATCCAAGCTGCATCTATGCCTAAAAAGTCCACCTTCGAGGTTATCATCCGAACCCCATTCGGTATTAAGTTGCAAAGCAACGAGACAATTGCATTAAGTATGGTGCGTAATGTAATCGACAACTACATCCTTAGACATAGCATCAATGTTTTATCCCTAGTGGCAACGAGCACATCACAACCTTAGAACCTATCGTCACGATCCCAGGTGTCAATGAAGGCATGAACCCACTATCGAGCATAAATACCCCCTCTTGGAGTTAAGAGCAAAAACTTGGCCGAGCCTCTACTAATAACGGAGAGCATGCAAGATCATAAACAACACATAAACAATAGATTGATAATCACCATAACACGAGTATTCTCTATCCATCGGATCCCGACAAAACGAGAACATATAGTATTACATATAGATGATCTTGATCATGTTAGGCAGCTCACAAGATCCAACAATGAAGCACAATTAGGAGAAGACGACCATCTAGCTACGCTATGGACCCATAGTCCAGGGGTGAACTACTCACTCATCACTCCGGAGGCGATCATGGCGATGAAGAGTCCTCCGGGAGATGAATCCCTCTCCGGCGAGGTGCCGGAGGCGATCTCCCGAATCCCCGAGATGGGATTCGCGCGGCGGCGTCTGCGGAAGGTTTTCCGTATCGTGGCTCTCGATCTCGGGGGTTTCGCGACGGAGGCTATAAGTAGGCGAAAGGGCAGGTCAAGAGGCGGCACGAGGGGCCCGGGGGGCGGCCGGCGCGGCCGGGGCCCGGGCCGCGCCGCCCTATCCCCCGGCCACCTCGTGGCCCCACTTCGACTCCCCTTCGGTCTTCCGGAAGCTTCGTGCAAAAATAGGACCACGGGCGGTGATTTCGTCCAATTCCGAGAATATTTCGTTACTAGGATTTCGAAACCAAAAACAGACGAGAAAACGACAAGCGGCTCTTCGGCATCTTGTTAATAGGTTAGTTCCAGAAAATGCGTAAATACGACATATAATGTGCATAAAACATGTAGGTATCATCAATAAAGTAGCATGGAACATAAGAAATTATCGATACGTTGGAGACGTATCAATGGGGGAGTTGAAGTTCTTCCTAGGCTTCCAAGTGAGGCAACTTGCAAAAGGCACCTTCATCTCTCAAGAAAAGTATGTGAGGGACATGCTCAAGAAATTCAACATGACCAATGCAAGCCCAATGAAGACACCCATGCCCGTAAAGGGGCAACTTGGCTCATGTGACGGTGAGAAGGATGTGGATATAAAGGTATACCGTTCCATGATAGGATCCTTGCTCTACCTTTGTGCCTCTAGGCCGGATATCATGCTAAGTGTAGGGATGTGTGCTCGTTTTCAATCCGCTCCTAAGGAGAGCCATTTGATGGCGGTCAAACGGATTCTAAGATACCTTGTTCTCACTCCTACTCTCGGGCTATGGTATCCAAAGGGGTCAACCTTTGAACTCATTGGCTACTCGGACTCCGATTGGGCCGGTGATAAGGTTGACCGGAAGTCTACCTCCGGGGCTTGCCAATTTATTGGCCGGTCATTGGTGAGTTGGTCATCCAAGAAACAAAACTCCACCGCTTTATCCACCGCCGAAGCCGAATACATATCCGCGGCATCTTGTTGCACTCAATTGTTATGGATGAAGCAAACCTTGAAAGACTATGGTGTGTCTCTTGGTACGGTGCCTCTTCTATGTGACAATGAAAGTGCAATAAAGATCGCCAATAACCCGGTTCAACATTGTCGCACCAAACATATTGACATTCGCCATCACTTCCTACGTGACCATGTTGCCAATAAGGATATTGATCTCACTCATGTGGGAACAACCTACCAATTGGCGGATATTTTCACTAAGCCTTTGGATGAAGCCCGGTTTGTAAACTTGAGAGGAGAACTTGGTATTCTTGATCCTAAAAACTTGGATTGAATCAACTTCTTGCACTATATTCTTGCATTTATCTAACTATCTAGCTTAGAGGCACATCATATATGGGGATAGTCATCTTACCATGTCTTGGTATGATGCATACCTATGTGTGCAACATAAATAGACCCAATGTCATTATATGGACCCAAGCATGTCTCTTCGAGGTCACATGACATTTGCGCTTTCACATAGGGGGAGTAATCCCCCGCCCCTCATTGAGCCTTCATTACAACTTGATTTGACTATATAAGGCCAAACGATCTTATTACAAAAATCATTTCAAAATGACTTATGATTCTTGATATATATCTCGACTCATACCCATTGTTGCTATTTACATCTTGTTTGGATTTTCTCTCCAACGGGTATGCCTAGAGAATCTTGTGTTTCCAACCCCATGTCTATGCTCATCTCATCTTCATCTATCTATCTATATGTACATGTCATCATCTGAGCATTCACACACATTTACACAAAGCTTAGGGGCAAAACGAGGCGAAAAAGAGATGAAACTGGGTGGCCGGTCTCTGGTCCGGTTGGACCGGCCTCTGCGCCGGCCCAGCCGGCGCCAGGTCCGGTCCGACCGGGTTTCCGACCGGGCGCACGGCCTGTTATGAGTGGAGGAGGATACCCCTTGGGGTCTTCTTCCTCATTACCCCCAAACCTCCACACCTCCATGGCCGCCGCCCCCATCACCTCCCACATGCTCTAGGGTCCTCCCACCACAAGCACTCCCTCAAACTCCACCAAACCATAGATCGGGCCCCTTGGAGCGACTCCACCAAAGGATTTGGTCCCTCTCAAGATATTTTGGGAAATCTTGGAGTTCTTGGGTTTGAAGACCTACCTAGTGTTCTTCTTGATCTCTTAATCAAGGAGGACCATGTCTTCGGGTAATGTGATCTATCTTCCTCCCTATCCTCTAGTTCTCCTCCCACATTGCAAATTTTGAACAAATTTTGGGAAACTTTAGGGTTAGGGTTAGGGTTTGTAAGTCCTCATGCCTTTAGAGTGTCTCACAACACAATGCACTTACTCCACTCTATTGCTATAGTCTATATTTAAGTTTTTTGAGTTTTTGCATGAATTTATGGTAGAAAATCTGGGCAAAACTTCACAAATCGACAGACCCGGTTTCCAGCCCGGTCGACCGGCCGCTCAACCGGCCGGCCCGGCGTACGGCCCGGTCAACCGGTCGCCAACCGGCCCGTCCGGTTTGCTGCCCGGTTGGACCGGCCTATGCGCCGGGTTGCCCAGTTTTTGCACAATCTCATCAATACACTTGAATATATACTATGATTTTTGGATTCCCTCTTATTGATGACATGTACGCTTACCCCACTGCTATTCTTGCTCTACTTTCTCATTCACGGGCAGTTGGAGTGGTGAGGGCCGTGGCAATGTTGCCAAGAGAGGAAGGACTGCTGACCCTCCCCGTCGTTCTAGTGGTCGCGTACCCCTCAAACTCATCGAGTGTCGACATTGGCAGCTCAGCTGGGGGTAGAACCAAGTCTGTTGTCAAGAGAAAGGATAAGCAAGCCGCCCAAGAGGATGATGAAGTAGTGCCAACTTTCAATGTTGGGAATGTAAACCGTCTTGAGTGGCAGGAATTGAGAACGGTGAATCCGTATCGCTTTGAGCAACGGACTTACACTCAAGGGGACAAGTTCTTCTGGACCAAGACTCAAGCAGTCCTATGGGATGGATACTATGATTCTCATGAGTTTATGAAGAATGGTGATATTGTATCACCCAAGGCCATCAACACTGTCGAGCTTGCCTTGCATGAGGCCACAAAGTACCGCTTTGTGGTTGAGACCTTGAAGGGTATGGGACTATATGACCTCATGTGCCTCAAGCCCGATGATCAACAAGAGGATCCTACCTTTTGTCCCCTCCTTGTCCGTCAGTTCCACTGCACCGTTTTCTTCCATCATGATGAGGACCGCACCATCACATGGATGACTGGCAAGCGAAAGTACTCATGCACCTACTCTCAGTTCCGTGCAGCTATGGGTTGTGGTGGTGACCATGCTCCAGGATACAAGATTCATTCACGGTCCAAGCTTACTAAGGGTGACATCTCTTTCTGCTATCTTGCAAACCCTATACCTGTACCTCCCACTATCTCTGGGATGTACTACTCATACCTTGTTCTTGCCAAGATGTTCCGTGAGAACCTAATCAGCAAGTCTGGCGACACCAGTGAAGTCAGGAACTATCATCTCAATCTGATGTACTATTGTCATCCTGACAGGGTAAGGAAGATTGATGGCTACGATCTTATTTTCTGTGAACTAAAGCGTGCAGTTCTGGACCGCATGACTCCCAACTATGCTCAGTATGTTCAGCGGCTCATCAACTACATCGTTCCTGCTCCTCTCAACACTCTTGGTGAAAAAGTCATCATGGACGCCTTCAAGATTCCCACTCAGGAGGCCACTCGTCCGGATGTTCCCTCCATGATGCCCACTACTGAGCGCCGTTCCAAGGAACGCCATGATCATGATGCTAGCTCCAGCTACTCTCGGCGCCCCAAGCATGGTGCCGCTCGCTTCTTCTCTAGCATGTGGCAAATGTGCAAGAACACTAATGATATTGCACATCAAAGTCTTGCTTTGAACCAGGAGACCAGGAGGCGACAGAACGAGTTTATGGCTGCTAGGAATGTCCCTGTTCCTCCTCCTGGACACGAGTTGGCACCTGTGGTTGCACCTCAGTGGGAGATGCCTCCCATCACCGATGAGATGATCCAGAACTTTGACTTCTCCATGTATGCTCATGGTGGCCTTCCTCCTAGGACTGCTCGTACTCCTACTCCTCCTGCTGATGATGGTGATGGTGATGAGGATGAAGTTGATTCGGCTGCCCGTGATGATGACGAGGGCTCCTACTCCACCGGGCATGATTTCTATTGATGGGTGCGATAGCATCTCTACTTTTTTCTTCGCCTTTTTGGTGTTCCGATGCCAAAGGGGGAGAAGAGAGTAGAGTCTAGGGAACCACGGGGTTCTTTGATTATCACAAGCCATGGGAGTTGCTTTATTTGGATTTTATATGGCTTGTGCTTATTTGCTTTGAGTTTTTCAAGAACCATTTGCTACTTCCAATAATTCGTGTATGGATGTGTATGGACGACTGTTATGTGTGCTACTCTATGATAGGATGATTATGTGTGCTATGCTTATATATCTTGATATACACATCTCCATACCATGCTTGTTTCCTAAAGATATTGGGGGAGCTTCTCATGTTCAACAAATGGTGCACTTTGCATTCAAACGCAAATTCTCCAAGTGCACACATTATGGGGGAGTTGTCGTAATATCTTATATGGAATCAAGGTTTAGAGCTTATCATAATATCTATTTGTGACTCTAGCTCGGTTTGTCATCGTATACCAAAAAGGGGGAGATTGTAAGGGTATTTTACCCTTATCCATTATTTTGGTAACAATGACACCGTGCTAGAGTATTTGGACTAATATGTTTATAAGGATAATCTCAGGATCTAGGCAATGAGGCATAAATGGTGTATCAAAGGAACAAGAAGGCTAAAGGAGACCCCCCACTTCAACAACAATCGAAAAGGGGTCTACAGCAGAAATCCGGTCTGCTGCCCGGTCCAATCGGGCCAGCAACCGGCCAGTCCGGCGCACAGCTCGGTCAACCGGTCGCCAACCGGAGCATCCGGCGCAAGACCCGGTCCGGTTTGCGACCGGTCAGCCGGCCTACAGACCGGCGGGTCCGGCGCACGGCCCGGTCGACCGGTCGCCAACCGGGCGCCAACCGGAGGAGCCTCTGGACGACAAGAAGATGATCCGGTCACCAGCCCGGTCCGACCGGCCTCTGCACCGGGCAGTCCGGTCACTGGTCCGGTTTGACCGGGTTTGTCGAGGAAACGCTGAGGTGGCAAGTGGCTGTAATATCCCAGGTTTAGAGGCAATAAAATGAGAGAACACCAAAGTGTGCATTGCATTCATGCATAGAAAATCCGGGGAATTTTCGCGCTTTCAAATAAAACTTACCACGAATGGCGAAGTTCCACTTGACTTGCTGGAATTGAAGTAGATCATCAAGTCAAGCGCTATAAACTTCACTGTGATCTTTGCTAAAACCCTGTTTTGGGTAGATATGATTTGATCTAGGGGCTAGATCAAATAGCATTAGTTTTACAACAAACAACATCTTAAGTAAGGGTCAATTACAAGATCTTATAAAAGATCTCAACATGACATTCCTTACAACAACACATGAATAATTATTTAATCCTAAATCATAGAACACAATTAATTAAGACACTATTCTATACTTATCTTATCTAGGTCTTCTACTAAATAAATGAACCTAACATAAGCCACATGGTATATCTTTTCAACTACTTGAACCAAGTCAAGAACACTCATATTTATTCTTCATTAACTTTGACCATTCCA
>NC_061511.1:217498750-217538244 GCF_022539505.1 Lolium rigidum | reverse complement strand
GTTAATATTAATTGGAATAGAGGACTGGGAACAATCGACAAGATTATTGAAGCCAGATCAAATTTTCAGGGGCCACTTTTCTTTGAGATCTTTACAATAGTTGCTTGGGGGATTTGTAAGGAAAGAAATAATAAAATTTTCAAGAATATTGATCCCTCAAAAGCTTCCTGGAAGGCAAGAGTTATAGCTGATCTAAATCTTTTAAGGTTTAAGGTTAACCAAAACCTTCAGAACACAATCTCCTCTTATATAAGTAGATTTTGATTTGAAAACTTTGTAAGGTGGGTGTATGCACCCGAGATGATGTAAATATTATATTTTAATATAATACAATACAGTAGGAGCCTCTCCTACTGTTTATGTTTCAAAAAAAACAAAACCTTTGGAACCGGTTGGTGGCACCAACCGGTACGAAAGGTCTTTCGTACCGGTTGGTGGCACCAACCGGTGTCAAAGGCCCCTCCCCTCGTTTTCCCTTAGGCGCGCGGCGAAAAATTCCCCAAATCAACAGAATCCCCCGCGCGACGCACAGAGAAATTGCCGCGCCGCCGTCCGCACCCACGCCGCGCCGCCGTCCGAGCCACGCCGCGCCGCCGTCCGCAGCCACGCCATCGCCGCCGCCGCGCCTCCGCAGGTAAGTCCGCCGCTCCCTCCCCGGCCTTCTTCCCTCCCCGCTCGCACGCACGCTCGCAGTAGTGTCCGGCGCCGGCGCCGCCGACGCCGCCTCGCCACGCCCAGCCGTGCCCCGACGCTCGCACGCCCCACCGTTGCCGTGCCCTGCCGCAGACGCCCACGCCGGTGACGGCAAGCCGCACTCTGCGGCTTCGTCGACACCACCCGCAGGGTGTTCGACTAAATGCCGCAGACGCCCACGCCCATGCCGCAGGTGCCGCTGGCCTTGCGCCGTGCCCCTGCCCGTGTGCCCCTGCCCGTGCGCCGTGCCGCTGCCGTGCCCCGACCGTGCCGTGCCGCTGCCCTGCCGTGCCGCTGCCCTGTCGTGCCCTGCCATGCCGCTGCCCTGCCGCTGCCGTGCCGCTTCCCTGCCGTGCCGCTGCCCTGTCGAGCTTGGTGGCGTGCAGAGTCACCCGCCGCTCCCCCCTCCATCGATGCCGCCTGCTGCTTGTGCTGCTGCCTGTGGAGGTGGTTGCGCTGAGGCGTCGGCGGCGTAGGGTGAGTGTGAGGGCGAGAAGGGGGTAGGCGTGGGTTTTTGGAGATGGCGATCGCGGGGATGCGCCTCCCTCTAGTGTTGATCTAGTTGGCGACTTGACACGCTCGCGGCTTGGTTGAGAGTAAAGCGATGTCGATTCGAACAAATGTGTTCCGAGATGGTGGTATCAGAAGTTCAGAGCAACCGAGGAATGGGGAAGCCGTAGTTTTTTTAAAGTAAAATAGAGACGAATCCATTGAGAGAAGAGCGAGAGGAGGAGGGGGAACACCGAGTCTGTGGCCGTGGCGGTCCGTTATGGTTTTTGCTTTCTTCATTTCAATTGTTATCCATCTAGGAATCTGTTATATGATCATGACATGATGAATGAAATATAATTGCTTTCTTAATTTTGTAGTGACATTGAGGTATGGCGGACAGCACCTTCGTCCGAGATGAGGAGGGGGAAGAAGCGGTGCAAAAATTGATCTATGAGAGTGCCCGTGGTACGGAACCCGATGGAGATGATAACGAGTTCGAAGACTTTCTGAATGATTTCGGTGAGGGACTTGAGTCTGAACAAGTTAGAAGAGACAACGAAGTGTCCATAACAAACTCCGGCGAGGTGTATATTTATGTATCAATTAGTCTATGTTCATCGATCCCTAGATGCATTCATTTATTTGTATTGCACTTATTAACGAATAATTTTTTCTTTTAGCCTTCTGCATCATCGAGCAAGTCTGTTAAAACAAAACGAGGCCCGACGAGAGTGTTAAAGGGCGAGGGCAGGTTAGCCCTCACGACATTTAAGGATAATGGTGAACCGGAGCATCCCAAAGAGTTCTGCCGCAAATTTACAAATCAAGCCGGAGTTCTTGTTAGGGACCATGTACCGATCAGCCTTCAAGAGTGGAATAAGCCGAAGAAAGCGGGGACTAAAGCTAGTTATGTCAACGACGCAATGAAAACTTTTCTTTGGGACACTCTATTGACACGATTCAGCCTACCGGAAGACATGACGGAAGGCTAGAAGAATAAAGTCAGGGAATGTACATGGAAGAAGATGGCCATACAATTCCAGACCTGGAAGAAAAATTTATGGGACAAATATAAGAATGAAGATCCAGTATTCAATGATACTCTAGTGAAGATAAAAGATCACTGGCCCGCATTTAAGGCGTATAAGCAATCGTCTACTTTTGTGTCCCGATCGGAGACAAATACGAAAAATGCTGCAAAGAAGAAACTTTGGCATCATTTGGGATCAGGTGGCTACAAGACTGCCATTCCGAAGTGGACAGCGTTTGAGAATAAACTGATGGATGCAGGAATCACTCCACAGACATGGGACTGGCCCGAACGGTCCAAGTTCTGGTTGTTCGCGCATGGGGCAGGGTTGGACCCAAATACAGGGCTGATCGTTGCGAAGGGAAAATGGAAGGAAAAGATTGAGGCAATCGTACCGAAGCTTGTAGATGCAATTGAAAAGGTCAGAAAGGGAGAGTACATTCCCGATAGAGAGAATGACGAGCTTACACTCGCTCTGGGGAATCCTGAACACGTTGGACGGGTACGAGCTCGCCCAGGTCTCACCATGAAGGAAGCGTTCCCGGAGTCCGCTGACACTTATAGAAGCCGTTCGCGGAAGAAGAAGAAGGATGCCGACACGTTAACAGAATTGTTAAATAGGGTGGAGGCGCTTGAGAAAATCAGAGGGCACCTGATCGGCCGCTGTTTCTACAGGATCCACAAGCCGATGCTGCCCCATCTCAGCGAAGAAGCGGTGTCGGTTCCTCGCATCTTGACGGATGTGGAGGAAGCTACCCCGTGGATTATGTCACGGAGAAGACAGATTGCGAGCTACATATGTTATTCGGGACCGCGTCCGTTAAGGTGGCGATCGGCTATGTGTACCCAAGTGAAGATGGAGCAATGCACCATCATATGCCCATTCCACCTGGCTGTGTTCGTGTCGGGGTGGATGAAGTTGTTCCGGGTTTTGAAACAGTGGAGCTTGATTTTCCTAGAGGTGACGATGAGAGGACAACTGCCGATGTCAAGCACGGTTTCACCATATGGCCGAAGAAGTACATCGTCCTTTCGCAAAGGCCACCGACTCTCGTAGCGGTCCACATGAGCGGAAAGGCCACCGACTCCTCTTGGTAGCGATCCGCATGAGCAGCAAAGGCCATCGACTCCTCCTGGTAGCAGTCCACAGGAGCAGCAAAGTCCACACCTACCTGAGAGAGACCCCAGCGTTAGTCCACAATCTCGAGATCCTCCGTGTAAGACATCGTCCTTTAAGCGGAACGGTACTCCGCCTAGGAAGAGATCTAGAATGGAGAAACCACTGCCGCCTATGGAGAAGTTACCTTGGGAAATGAGTGTCGAGGAAAATGAGGAAATATGTCAGTCCCAGCTGAAATCCTTTTTTGCTAAGAAAGCGCCAGAGATACCTTTCGAGAAGACACTAGATCCGGTGAAAGTTGTGCGTACCGTTGAGAATCTATATGACCCTGTACCATCACCGCAATCTGACTATAGGCGTTCTGTTGAAAGATCGTATGACGCGATGGTGGAGGCGAAACAACGCAATCAATCGGGTGTCAAGGAGATAAAGGGATACACCAAGTCTACCAGCTCGGACAACAACCCGTTCAATCGGCCCCCATCTCGTGGTGTTTGACGAGAAGGCCGTTCAAAGTTCTCGGCAATACACCGATTACCCCTCAGCTGAAGTACAATATAAATATGTTCAAGGGAAAGATTTGGTCGAGAATCTCAGGAAGCTACCAACAAGAATGCGTAACTTGCATACGTGGTACGGTGTTGCCACAAAGGGAGGGATCGAGACTATCATGGTGCGAGTTAAGGAAGAGCACTACTTCCAAGAATACTCTGTGCGCGTTGACTTCTGCGAGCTTTTCCAGTTATACAATCTTCGGGCCCTCGACAAATCTATCATCAGTTGCTATTGTCTGTAAGTGATTTATTTATATAATTTGAGAAGTATTTAGCTCAGCTCCTTCATTATCTACAAATTATAATCTTTTGTGCGCTATGTTATGCAGATCGGAGATGCTCGAATGCAAAAGGGATGAAATCACGGACATTGGGTTCATTGACCCGGACACAATGCATGTCAGGACCATAGAAGAACTCCTCTATAACAGGGATACACTGGAGACTTTGCTAAGGTTTTTGAAGCGACAACGTGACAAAAAGACAATACTTTGGCCTTACAACTTCCAGTGAGTGTTACTCTCTTATAACACATTCTATTTTGCTCACCATATTTTAAAATATTAACTGATGACTTATATATATGACACTACATATTTAAACGTGCGCAGGTTTCACTTTATTCTTATCGTCATTAAAATGTACGAAGGAGAAGTTGGAGTCTTTGACTCACTAACCAAAGAGCCTATACTATACAAGTCTTGTTTTCTTATGCTCAAAAGGTAATTCAAATTCTTATCGGTTTTTTTGTGAATTTCCTGATATCAACTGATTGATAACTCTTTTGTGCATTTTCTTTTGTCGGGCAGCGTATGGGAAACTTTCATCAAGGAAGATCAGTCCTTTCAATGGACACCGAAGCTGATATGACGTGCGAACAAAGTAAGTAGTAGTTACCTAGGTCCACACACCTTTATCATACTTGATTATTGTTTGACTGAATTATATTCTTGTACAGAAATGCGTGAAACAACCACAGGGGAGTGATCTATGTGGATACTACGTTTGCGAGTACATCTACAGAATTTTCAGCGAGAGAGCGAATAATGAAAGAAATAAAGAGGTACGAAAACAATATTCACAAATTTATTTTGTTACCATAAGTTGTGCTGAGTTTCAGTAATAATTGTTTGATTTGTGATTTGATGTATACATATATATACACACACACACATAGCTCATGTATTCATTTGTATCTTATTCTTTTACAGTTGAGAAGAAAGTGGGAGAAGATCTCAATCGAGGAGCGCTTCAAAGCAATTGGCGAGGAATTGGCGGGATTTTTCCTTCGGGAAGTCATACCACCATGCATAAAGATCTTCTCCCGCTCCTCGATTGCTTTGTGTATATATAGTTCGACTCGGAGTGTACCACTATGGTACATGTAATAGATAGTATGCCTCGGAGAGTACCACTACGCATGAAGATCGATCTTCATGCATGTACTACTTTATTCGGTGCATCGACTTGATATGCATCGAAGAGTACTACTTATGCAATTACATGTGTGTTATATTATATGCACCAACTTGATATGCATCACCTTGATCTTCATGTACTACGTAAACCCAAACGCGTTTCTGGTGCATCGACGTGATATGAAACGCTCTGATACCCCTAAACCCCTGCAAAAACCCTAAACCATGAATTCTCTCCCACGGCCGCGATTCATGCATATTTCCCTCGCCGTGCGCTCTCCTGGGCGCCCACGTGGAGGCGCCATTAATACCAGTTCGTAAGGAACCGGTACGAAAGGGGGGCCTTTTGTACCGGATTTTTTATACCGGTTGAGAAACCGGTGCAAATGGCTCTCTAGAACCGGTATAGATGAGCGTTTTTCTACTAGTGAAAACCTTCTCGACATAAAAGCGATCTGCTCACAAGATTTTTTTGATGGAGGTAAGGTGATGCACATTCTTTATTTGTATGGTCTTCCCTGAAGTAATCTTCAGATTTACTGTACCATAAACAAAAGCACGTGAAGAATAAAACATGGAAACATACATGTGTATTTACTCCCGTGTCTATCCACCATTCAGAGAGTTACATACGGAATTGACAATAGAGAAAATACCCTACCTCACATCCTTCATTTAAGTATCACCAATAACATTAGCGGTATTGTCGTTGTTTCCACGCTTGTCAAAGCGATTAGGGCGTGGATCAACACAAACATGGCAAGCCCCTTCTTTCTTATCACTCTTCTTCTTGAAGTTGGTTGAGCGCGAGATCTTATTATTGCTATTAAACTTGCCTTTGCCATCATATTTGTTCTTATTCTTGAACTTGTGGAAATGAAAGTGTTTCTTCTGTACCAAATTGGCACTAGAAACTCCCTCAAATTCTAGAGCATGTGTGTCACTTTATATCTCTTTTTCTTTCACATGAAGAGACACATGATATCTAAAATGGAAAACTTTTGTCTCTTATGTTTCAGAAAAGTTGCACAATTAAGCCTGGCAAAAATATCGTTGGCAACAAACTTACCCAATAAAATACACTTGAACTTCTCAAGTTCTTTGCACGTGACTGTATGTTATGAGCTTTGTCAACAAGGGAGCGCTCATCAATAATCTTGTATTCACATAATTGATCCATGACTTACAACTCAGTGCGAGCATTTGAGACCCCAAATTTGGCCTTGAGCGCATCCCACATATCCTTTCCGTTATCAAATGTCATATGTTAGTAAATAATGTTATCCCCGAGAACACTTAAAATAGCCTCCTTAAACAGGGCATCGACTTTCTCGAACTCTTCCAACGGTGAAGCAGAAAGATCATCCTCAGGTTTGCTAAGAGTGGCGTTGTAGCGCGCAGTTTAGGTTTTAGAGAACCGCTCATGTGCGCCATCTCTTATAATGCATACCATCAAAAGGAGGCCACCATGTAGCCGGGACAACGTTGATTGAATTCTCTTGCCTATAATCAGATTTTTGATTTGTTGATAAAGCATGATCACATATACAATAATTAAAATAATCATGTAGACTAACAGAGTAGATAAACAGATATCATCTAAACATAACAAACCAATCGCCTCCAAACACCAGAATAATAAATTCTAGTAAGATCTGAACGAGGAAAGGAAGGATCACGTACGGTGAAACTTGAGCTGCGAGAGCGGTGGAAACAGCAACAACATTTGCATCGGTGTTGTCGCCCATATTGAGGTTACCGAAGAGGCCATTGACGTCCGGGAAGAAGCCATCTTTGGGGAACTCGTCGTTGGATTACGTCGTGTTGCTAGTAGTTGCGTTGGAACGCTCCCCAAAAATCTGATCGTCCCTCAGCCGTACAGGTCTACGAGAGGCGTGGTTTCAGGGGCCAATTGTCCCGTCCTTCGGTGCACGCCCGATGAAGGGATGAGGAAGACGTGAGCGGCATCGCAAGGTTCTAGAGGCTGGTAGTCTCATAAGGCGTACCAATTAGGGTTCTGTTAGCGTTCATGTAGTGATGGTCGGGAAGGTCGTGGGACATAGCGCATGTCCTAGTCAACACAACCCAATATCTAGAACTGGAATCGACTGACAACGCGTCCTTTAATGACTCAAGAATTTCTTCCTGAACAAAAAAAAATATATAGACAAGATGCATAGATAGGAACTCGGCTTATTTCCGCAATCCACGCCGCGTGGTGCGGCGGGCGGTAGATCACACCTTGTGGGAGTAAAAAAACACCTCATAAACCACTCACAATCTCTCTCAACTAGCAAATTTAGGACTAAACTTTAGTGCCACCAACCATGAATGTATGAATGGGCTATATGAGAATTTCAGAATTTCATATTGGGTTCTGGGCTAAGGTCCAAGTGCCAAATTCCAACAACTTCCTCCGTTTCAAAATAAGTGTCGTATATTTGTCAAGATTCACATGTATCTAGACACGTTTTAATATGTCAAGATTCACAGATTCTACAACATTGTAGGGAGCATCCCTGGCGCGTGCTACCAAAAAGGGTTTGATTTTGATTTTTTTTATAGGGTCAGATCGTGCTGAAGTTTTTAAAAAGGATTAAATTTGTCAAAATCGACAAGAAAACACAGGGTGATGGTGAGTCCCCGCCGTTGGTAGATCATTGATCGGGAGATCATATATCGGGAAGGAGATGGAAAAAAGCGATCATCCATCACATCTGTCCACTCACATGAGTCTTGTACCAACCTATTACTGACCAATTTTGCAATATATTGGAATGGTAGATTTTGTAGTTCTTCGACCGCGACTTTTCTTGTATCTATCAGCAAGAACGTTTTTTTTTTTGCGAAACACAGTACAATTAAAGACGCTCATACATACGCGTACACACTCACCCCTATGAACGCACACACGCACACCCGCAAGAACGTATTTTCGGATTTCAAGCTTTGAATGAGAATGAATGTGATGACGACTAGTATGAATGTATGGTGGCTATTCTTGGGCCGCCGTGCTTTCACGGTGGATACATGCAAATTTAAACAAAGTTGAAATATTTTTTTGTGAATGGAAAGAGTATTTTATTTTGGCAACTACCTTGAACATGCCAAGATTGCTGTCATTCGAGAGCTACAGTATCCCATCCTAATCCTAACGCCAGAACTTCAACCAACAAAGGCTCTTTGTTGTTCCAGGTGCCTGAAAAGTTGTAATTTCATAGACTCGGGTAAAAGGGAACCTTTAACCAACAAAGCAGTGATAAGAAAACCACCCTTATCTTTAGATTGGTGCCACAAATATTTCTTCCTTCCCTGAAACAGTATTCAAAATCCGGTGTACGCTTGTTTCCAACGGTCAGTGCACCATGTTCTGCTGTGCGACGGTTTGTATGAGAGGTAGCATCATAATATAAATAGCTACAAGTAGTAGGAAACACAGCTAGGTAACTTATCTGCTGCGGTGATTATTGCAATAAAAAGGAGAGCGAATATAAGTTGTTTGTGATCAGCTTCTGCTAAAGAGCAGGTCCCAAAATAAAAGTTAAACAATCTAGAAATTTAGCAGACTAGCCAGGATTCATATGGGGGAAAGGTGGAACTTGATAGGAACTAGGATCCTACCAGGCCTCGGCCTTAGGTTATAGGGGTGGAAGGGAGGAGGGCGAGGAGCTTGGCGCGGACGACGGCGTGATGGCGCCGTGGCCGCGCGGTTGAGGAGGCGGTGATGGTGCATGGGAGGCCACTAGGGTTTAGGACTCCGACTCCTGAGGGAGTCGGCAACAAATATGTTTATTGCGTAAATCCAAACGCGTGATTACAGATGTTTATATAAGCTAAGGAAATAAAGATAACTTGGGCTAAGCCCCTAATTATACCCACTATTGGGCTTCCTCCCGCTGTACGTAAGGCCGGTCATAAGAGCATCTCCAACAGACGCGCTAAATCGTGGCGCGCTATACCGGCGATTGGGCGCGCAGTATACCGCTAGCGCGCGGCATAGCGAATTTGCCTCCGGCAGAGGCTCTATTTTGCAGCGCGCGTTGGTGTGCGGAAAACGCACCTCCGGCAGAGGCTGTATTTTGCAGCGCGCGCGCGTCACAAACTGCTAATCCGACCGTTTTTTTTGAAAATTCATCAAACAAACTATGCAAATATGATCGAAAATACGAATATATTTTAAAAGTGCGCGATACAATGCGACATTTAAACGAAAATACTAAAATAAACTACTCCTCGCCGTCGTCGGACTCCCAGTCGAAGTCGGAGTTGCTCAGTGTCGTGTCCGACACCGGCGTCGACGTCGTCGTCCAGTGGAAGTTGGAGGAGGAGGAGGAGAGGACGATGGTCGACGGCCCTGCGCCGTTCTTCTTTTCCTCCTTCCTCCTCGCCGCCGCCTCGGCCTCGCCTGCTTCCTCGCCGCGGACTCGGCGCGCGCGCTTCTCACGGCTCGCCTTTTCTTCGCTTTCATCGCCGCCTTCTCCTCCTCCTTCTGCGCGTAGAAGGCCTCCGTGGCGGCGACGTCCTCGGGGAAGCGGCGCGCCCATTCGAGGCGCAGCGCCTCGTCGCGCTCGGCGATGAGGAGGCGCTGCTCCAGCTCCCGATGTCGGCGCTGTTCGCGCGTGATCATCGGCGGCGGCGGCGGCGGCATCGCCGCTTGCTCCCGCGTGAAGACGTCGTGGAAGTTCATCGTCCGCCGGGAGCGGCCGAGCCGCCAGGCGACGGCGTCGTACGCCCGCGCCGCCTCGTGCGCGGTGTCGAACGTGCCGAGGCGGATCCGCTCCTCGCCGGAGCGGATTTCCGCGTCGAACCGGCCGCTCGGCCGCGCCCGGACACCGTGGTAGCCGGAGGAGGGGCGGCGGCGCGGAGGCATCTCGCGGAGGCGGCGCGGTCGGAGGCGGAGCGGCCGGAGGTGGAGCGGCGCGGGAGGGAGAGAGGCGAGGAGGGAGACAGACGCGTGGAGGAAGTGGCAGTTGGCCGCGTTCGCGCGTGGCGTGTTTATAGCGCGCGGCAGCGCACGCGGCAAGTTTCCCGCGCGGGATAGCGCGAAAGCGCGCGGGCGGCAATTTTTTTAGCGCGCGCGCCTTTTTCCCGCCTCCGCTGGAGCAGCGCGGCAGCGCCTGCGCGCGGCAAACCGGCGGTTTTTTTGCCGCGCGGAGCTTTTAGCGGAACTCCTCGAGCAGCTCCCAAGCAGCGTCCTCTGTCAGAAGGCATTGCCACTGGATCAACAGAGGCCAAACGCCCGGCGCTGCTTGGCCTTCAACGCCTTCTCCAGAGCCGGAAGAAGACGTCCATCGAAGGTGGGAGGAAGCGTCGGCGAGGCTGCCGGTGGCTCCCCGCGGTAGGGCTTCAGCAAGGCCACATTGAAGACGTCGTGGATGCGCGCGCCCGCCGGAAGCTGAAGACGATACACGAGCTTGCTGATGCGTTCCAAGATGGAAAACAGCCCCGCGTAGTAAGACCCAGCTTGCGCTTGGCGCGCGGGTCCAATGACTGCGTAGAGCGGTGAAGTAGCCGCAGCCAAACCCAGTCGCCCACCGCAAACTCCACGTCACGGTGGTTAGTGTCGTAGTACTTCTTGGACAGCTGCTGGGCCTGGAGAAGATGTTGGCGCACCTCAGCGAGTATCTCATCCCGGGAGCGAAGAAGATCGCCCGCCATCTCCGTCTGGGCCGTCCCGGGCTCATATGGCAGGATAGGCGGAGGAGGGCGACCGTAGACCACCTCAAAAGGTGTGGCACGCAGGGCGGAGTGATAGGAGGTGTTGTAGCAATATTCCGCCCAAGCGAGCCAATCCACCCACGCCCGAGGACGATCACCTGTAACACAACGTAAATACATGGCAATCACCTTGTTGACCAACTCTGATTGGCCATCCCAACGCCGTGCTCATGCGTAGTTTCACCCCCGCCATCCGACAGAGATCGCGCCAGACATGACCAGTGAACACCGGGCCACGGTCGCTGACGATTGACGCGGGAAACCCGTGGAGGCAGACGATGTTGTCGAAGAAGGCACGTGCCACGGATGCCGCGGTGTAGGGGTCGCCGAGCGCAATGAAGTGCGCGTACTTGGAGAAGCGGTCGACCACCGTGAGGATGACGGACTTGTCGCCCACCTTGGGAAGGGCATCGATGAAGTCCATGGAAATGTCAGCCCAAACTTGTGAAGGTACTTCAAGGGGTTGCAGTGTCTCCGTCTTGTTGCGCTGGCACGTCACACAACACCGCACCTAGTCGCGCACCAGCGCCCGGTCATCGGGGATGTAGAAATCGGCCCGGAGACAGTGGAGTGTCTTCTGCACTCCCTCGTGGCCTGCTGAGTGGGTTAGTAGCAGGGCCTGATGGCGCAGGTTGCCATGGTCCGGCACAAAGAGTCTGCGCCCGTGCAGGAGCAAGCCGGCATCCAGGCGCCACGGCTCCCCCAGGTCGCCCACCTCGAGGCGCTGGCGGAGGAGATGTGTGTCCGCGGCGCTCGCGGTGGCTAGGCGGATGTCGTTGATGAAGGCGAAGGAGGGCCCGGACTTGATGTAGAAGACCGCCCCGGCGGAAACGGCGGCATCCGTGTCTTGGTCGGCGTCGCGGCGGGACAGGGCGACGGCCACCGTGTGGAAGTGTCCTGGGCGATACTCGCGGAGAAGTCGAAGCCGAAGAGCTTGCTGATCCACTTGTGCTGCGGCACAGTAGACAAGTGCTGGTCCAGCAAGAACTTGAGACTGTAGTGGTCCGTGCGAATACGGACAGCCAGCGCCAGAGATATGGCCAACAGTGGCGCACCGCCTCCACAAGCCGATGAGCTCCCGCTCGTAAGCCACAAGCTTGTGATGGCGTGCGGCGAAAGGGCGGCTGAAGTACGCCAGCAGCCCGTCGCCATGGTGGAGGACAGCGCCAAACCCCACGCCCGAGGCGTTGCAGTCCACCACGAAAACCTTGTCGAAGCCGGGCATCTGGAGAACGGGCCCTATCGTAAGAGCCTGCTTGAGGGCCTCGAACGCCTCGGTCGCCTCCGAGTCCCAGGAAAAGGCGTCACGACGCAGGAGGCGTGCCAGGGGCGCGGCGATGAGGCCGAACTCCCGGATGAATTTCCGGTAGTAACATGCGAGGTCCAGGAAGCCGCGTAGGGGCCAAGGGGACTGCGGCGTTGGCCACGCTGCGACCGCGGCGATCTTGTCGGCATCCATGGCGACGCCCTCTGCCGAGATGATGTGTCCCAGATCTGGGTGAAGTGCAAACATCGGATAAAAATAGTTCCAAAACTTCGTGAGGATGCCTTCCAAACAGTTCCAAAACTTTAACGGTATGCTTCAGGGTCCACTTTCCAGTACCATAATCCTGAAGAATCCAAATATAGAGTTGGCTATCAACAAGATCATCTCTCTTCCACGCATACAAGCGACCCTGAGACTTCCCAATGCACAAATTATCAAAGCTGTCTGGCAAGTCATCTGGCATTTTAATCTCCCTCCAGATTTTCCCCTCCGAGTCAACTGTGAATATTGAATTATGATTGGTAAGCCAATGCATAGTGCCCTTTGCCTGAAAAACAGAAGATTTGCGTTTGGTTGGTTAGTTAATTTGCCAGCTGTTCTAAAACAAAAGTTAATTTGTCAGCTCATGAAGGTAGCGAATGTAAATAGCCTAATAGGGAAGCACATGATCTGATCTTGATAAAGCGTTCTGGAAGTTGGGCAACATGTTTGGTTTATTAACCCTCCCGGATATGACTTATATTGCCAACACGATTAATCAATAAAGTTGCCCGGTTGTACTCAAAACTCAAAACTTGCAGGATGGAGATGACAAGGGCAAGGCGCTGGTTGTTCTAGATTCAAAACAACCTGGCTCAAAAGAAGATTTGAATTGGGGTCTGGTAAGAATGTAAGATTGATCGTTGCTCAGACGCTGAAACTGCATAGGCCCTTGCTTAACTGAACTATGTGCTACTGATCGTTCAAGATCGCATATCACCAGTATTGTCGAGGAGATCAAATCGTGTGTGCACAGATTTCCTGGGATAGAGTTCCAAAAAGTTTGTAGAGCTGACAATGAGCTAGCCCGTAACTTGGCTCAGTTCAGCCGTAGAACTCAGAGTTTGGGTGTTCCAAATTGTTAACTGAAAGTGTGTAGAAAAGTACCTCCATTCAAATGGAACTGTTCTCCCCTTTTTTCTCCTCGGAAATCAAGTTCAGTTCAAACCCAGTTGATGCAACTTGCATCTTTGTTTAGGCGCAATTAAAAAACTTGATCAAATTCAGATGGTGGGCGAGCATAAGAACACAGATCTAGGAGCGGTCATTCTCCATTTCCTTCAATTAACCAACCCTACTTAACTAGCTTTACTCATTGTGCAACCCAACCATACATCCATATGAGCCCTTCATTAAGCCTTACTACCGATCCAGTTTGTCCACGTTCCTTGCAGCATACCACCCGTGCCGCCTTCAACATAGACCATGTACAAGTACAGCTCTCTCAGCTCAGCATGAGAAAAATGACAAATACAATGTAAAAGTAAGATAGGCCATCAGAGAACTATAGGATGTACTCCACATATAGGAGTACAGGGAAACCCAAGTAAGGGATTGGCTCCAAGTTCTCTTGAGCTGGAAATACTATAGGAGGCAGCACAGTCCACTCCTTAGTCACAGGATTGCACACAACATAATGGCTTTCTCCACTCATGAAACACAATTTCCAGCATTTACAGAGGAGAAGGCCGCCGCAGAATCCTTTGACAAAGATGAGTTTGTACCTCTCACGCAGGAAAGGGAGAGAGGGGTCGACCAGAGGCGGACCTCTCCCTGTCAAATTACGAAAACTGAGGACGGCGTCGCTGTCGTAGTAGAAGAAACCAGAAAGTGTCTGTGGCGACCTTCTGATGATGTCCCGGGAGGAGCAGAGGGCAAGCCACGGCTTGGACACGCACTTGAAGCGGCAGAGCGACCTGTAGGGCACCAGAGCAAGGATCTCGGCAAGAGGGCCCTCGGAGAGGCTCGCCACCGGCTGCTCCTCCTCCTGCGCCTGCGCATACTCATGCTGCTTCCGCTTCTTCTCCTCCTGCGCCTGTGCATACTCATGCTGCTCCCTCTTCATCTCCTCCTGCGCCTGCGCATACTCATGCTGCTTCCGCTTCTTCTGTAAACGATAGATACGGCTCGTTTAGTTGGGGACAACTTGGGTAGGATCTGGCTTTAGATAGGATCTATGAGATCGATCAAGAAACATGTTCAAATATTTTTTTTAAGTGACAACACACATCTATGTTATATATGCGACACCAAAAATTTGTTGCTTCAAATTCGACCTACATTTAGAGATCCAAAAAAGATAAGTTTGGGAGTGAATAGTGTGAAATACTATTCACCCAAGGTTGACACTATTCACAGCAGAATTTGTCTTTTGTTTCTCTAAATGTAGATAAAGTTTTGAGCTAAATTTTTGTGGAGTTGTAAATACAGACTGTAGGTATGTTGTAAACTTTTTTCAGATTTTTCGCATTTTATAAATATGATTTTTATGAGCTGATCCTACGATCTCACCTAATGAGCTGATGCTATATAAGTCTCCCCCTTGTTTAGGGTTCCCGATTCCATTTGGTTGATCAAAAATCAGACTGAAGAGGCGTGGAGCAAACCTGAGAAGCTAGTGGAGCAAGGACGAGGAGCGGATCTTCCTCGTCGCGGCGTACGGTCGCCGGCGGCTGGTCCTGCGCCGTGCAACCATGTCTGCATCCTACTCCTCTCCTGGCGGCATCACCTCCTCCCCTGCTCACGGACCAGCTCCCCGAGGCAGCCGATCTCACGGCGCAGGCCGCCGCGGCTCGCCGGGACTAGGGTTCGGGGTGGGGAATGGAACGGCGGTTCTGTTTTGCAGTGCGAGTGCCAGACTGGGACTGAAGTGGAGTGAATGATCCTACTGCGTTAGAGCATCTTTAGTAGTGGCTAGCAAAAGTGTGAACCGAAAACCTGAAGTTTAGCCTACTGAAATTTTAGGGTTTCGTTGTTTTAGTTAAGGCGCAGAATACAAACTGGAAAAACAAACTGAAAAAAATCAAACATCGCGGAATTTTTTTGGCGATGAACATGCGAAATGCAACGAGTTCGATGATCCGATCGAGCTAAATAGCCAAAATAACTATTAATTTTACACCGCGCGCCTAATTGACCAAAATTTGGTCCGGGATAGTCATCGGGACCTCTACGCGCGGCGGAGGACACTTAGGCGACGACGAGGGCGGCGAGCTCGATCACCATCGCCTCCTTCGCGTAGTTCCCGCTGGTGAGGGGAAGTGCCGGTGCGTCGTCCTCGTCGTCGCTGCTATCGAGTCGCGGCGGAAGCGGTGGGCTGCACGAGCCACCAGACGGGAGCTAGACATCCACATTGCGTGCCGACCGGCGCGGCCACCTGCGCGCTCAATCGCGCATCCACTTTGTGCGCTCCGCCTCCGAGAGCAAAACTAGCGGACTAGGTGGCGAGCCTCAGCTGCCGATATGGCCTCCTCCCCTACTGCATCTTCATGCGCGCGCCATGGTGAACGGAGCAGTGGTTGCGACGGAACGGAGATCGCGAGGCCGGAGTGCGAGCGTTTTTCGCGGCGGAGAAGCGGATGCGGCGGATGGGAGTAGGGCTCCCCTCCCCGACCTGGTTAAATAGGGGCCGTGCACGGAGTTTCTCATGCCCCTGAGAAACTTTTTCGGGCCAGGCCACCGATTCAGGTTCTAGTCCCTGCGACTTTCGGCCTAAACCCGTAAATCCGTCGAAAAAATTCAGTTTCGACGGCATTTACGGGCTCGTCAGAGTTGCTCTTAGCGTGTGACTGAAAGTGTGTAAACGAGCCTGTAGCAGCAAATATGCACCCCTCAAAAAAAAAGCAGCAAATATGCACCCCCTCAAAAAGAGCAGCAAATATGCACAATGCACCACTGAGGCCTTTGTTTGAAAATTTTAAAAAAATATTTTAAGTTTGAAAAATCCAAAATTTATTTCGGGTATATATATACATGGCCCATATATCCGTGTAAAGTTTCATAATGTTTGGGTCTGTAGAAAAAAATTCGAAAATATATAGCTGTTATATACGAGCATTTTTCTCAGATTTTTGTATTTCCCAAAATTCAATGTATTTTCCCACGAAATTTCTGGCGTACAATCTAGATGTATATATCTAGCTACGTATTTATTTGCAGAATTTTTGGAGACCAAAATGTGTGATTTTTAAAAAAAATCAAAAAACGAGCTCACTCAAGAGCAGCACCGATGAGTTTTCGGTGTGTACTGGTACACATATTCTGAATTGCTTGTTGGCACCCTGGAATAGGGGTATTAGTTTTTGGATGATCAGGATGCTTGATAAATGAAGGACACTTATCTATCTACGTATTAAAAGTATCTAACTTCGATCGAATTGTTCTCCCATGTTTTGTTTTCTCTTGAAAAGCGAATTCAGTTCAGACTTTAGTTGATGCAACTTGCAACCTTCTTTTAGCAGCAACTTAAAAAATCGCCATATTCAGATGGCAAGCGAGCACAGAAATACAAAAGCCACTCTAACCAGCTTCCAAGACTTCACTGAAATACTACTCCCTCCGACACTTAATATGGATCGGAGGGTACTAAATCTGCAACACTTAACATGGATCGGAAGGAGTACTTGTATGGCGACTTATATTCCAAAAGTAAGGTAGGCTGTTCATATAAAGTTCATGCTGACCATGGCCAGCCGTAATTACAGTCAAAAAAAAAAAGGGTAGGCCATCTAGCAACTGTTGGAAATGTCGCCTTTACAGTAGGCAAAATATTCAACGTCATACATGTGTACCAGGTGATGTATCTCTTTGTTCTTCCAGATTCAAGAAGCAAGTACCTGACATACTGTAATTTCACAGATTCAACTTTAACTGAATCTTCGACCAACAAAGCAGAACCACCCTTTTATCTTCAGACTAATATCTCTACTTACAAAGAGTCCTCGATTCCACCGGTCAATGCACCATGTAAAACACTTGGTACCAGTAATACCATCTGTTATAAGTAATATGACCAGGCTAGATAACTTATTTGCTGTGCTGTAAAGTTATGTTTGATGAACTCCTAGTAAACAACATGACTTGAAATCAGAGTTAAGCTACCTAGAAATTTAGCAGTCTAGTCTCGACTCATATAGGAGAATGCTGAACTATATCAAAACAAGAATTGAAAACACACCAAGGGAGCATATATGTACTTTAGTGAAGAACGGTGAGCTTGGAGGTACATTACAAATGCATAAAACAGTGATTGCAGCGATGGATAACAAGCAGTATGTTGAAGATATTTACTTGTGTTAAACAAGCGAAAATGCAAAAGATTTCAAACATAGATAATATACTCTCAATGTCTTGTATTGCCACACATTAAGAGCTAACGGCCACAATAATTACTACTAGTACATCTAAGAATTTCCCTTGCAAGGTCTTGGCTAAAAAACATTGTTCAAATCAACAAAATTAATGACCCCAAGCACAAATATATAGGATTACCAAACTGTACACAGGAGTTAGGATACATTTAAGCACCGCCATGGAATTAGAAGAATATGCTTATAGCAGCCACTGATTTTTACAGATGCATAACAACAGAGCTTGCATAGATGGATAACAAACTGAACACTGAAGATATCTGCTTGCATAAAACAAGTGAAAATAAAAAGGTGGAAATGCAAATCATTTCCAACATAGATAGTGCCCTCTCAATTTCTTATATTCCCCCACACCAAGATCTGACGACTTGCCAGAATAATAAGTACTACTACATGACAGCAAATAGATAAACGACTACAACTAAGCATTACCCATACAGAGTCTTGGCTAACAATACATTGTTCAAAGCCACAAAAAGTAATGCACCAGAATACCAACAGATAGGAATACCATACTATAGACATAGGAGTTAGGACATATCTAAACAATGTCATGGAATTGGAAGAGTAGGCCCATGGTAGCCACTGCTTTTTACAAAGGTGGCGTACCATTCTGAGTACTTGATGCTGCACCGACTCTCAATGACCAGTTGACGGGCAATTCCGCAAAACACGGAATATAAGGTAGACCATGAATGGATTCAGTGCAGATAATTTCCACTTTATGATTATCCAAATTGTATGATATTGTCATCTTTTTCTTGTCGGTGAGAAAAATCACATTACAATCTGGATGAACTGCAAACATGTCATAAGTATCATAACCATTGCGACAAGTCTTTCCAATCTTCTCCCTGTCGTTAAGTACACCCACATTACAATCTGGATAGACTGAAAACACCGAAATAGAACCAGGCCTACTAAACAGTTCCAAAACGTTAACAGTATGCTTTAAGATCCACTTTCCAGTACCATAATCCTCAAGAACCCAAATATAGAGCTGGCGATCATGACGATTGTCTATCTGCCACGCATACAAGCGTCCCTGAGACTTCCCAATGGAAACAATATCAACGTTGCTTGGCAAGCGATCTGGCATTTTAATCTCCCTCCAAACTTTCCCCTCCATGTCAACTGTGACGATTGATTTCTGGCGGGTAGTTAAATGCATAGTGCCGTCCAGGAGGACATGTCTTTTCCTAACATGATCTATATGAGTTCTGGCAGACCACTTGCTCTGCACGTAAGTCCACTGTCCAGTTTGTGATGAGTAGATTGCCACTATTCCGGAATCACTCTGACCCTTCCTTAGGGGGGCAAACACCGCAAAGCAGGTTGGAATAGTTGCGTCGAAACCTAAGTAAGGGATTGGGTGTAACCGATGGCTTACCTCTTCAGCTGGAATTACAATAGGAGGCAGCACAGTCCACTCTTTGGTTGCAGGATTGCACACAACATAATGGCTTTCTCCACCCATGGAACAAGATTCCCAGCATGTGCAAAGGAGAAGGCCGGCGCAGAATCCTTTGACAAAAATGAGTTTGTACCTCTCACGCAAGAAAGGGAGAGAGGGGTCGACCAGAGGCGGACCTCTCCCATTCAAATTACAAAAACTGAGGAGGGCATCACTGTCGTAGTAGAAGAAACCCGAAAGGGTCTGCGGCGACCTCTTGCAGATATCCCGGGAGGAGCAGAGGGCAAGCCACGGCTTGGACACACACTTGAAGCGGCAGAGCGACCTGTAGGGCACCCGAGCGAGGATCTCGGCGAGAGGGCCCTCGGGGATGCTCACTGCCGGCTGCTCCTGCTCTTGCTCATACTCATACTCATGCTGCTTCTGCTTCTTCTCCTGTAAATGATAGATAGGACTCATTAGGCCTTGTTTGGTACTACTCCTTCCATTTCAATGAATAAAGCATCCTTGTTTTCCGTATTTTCTCTTTGACCAAGAACTACTCAAAATATATAAAGATGGTTGGTATAAAATTAGGATCATTAGAAAGTGTTTTCCATTATGAATCCAGCCATACAAATTAAATTACGTACAATATAATCAAGATTTTGTTGCTCAAATTTTTGGTCAAAGTTCGTCTTGAAATACCACTGCGTCTTTTTTATCGAAACAGAGGTAGTAGAGTTTCTATGGGGATTTGTGGGGATAATCTCCAAAGGTTCACCCAATCCTCTCCAATCTCGATAAAACCCCAATCTCCTTTCCCTTAGGTAGAGCTAGAGGTAGTGTAGAGGTAGTACTAATTTTCAGGGGAAAAGTGGGGATTAAATTAGCCCAATACACTAAAGACCTAACATTCCTTATGAATAAGTTAGGATTCGAGGTTTGGTGAAGATAATCCCCACAAATATCCCAGCACCAAACAAAGCCTTAGGGTTCCCGATTCATTTCGTTGGATCGGAAATTAGATTGAAGAGGCGTGGAGCAAACCTGAGAAGCTAGTCGAGCAAGGACGAGGAGCGGATCTCCCTCGTCGCGGAGTACGGTCGCCGGCGGGTGGTCCTGCGCCGTGGAACCATGTCTGCATCCTCCTCCTCCTAGCGGCATCACACCATCACCTCCTCCCCAAGGCAGAAGGTCTCACGGCGCGGGCCGCCGCGGCGAGCCGCCGGGACTAGGGTTCGGTGTGGGGAATGGAGCAGCGGCTTTTCTGTTTTGACTTTTGCCGTGCGAGTACATAGAAAGCATTGTGCATACTTGTACACATGTTCTTAATTACTTTTTGGCACTAGCACCTACTACTACGTACTGGAGTATTAGTTTCCAAAACAATTGACACTAGATGATTAGGATACTTGGTTGATTAAGGGCACTTCTCTATGTACTAAAAGTATCTTCCTTCAATAGAATTGTTCTCCCATGTTTTGTTTTCCCTTGAAAATCGAATTCTGTGCAGATTTGCAAGCTTCTTTTAGCTGCAACTTGAAACTCGATCATATTCATCTGGCGACTTAGCATAGAAATGATACTTCATCTGTTTACCAATGTAAGGCCTTTTAGCAAACTAAATTAGATTGCTAAAATGTTTAACAGTAACAAAAATCCAAGTAACCAGCTTCCAAGACTTCTCTGAATTACTATGCAGTGAGTGTGGTGTCTATCGCATATACAACAGGCACAAAAGATGACGCCATACATGCTCACCAGGTGATGTATCTACTGGTGCGCCAGATTCAGGGAGCGCCAGACATACTGTAATTTCACACATTCAACTAAAACTGAATCTTCAACCAACAAAGCAGAGTCACCCTTATCTTCAGACTCGTGCGACAAATGCCTCTACTTGCAAAGATTCCTCGTTTCCAACCATCATTGCACCATCTAAAACACTTGCTACGAGAAATATCATCTGTTATAAGTAATAGGACCAGGCTAGATAAACTTATTTGCTGTGGTGATTACCACAAAAAAAAGGTAGCATGTGATGCTTCTCGTAAACAGCAGGGCTTGAAATCATAGTTAAGCAACCTAGAGTTTACCCGCAAGAAAAAGAATTTAGCAGTCTGGTCTGTATTCAAGTAGGAGAGTGGTTTGAAGATATTTACTCTCAGTGTCTTATATTACCGCACATCAACAGCTAACGGCTGGCCAAAATAATTAGTACTACATGAAAGCAAATAGATTAAATTTACTAGTACAACTAAGCATTTCCCTTACAAGGTCTTGGCTCACAGACATTGTTCAAAGCAATAAAAGTAATGAACCCGAACACCAATATATAGGATTACTGAACCGTAGACACAGGAGTTAGGACCATGGAATTAGAAGAGTATGCCCATAGTAGCTACAAATTTTTTACAAAGGAGTTGCGCCATGCTGTACTGACTCTTAATGACCAGCTGACGGCAATTCCGAAAAACAGGGAGTATAAGGTAGACCATACATGGATTCAGTGCAGATAACATCAACTTTATGATTATCCAAATTGTACGACACTGTCATCTTGTTTCCATCAGTGAGAAAAATCACATTACAATCTGGGTGAATTGCAAACATCTTATAACAATACTCATCTTTGCGATAATGTCTTCCAAACAATTCCAAAATATCAACAGTGTGCTTCAGGGTCCACTTTCCAGTACCGTAATCCTCAAGAACCCAAATGTAGAGCTGACAGTTGCGAGGACTATCTATCTGCCATGCGTACAAGCGCCCCTGAGACTGCCCAATGGAAGCGGTATCAGAGCCGCTCGGCAATTCATTTGGCATTTCAATCTCTCTCCAAACTTTCCCCTCCGCATCAATCGTGACAATTGTTTTGTGAAGGGTGATCAAATGCATAGTGCCATTCAGGAAGACCCGTGTTTTCCTACTATGATCCACAAGAGTTCCGGCGACCCACTTGCTCGGCACGTAAGTCCACTGTCCAGTTTCTGATGAGTAGATCGCCAGTTTTCTGGAATCATTCAGACCATTGGTTAGAGGTGCAAACACCACGAAGCGGGATGGAACAGAGGCGTCGAAGCCTAAGTAAGTGATTGGTTTGAAGTGCAACAGGTGGCCGAACTCCTGAGCTGGAAATAGTAAAGGAGGAAGCACAGTCCACTCCTCAGTTGCAGGATTGCACACAAGATAATCGCTTCTGGTTCCTGTGTTCCAGCATCTGCAGAGAAGCAGGCCGTCGCCGAATTGCTCGACAAAAATGTCTGTGTAGCTCTCACGCAAGAAAGAGAGAGAAGGGTCAACCAGAGGCTGACCTCTTCCTGACAAGTTACAGAAATGGAGACCACTTCTGTCGTTGTAGAAGAAGCCAGAAAGGGTCTGCGGCGACCTCCTGCGGATGTCCCGGGAGGAGCAGAAGGCAAGCCACGCCTTGGACACACACTTGAAGCGGCAGAGCGACCTGTAGGGCACCCGAGCAAGTATTTCGATGAGGGGGCCCTCAGGGAGACTCGCCGCCGGCTGCTGATGCTCTTGCTGCTGCTCCTTCTCCTGTAAAAATGAGACAAACGGTTCATTTGGGGTTCCACACTCATTTTCAGGTATTGTGGATTTCCACCACTAGATCATCAGTTAGACTAGCAGCAGTAAACACCTTCTTAGAGTCCATCTTTTATGGCAGATTACAGGAAGGCAGATTGACAATGTCAAAATAAAAAAGATACTCCAATCTTTGAACACGGTAACAATAAGTGATAATGTAATTCAATCAATTGAATAGCTCTTTTATTTGGAACAAAACAGTCTATAGGTTTGCAGAATTATTTTTTTCGAGATTGAAGGTTTGCAGAATCAAAGAAAGAAATGGGTCAAAACAAACAGCTCTACTGAAGAATTCGATTCCATGTACATGGTTAATGGGTTACAGATACTTGAATGGAGTGCCCACCCACCTAGTCTACAGAAGCAAATTGGAAGCTGACGTAAAAATGGTTTCTTCAGGAATTTTCTCGCAGATCTCTCTGGATGGAAGATTGATTGAATAGGCGTGGAGCAAACCTTGGAACCTACTGGATCAACGGCGGGGAGCGGCGGAGTTGAATGGGGCGGAGCGTCCTCGCCGCGGCGGTCGGTCGCCGGCGGGTGGTCCTGCACCGCGCAGCCATGCTCGCCTCCTCCTTCTTCGGGCGGCATGGCCTCCTCCCCAGCTCGCGGATCAGTTCCTCGAGGCAGTCAGCTCTCACGGCGCAGGTCGCTGCCGGCTCGCCGGGACGAGGGTCAGGATGGGGAAAGGAGCGGTGGCTGTTTTGGGATGTTTACAGGCCAGAAGAACACTTGGCACGACACCTACCTAATGCAGCCAGCTTATCAGCTGGTGCCTAGTCTATTTCAAGCCAATCGGCAGTATTCAACACAAGATGACTAAAATCAGAAAAACATTTTGAGTCACTTGTTGCTTTCGAAGCAGTTAACTAGATAATTAGGATACTTGACAGATCAAGGATACATCTCTTTACTAAAAGCAACTTCATTCAAACTTGAATCGATCTGCCCTGTGTCCTTGGAAAGTCGAATTCAGTTCAAACTCAGTTGATGCAGCTTCCTTTTAGCTACAACTTAAGAATTCGATCGATTTCAGATAGCGAGCGAGCATAAAAATACAAGCGCCATTCTAACCACTAACCAGCTTCGAGACTTTTCTATTACTGCAAAATCCCATTCAGTCCTCGCTTTCAGACTACGGATTTCAAAATTCCACAACAAGCTAAGACAAGACATCATTAGAGTGTAGACAGCAACATTAGTTGTTGTATTGTGATCAGAAAACAAACTACTCAGAGTAGACAGCTCAATCATGTGTTCTACAGCACTTTCTTTTTCAGTACCACAAAAGGGTGTTTTCTCAACAATAGCTATATGAGATAGATCAAGAGAAAAATCATAATCTTTATCCTTAATGTTTATGGGAGATGTGGCAAATTTAGGATCAGGAGATAACTTATATCTAACAGTACGTTGCGCGAGAAACTTTTTAATTTTTCTTGCATCAGTAATAGCATTGCATTTATCAATAAAATCAGCATTAAGCTCCACATAATCCTCATCGGGATCATCACTAGAATAATCAACAGACTCAGGTGAACTAACAGGTGTAGCAGCATTAGGAGTTTCAGTATTTTCAATTTGTCTAGACCTAGCAATTGTAGCATCTAAAAAAGATCCCAATGAACCACTATCATCAAGCACAGCAGAAACATTATCAATATTATAAGAGTTTTCAGATTCAGCAGAAGTACCAGCAAGTGAAGCTTGCGGCGGTGAAACAAGTTGACTCATCACAGATGGTGAATCAAGAGCAGCAGAGGTACTCAGAGTTGTACCTTTTCTTGTAGTGGATGGTAATATGGCGACTTTAGGATCGCGAGTTTTACCCATGATGGAGAATTTGCAGCAAACAATATCAATCCAAGTGAACTTCCAAATAAAGTTATGCTCCCCGGCAACGGCGCCAGAAAATAGTCTTGATGACCCACAAGTATAGGGGATCGCAACAGCCTTCGAGGGAAGTAAAACCCAATTTATTGATTCGACACAAGGGGAGACAAAGAATACTTGAAAGCCTTAACAGCGGAGTTGTCAATTCAGCTGCACTGAAACAGACTTGCTCGCAAGAGTTTATCAGTAGTAACAGTTTTATAGCAAGTAGCGGTAGTGAAATAACAGCAGCAGAGTAACAGAGACAGCAGTAGTGATTTTAGTAAACAGCAGGATTAAAATACTGTAGGCACAGGGATGGATGACGGGCGTTGCATGGATGAGAGAAACTCATGTAACAATCAAGCAGGGCATTTACAGATAATAATAAAACGTTGTCCAAGTACAAAGCAATCCATAGGCATGTGTTCCATATTTAGTCGTACGTGCTCGCAATGAGAAACTTGCACAACATCTTTTGTCCTACCAGCCGGTGGCAGCCGGGCCTCTAGGGAATCTACTGGAAATTAAGGTACTCCTTTTAATAGAGTACGGAGCAAAGCATTAACACTCCGTGAACACATGTGATCCTCACATCACCGCCATCCCTCCGGTTGTCCCGATTTCTGTCACTTCGGGGCCTTTGGTTCCGGACAGCGACATGTGTATACAACTTGCAGGTAAGATCATAAAACAATGCATATCATGATGAAATAATAGCATGTTCAGATCTGAGATCATGGCACTCGGCCCTAGTGACAAGCATTAAGCATAACAAGTTGCAACAATATCATCAAAGTACCAATTACGGACACTAGGCACTATGCCCTAACAATCTTATGCTATTACATGACCAATCTCATCCAATCCCTACCATCCCCTTCAGCCTACAGCGGGGGAATTACTCACACATGGATGGGGGAAACATTGCTGGTCGATGGAGAGGCGTCTGGTGGTGATGGCGGCGATGATCTCCTCCAATTCCCCGTCCCGGCGGAGTGCTAGAACGGAGTTTCTGGTCCCGAGACGGAGTTTCGCGATCGTGGCGGCGTACTGGGAGGTTTCTGGCGACTTCGACTTCTCCCCGTGCGTTTTTAGGTCGAAGGCGTTAATTAGTCCAAAGGAGGGCGTCGGAGGCCGGCCGAGGGGGCCACACGCTAGGGCCGCGCGCCCCCCTCCTGGGCCGCGCCGTCCTAGTGTGTGGGGCCCTCGGGCCTCCACCTGGCTTGCCCTTCTGGCTCCGTCAATCTTCTGGAAAATAAGACCTTTCGCATAAATTCCGAGGATTTTCCTGAAAGTTGGATTTCTGCACAAAAACGAGACACCAGAACAGTTCTGCTGAAAACAGCGTTAGTCCGTGTTAGTTGTATACAAAATACACAAATTAGAGGCAAAACAATAGCAAAAGTGTTCGGGAAAGTAGATACGTTTTGGACGTATCAACTCCCCCCAAGCTTAGCTTATTGCTTGTCCTCAAGCAATTCAGTTAACAACTGACGTGATAAAAGAACTTTCTCGAACACATTTGTTCATATGATGTAAATATTCTCATGATATGGCTAACACTTAGGCAGTTCATAATAAGATACATGCAAATAAAATCATCTAATAGCTATGTCAATCATGGAAAAGTACCAACAATTAATAGTAAGCATCATGAATCATGTCTATAAGCAGGATTGCAATGTTCATAAAAGAGTATGATAAAGTGGTATCTCGCTTGCCTGTATTTGAATAGCAAAACATAAATGCTCAGGCACCTCTGAAGTTCATAGAAAGACTAGAAATAGAGATTGTCAAAGATAAAAGCATCAAAGATATACCACAATCAATCATATTTTGAGACAAGCATATTATACTAAGAATGACAGTTGTGCTCTCAAGAAAGTGCTCAAAGAAGGATGGAGACACAACATAAAAGTAAAAGATTGACCCTTCGCAGAGGGAAGCAGGGATTAACATGCGCTAGAGCTTTTCATTTTTAAAACAGGAGTAAAATTATTTTGAGAGGTGTTTGTTGTTGTCAACGAATGGTAATGGGTACACCAACTACCTCGCCAACCAGACTTTCAGGAGCGGCTCCCATGAAGGACGTTATTTCTACCAGCAAGGTAGATCATCCCTCTTCTCTTTTGTTTACACACGTATTTTAGTTTTATTATGGGTGACACTCCCCCCAACCTTTGCTTACACAAGCCATGGCTAACCGAATTCTCGGGTGCCTTCCATCAATCTCATACCATGGAGGAGTGTCTATTTGCAAAATTAAGTTGCTTACTGATGAATCGGAGCAAAACATGTGAAGAGAATTATTAATGAAGTTTGATTAATCGGGCTGGGAACCCCGTTGCCGCCTCTTTTTGCAAAATTATTGGATAAGCGGATGTGCCACTAGTCCATTATGAAAGTCCGTCAAGAGTAAATGACAAGGTTGAAAGATAAACACCACATACTTCCTCATGAGCTATAAAACATTAACACAAATTGAGAAGCATTTTGAAGGTTTAAAGGTAGCGCATGAGAATTTACTTGGAGTGGTTTGAAATGCCATGCATAGGTATTTATGGTGGACACTTTGAAACAACTTGGTTTTCAGGGGTTTGGAAGCACGAGCATCGTTCCCGCTCAGTACAAGTGAAGGCTAGCAATAGATTGGGGAGCGACAATCAAGAGAGCAGTCACTGTCATAATCATGCTTGCGGCAAAATAAATTAACGGAAGCATAAAAGTGATACAAGAACTCTGAAGAAAGGTAAATCATCGAGGCTTAATTGACTTTTGTTCAGTCATATGCATGCGTGAGCATGTGCCAAGTCGATTCAAATGAATTATTCAGAGGAGGATACCACAATTAACGGATCGTTGGCACCGCCTATATATACATCTTGCAAGCCGCCGACTAGGGTTAATCAGATTATAAGATAACCCACGGCGTTTGTAAACACCTCCCGATATAGTGAAGTTTTGCTGGCTGGCGCCCGTGGTTTTTTCCCCTTCTGTGTTGGAAGGGGTTTTCCACGTTAAATCTTGTGTCCCCTGCGTGTGTTCTTGTTTCGTTCTTCGTTATTTGCTTGCCGGTTTTATAACATTAGTAGTACTGTCAATTGCACGCTACAACATAGTTGATAGTATATGTCCTATCACATTCCAGATTAACACGAAGGACATCAAATTCTCTAACAAAAGTCAGCACAGACGTTGGCCAGAAAATTCTAAATTGGTGTGTGAGCACAACTTGCAGTTCTCAGCATGGCCCAGAGATAAAATACAGTGTCAACAAGGTAGGTTAGATGCTGGCTGTATCACATGTACATGTAAACAGGTACACCAGGCGTCTCTGCTGGGACAGATGCACAACAGGAGAGAAAGAACAATGAGCCAATTTGTTCTTTCTTTTTTCCTTTTACACCAGAAAATTTACAAGCATGAATTATGTACAAGGAGTTCCGTGGTAGGCGAACGTGCTAACGCCTTGTATACTCGAGTCTTTACATGACCTACGTGAGAATACATTCCAAAAGGACCAGATCCACTATGTTTCGTCGGGCTTTGGTTCAAGGACCACGGCGATCTTCTCCTTCTGATCTCCGCGCAATACTTCCACGGTCACCTTTAACAGAACAGAAGTGAGTACCTTAGCAGCTAAGAAGGGTGCAAATATATTCCTTACGAACATGGGTGAACGCTTACCGTCTCTCCGACTTTACACTGATCCAAGATACGGTACAAGTCGCTTCCGTTCCCTACCTTTGTACCATTCACTGAGGTAATTATATCCCCGAGAATTAGACGCCCGTAGGCATCCCGTTTGGTTGATTGCAGACCCTGCAAACGAGGTGGCAAATAGCCATTTTAGCTGCAGTAATCCTGCACTGCAAGGAACATGTCTAGAGAAGTGCATTACAATTATACGGAAGGAACAGCAAAGAAGAGATTATCTTATTGAGTACTTTCTATACTAGTCTAGCCTTTCATCAAATCCTGTAATGCAGAAACATGTCTAGAAAAATGCATTAACATTATGTGGAAGGAACAGGAAAGAAGAGTTTATCCTACTTACTAGTTCATACATAGAAGTCTAGCCTTTTGTCAACTGAGTTGTTACTGCTTCGTTTCTTAAGATATTCTTACTAGTTACTACTGGCAATGAGGTGGCAATGCCTTTTGTCAACATAGTGTACTGGAGTAACAACACAAGGTCTTCTCATGCGTGGTGTAAGATTGTCAACTGAAACTAAACTAAACTATAATATGACTACTGCAAGAAAATTGGTGGTTCCATTGAAGTTTGCAAGAAAAGCATGTATAATAACGATTGAGAATACCGCTTTGCCAGCTGGTCCATTTGGAGGAGCATCCAACACAAGCACTCCACTTAAGCCAAGCTGCTCCACAGATTGATCAGGGGCAAATTTTATCCCGAGAATAGGTCTTGTCACTTTTCCAAACTGTATAAGCTGGTCCACAATACCACCAACCTGAAATATGTTGGAAATACATGTTATAAGAACCAAAAAACCAGAGCAGATCAAAAGTTATGAATTAAGTCGAGTGACATACCGTATCCACTGGAATGGAAAAGCCAACCCCAGATGATGCACCTGAAGGTGAGTATATAGCAGTATTTACACCTATCAGGTTTCCAGCACTATCAAGAAGTGGACCTCCGCTGTTACCAGGGTTGATAGCAGCATCAGTCTGTATCACATCCTGTATAGGACGTCCTGTTGCAGCTGAACTAATTTCTCTACGCAATCCACTAGGGGAAAACAGCAGAGATAGCAAAACAAAAGCGTCTCAGTGTTACAAATTGAACATAAGAATCAGCCAACAAGGAATCAACTAAAAAACAACTATATTATACCTGATAACACCTGTTGTAAGAGTGTGGTCAAGGCCAAACTGCAAATATATAAAAAAAAAATAACAAATGTTAGGTAGGTATAGTTAGTTCCTACGGTAACATGCACATGAACAAAATAGCAAACCGAAATCACTCAAATTTTATAATCATATGTTTCAATCTACGGCCTCTACACAAAATTTACCAAAACATATGCCCAACGCCGTACATAGTTGCTTCGCATAAAATCTGTTTGGCATATTGGTAGTTGGACATGATCACGTGTGTTAATATTTGTTTGTGATTCTGTATTTCTTTGCAGTGTACCATTCATTTCCAATGCTAAAATATTGCTACCTCAACATAATCAGGAACAGAAACATGCTGGCCATAAGGAAAAATCTGCTCAGGTTGGGAGATTTAAATGGAAACATATAAATAAGGAACGCATACTGCAGGTAAAAAAAACCAACGAGAAAGTCTTAATTAATAGCATAATGATGTGTCAAACTTATACATCAGTTGACATGTATAGATAATGTGCAGAACAGTTGGTATAAGAAGCACTCACTGGGTTTCCAATGGCATATACTTTCTGACCAACCAGTAAGTCTGCTGAGACACCAACTGGTAAAGGCCTTAGTTTATCCTTTGGTGCTTGGATACTCAAAACAGCAACATCCTTGTCCTGGTCAAATCCGACAACTTGCGCTTCATACACCGTCTGATCAGCAAGTGTGACCCTGCATAAAACTAAAACGGTAACTTCACTTCGCCATAACACAATTCAAGCTTATCATATCAACAATATTCATCAACATGGTAGCATGCTATCTCCATAACTGAGTAAATGAACCATGTGACATTAGCAAGGCAACAAACAAAGCATGAGTAACACGCGAATGTGGTTTAGCAGAAACCAAACCTCGTAGGTCATTGTGAGCTTTGAATCCTTGGGCATGAAATATTTTGCACAAAATGCTCAAGTCTAGCATAGAGTACTAGATGAAATTATGAAGATGGAATGCAAAACAAAGTCACTCTCAAAGCTTCAACAACGATGTGTCAGGTTAAACATCTAGTAGCCTATAGCCTACAGCCTATGGACATATTTAGTTAGGATAGAGGAATACAATTGATAACAAGTCATCAGCAGCAAGTGCTAACATCTCATTGCGCTACTATTGAAACTCAGCCGCCACGTCCACAACTATGAACTACCCATGCCTATCAACATCCAATTGCAGGTCTCAGCATCCACATTTCCCCTGTCTATTCACTGTAGTTATTATGATTTAAAGGTCCACAGAAATCACACCATTCTGTGAACCTTGGATAGCCGTAGAATCTACGTACCAGAGTTGTCATGCTATGTTCTGAACTTTGCTGAAGAACATGGGCAGTGGGCAGCTCTGATTCTGAGCAAGTTAACAAACCTGAGGTCGGACGCGCCGCGGATGACATGGAAATTGGTGACGATGTGGCCGATCTTGTCCCAGACGAAGCCCGAGCCGGAGCCCTGCGGCACCTCGAGCACGTCCAGCGTGAAGGCGTCCTGCCTACAGAACACAGCCCCCGGAGCTCCGGATCAGCATCGATCAACCATACCCAATTACCCAGCATAGCAAGCACACCGACGCCGAGCCAGAGCCGCCGCGGAACGGGAGGACGGTGGACTGCTACCTGACGGCGAGGTTGGTGATGTAGACGACGGAGGGGGTGTTGTCCTTGAAGAGGCGCACGGTGGCGAGCTCATCCGGCTGCAGCTTCCGCGGCGTGGCGACGACGAACGCGGCCGCGCCCCCCGGGTCGCCGAGGATCAGCGCCGCCGAGGCGAGCGCGACGACGAGGGAGCCCGCGGCGGACGCCAGCAGCCGCCGCGCGGCCTCGGCGGGGTCCACCAGGTCGCGGAGCCGCGGCGGCGAGGCCGGGAGCGCGAGCGGGCGGGGCGGGGTGGCCGCGGCGCGCGCGAGGTGCCTGAGGAAATGGCGCGGCCGCGGCGGCGGCGGCGGGGAGAGGAAGCAGGCAGTCGCCGCGGAGGAGGCGGCGGCCATGTCCCTGGTGTGGGCGAGAGCAGCAGCCGCGGCCTCGGGCTCCGAAGATGAGTGGATACGCTGCTTGCCGGTGTCGTTTCCAAAGTTTTGGGTCCTTGCTTATTGTCAAAAAATTTGCTTGACTAGTGTTAGTGGTGTCTTCGTTTTGGTTCGGGTTGCTTCTTTGCCTGTGTTTTGTTTTCGTGGTCCACGGTGGATGACTCTCGACGGTTCACGTGCGAGTATTTGGAGCTATGCTTTGGTTAGACAAAAAGTATTCACTCTAACTAATGGCTTCTCTGATTTTTGATAGAAAATGGATAGAAATTTTAGACGATTAAACCCTTGTACAAAAAAAATATCAACGCCTACAATTTGGTTTGTAGAATTTAAATCATATAGGGTTTCTTTCCCAATGATTGCTTTGTTCTACCACCTTTCATACAAAAAAAATTAGATAACATGTGTCGAGAGAGAAGTATTTTTTGCTACTACGTTATAGTGCAATGGTGAAAGGATCGTATGGCGCATAGAGGGGGTGAATAGGTGCTTTAGCAAATTTTAATTCTTTTCAAATTTAGGCTTGACACAAAAAGTATATTTTCTAGATGTGCAACTATGTGAATTTACCTATATGACAAGATGCAAGCAAACAATATAACACACAAGATACAAGTAGTAAAGTGCGGTAAAGGATAGAAATAAACGAGGTGGAGCGCGCGGAGACACAAGAGTATGATTCCCGTAGTTCCTTCCTTTTAAAGGGATGTACGTCTACGTTGGAGGGGTGTGGTGCCACGAAGGCCTACCAACGCCACAAAGGTCTCACCCTATTCTCCGGTGAACGCCGCCGCAAAGGTCTAGCTCATGCTCCACTAAGCGGTTGCCTTGAAGATCGCAACCGGCACCTTTACACAAAGCTTGGGTCACGCATCCACGATTGAATTGGAGTCTCCCAAGATGTAACCACGGAGCTTTACATGAAGATTAGCTTCAAGGTCAACTCACAAAGATCCACAAAGAATATGATGGTGAAATACAAATTCCTTTCGTGGAGACAGACGTCTAGGTCTTCTCTGCCAAATCCTCAAGTGTTAGGAGGTTTGAGTGGGGGAGTAGAGAGATCTAGAAAAATGAAGCTCGTCAATGGAGTCAAGATGATTTTTCGAGTCGTTAGTCCTTGTGGAGATGAAGTCCCCCTTTTTATATTCCTAGCAGATCCAACCGTTGGGGGAAAATATATGGCCGGTAGTACCGCCATAGTTGGGCCGGTACTACCGCTGGTGCCCAACGAGCAGGAGGCATGTCGACTGGCAAGTGGACATACCGAGTGAGTGGCTGGGCCGACTATGCGCAATGGCGGCCCGGTGCCACCGGCGCTGGTACCGGCATCAGTACTGGTCACGCGTGCGGGGCTATTGGAAGCCATGCTCCTTTGGCGGAGTGCGGGCGGTGCCACCGGCCAGCGTAGGAGCTGAAGGTAAACTATCTATTCTCTAAATCCCTATAACCCACTTATATGGCCTTCTATGGCAAAGCTAATAGGTATGGTGTGTGTGTGTGAAGTGATTTTTACTATGAACTATAAGTGTTGAATTTAAAATGCAATGATTAAAACTAATGAAAGAAAAGTAAAGTGTAGTAAAGTGTTCTAGCAAATTGCTACTTTATTTGTGTGGTTGTCATAATTAGTGAAACACAAAGATAGTCTTTTTTTTAATTTCTTCTAGAGAGGAGCCATAGATAAGTGTAGCCATAAACATGAGCAATTACACCACTAGTGATTGATCCCAAGACCAATTAAGAACAACTATACTTGGAATAGCAAGTGCTATATAGATAGGTATGATAGATATTGGATTTGAGTTGAGCTTGGAAACAATTCTATACTTGTGTAAAAGTTCAATTATTTTGGCTAGCAAGAAGTCCAGAAACATGCAATAGTATCCATAGAGCTATTCATTCATCATCAAACAATGATACTTAAAATTAAACATCTATGTATACTAGTAAGAAGCATCACTAAATAAAGCACGTAGCAAAGCAGCACTCAATAAAGTTTGAGGCTAAAGGTCCACTTATTTCAGGATGGAGGAAGTACCATCCAGTGCCAAGATGAATCAACAACATCCTCAACAGCCTTAGTGGCTTCCTTAACAGCCAATGAAGCATCAACAGTGAGGATCGGTGACATGTGTAGGGTAGTAGCCACTAGGGCAACGTGGCATGGCGAACACGAGATCTCGCTAGTGAGAGCACCCCAAAGTCGAAGACCACACATGTGGATGCGCATAAAGGAAATAAACTCGCCATAATAGGTGCCATCGCAAATCACCAGGACGCAATGAATTCTAACATAGCCCGTCGAAGAGGACGCCATAGGGATATCTTGAGTCTTTTTTGGTCAACACTCGGAACAGATCAACAAGCTTCGTTCCCAAACAGATGAGAAAGGTTGTTTTCCACTAAGAAATGGATGACCAAAATATTCAATGGAATAGAGTTGTTTCCCACCTAAGCATAACAGTTTGATATGCGCGTGGGATGAAGCAGAGGTGAAGAGGCAAAGCCGACCGGGGTGGGGCCAGCTGAGGCAGAGCAGAGCTGGCATGCGGCCTTGTCGCTCGGGGCGGAGGCGGGGCTGGATGAGACAAGGCGGGGAGGTGTCGGCCGGGACAGGGCAGATCTGGCCTGAGGCCTGGCCGACTGGTGCAGAAGTAGAGCCGGTTGGATCAGTCCTAGGACGGTCGGATCGAAGTGGATCACAACATGAAGAAGACGAGGCACAAGACACGGGAAGGAAGAGGTAGCACACCGGCAAAATTTCTATGGCAACACAGCAAGCACAGAGTTGTAGCGTGCAAACAACCCTAACTAGGCTCTAATACCATGTTTAAAATGAGTAACTACTATTGACAAAAGGCCAAAAGCTAATACATGTACATGTGTGACACTATGTATGAACTGTACAGTGATGTATAGGATATACAGTAAAAGTAATTGTACAACTCTAACACATGTTTCACCGACACCATATGTCGGAGAACCCACATCATATGTGTGGCTATGTTCCAAAAATCTAACTCAATTTTTTATGTGATTTTCTGCTGTTATTCTGGTTGTTCATGTAGAAAGGGATGCAACTCACGATATATTGATCGGATGCATATGGCGGTACATATATTAGCCACATCCTCGACTATACAAGGAAGGAGGCGGGCTCAATAATAAATACAAAGATATGTATCGCTATACATAACTACAGAAGATACACATCCGGATATACAAGGATATGTATCTCAACACCCCCTGCAGTCGAAGTGTCGCATGGTCGAACGCATAGACTGGACCGGAACTCCTCAAATGATGTCGTAGGGAGACCATTGGTCATGATATCCGCAAATTGTTGGGAGGTGGGCACATGAAATACTCGAATGTATCCACGGGCCACCTGTTCCCTAACAAAGTGGATGTCCAGTTCAATATGCTTGGTGCGACGATGGTGGACCGGGTTGGCGGAGAGGTAGACGGCGGAGACGTTGTCGCAATAGACCACGGTGACTTTGGCAACAGGACATGAGAGATCAACTAGGAGTTGCCGCAGCCAGGAGACCTCGGCAACCGCGTTAGCAACAGCACGGTAGTCCGCTTCGGCGCTGGAGCGAGAGACCGTGGGTTGTCACTTAGACGACCAGGAGATGAGCGAAGGTCCGAAGTAGACGCAGTAGCCAGACATGGAGTGACGCGTGTCGGGGCAGCCTACCCAATCGGCGTCCGAGTAGGCGACGATGTCCGTGGAGGTGGAGGCGTGGAGGGAGAGGCCGAAGTCCATGGTGCCACGAATGTAGCGGAGGATCCGCTTGACCGCAGCCCAATGAGGATCCCGCGGAGCGTGCATGTGAAGGCACACCTGCTGGACAACATACTGCAGCTCGGGGCGGGTCAAGGTGAGGTACTGTAGGGCACCGATGATGGAGCGATAAGATGACGCGTCCGTGGCCAACGAACCATCCGTGGCGGAGAGCTTGGACTTCATGTCGACAGGCGTGGCCGCGGGTTTGCAATTAAGCATACCGGCGCGGTCTAGGAGCTTGTGGGCGTACTTGCGCTGATGAAGGAAGAAGCCGTCGGTGCGACGTACGACCTCGATTCCGAGGAAGTAGTGCAGGAGCCCCAAGTCCTTGAGGGCAAACTCAGCGCGAAGACACTCGGTGATCTATCGCAGGAGGTCTGTGGAGCTGGCCGTTAAGATGATGTCGTCGACGTAGAGCAGCAGGTACGCGGTGGTGTCGCCATTATTGTACACAAACAGCGAGGCATCGGAGCGGGTGGAGCGGAAGCCGAGTTGGTGAAGAAACGCTGTGATGCGCTAGTACCAGGCGTGTGGGGCCCGCTTGAGCCCGTATAACGAGCGCGAGAGCAGTCACACATGGTCGGGGTGAGCGCTGTCGATGAAACCCGCGGGCTGCTGGCAGAAGACCTGCTCCTCGAGATGGCCGTGAAGGAAGGCGTTGGAGACGTCCATCTGGTGTACAGGCCACGCACGGGAGACCGCGAGCTGAAGGACGGTGCGGATCGTCCTGGAGCTTGACAACCGGGCGAAGGTGTCGGTGAAGTCGACGCCGGCACATCGGCGAAAGCCACGAACCACCCACCGCGCCTTGTGACGGTCGGAGTACCGTCCGGATGGAACTTGTGCTTGAAGACCCACTTCCCGGTGATGATGTTAGCGTGAGGGGGTCGGGGAACAAGCGTCCATGTCTGGTTCCGCTGCAGGGCGTCGAACTCGTCCTGCATGGCTGCAAGCAACTACGGGTCGCGGAGAGCAGCCCGGGCAGAAGCGGGCAGGGACGACGGCGTGGATGGTGAAGGCGCGAAAGTCGACGCGGTGCAGACGTACTCGTCCGAGGTGTACCGCGTGCTCGAGACGTGAATCACTGCACGGGTGCGCGTGAGAGACCCCGTGGCCGGCGGAGGAGGCAGAGGAGGTGGAGGCGGAGCCAAAGGCGAGGCGTCGCCTGGCGAAGATGGCGCGGTGCCCGAGCTGAGGCTCGAGGGCGACGCAAGCGGCCTCAAGGCGGACAAACCCGGTGAAGGCACGTCGCCCAGCGAAGACGGCGTGACGCCCGAGCTGAGGATCGAGGGCGACATAGGCGGCGTCGAGGTGGGCGTCAACGCATGTGTCAGCGCAGGTGTCGGCATGGGGTCACCCGAGACATGGCTCGAGGGTGACCCAGAGGGTGGCAAGGCAGCGCCCGGGCCAGAGCTCAAGGGTGCGGCGGAGAACGACGAGGCAGTGCCCGAGCTCGAGGGCACTACAACCGGCGGACCTGCCGGGGACGGGGGTCGACACCGGGGACCATAAGTAGTCGAAGGAGGAGTGGCGACCACCTGTCTCTGTGCAAAAGGAAAGCAATGCTCATCAAAGTACACGTGCCAGAAGGTGATGACGCGGTGAGAAACTGGATCATAGCAGCGGTAGCCTTTGGTGTTAGCCGGGTAACCGAGGAAGACAAACGGAACGGAACGAGGGGCGAGTTTATGAGGAGTGGTGGCGGCGATACAAGGATAACAACGAAAACCGAAAATACAAAGACCGTCGTAGGATGGAGGGGAACCGTAAAGGAGGTGATGAGATGCATAGTTCCAGCGGGGACGACACGGACAAAGGTCGACAAGGAGGGTGGCGGTGGCTAAGGCGTCAGGCCAAAAGGTGGGGGGAACATGGTTGTGGAATAGGAGGGTGCAGACGCAGTCGTGAAGGGTGCGGAGGATACGCTCGGCACGGGCGTTTTGTTGGGACGTGTATGGACAGGTTAGACGGAAAATAGTACCATGAGAGGAGAGTAGGGTGCGGACGACGACATTGTCAAACTCTTTTCCGTTGTCAGTTTGTAGGGCGTGGATGGGCGACCGAACTGGGTGGAAACATAGGCGTAGAAGGCTGTGAGAGTGGTGGCGACCTCAGACTTTTTACGGAGGGGAAACGTCCACACAAAATGAGAAAAATCATCAAGAATAACTAGGTAATAAAGAAGACCAGAATTACTCGGGATTGGAGAGGTCCATACATCACTATGGATTAACTCAAAAGGAAAAGACGCAACTGTGGAAGACTGACTAAAAGGAAGACTACCAAGACGACACGCTTCGCAACTATGTGAATACTGTTTATTACATGGAAACGAAAAACCCCTCATTATTTGGTGAAGCGTGTTGGCACTGGGATGTCCAAGACGAGCATGCCAAAGATCAACGCCTGCGGAGAGAGCACAAGGTGCGGCGCCGGGGGTGGAAGGCGACATCATCGGATACAAATCGCCGGGGCTCTCACATCGGTGGAGGACCATCCGGGTGCGGGCGTCCTTAACAGAAAAACCAAAAGCGTCAAATTCAACAGTCACAAAGTTGTCACGAGAAAGAGTTTTAACAGAGACTAAATTCTCAATAAGCTGGGGAGACGCCGTTACCGACAATGATGCGAGACTCGGTGCAAGTGGGAAAGGAATGGGAAAGGTTACCCGGGTGAGCGGCCATGTGAGACAAGGCGCCCGTGTCCATAAACCAGTTGCCGCCACCGGCGTAAGAGCCAGGTGCGGGTGCATGCTGCAATGCCGCGAAGAACGTCGGGTCCCATGCGGGCTGCTGCGGCGCGTAGGGTGGTGGTGCGGTGTGCTAGGCCGGGGCGTAGGGTGGCGGCGTGGCGGTGAAGGCCGGGGCGTAGGGCGGTGTCGGGGCGAAGTGCGCCTGGTGAGTCGGCGGGCGAGGATCGAAGGTGCCTGGTGCGGGCGGGCGCGACACCGGCATGTTGTAGGCGTGGATGACCCCCGTCCATGGGTTGTAGGAGAAGGGGTTGCTGCCGTTAGAGACCGACGACATGACGACGCGCGCGCGGGGGTTGGGGAAGGAGGCGCGCACTAGTAGGAAAAGCCTTATAGGTGAATCTTATTTTTGTGGCGCACTGGACGAATATGCGCCACAGAAAGTTCTTTTGTGCCGCACCTGGCTCGGTGCGCCACAAAAATAGCTTATTTTTGTGGCGCAGCGAAGATAGGTGCGCCACAGAAACAAGAAGGGGCCCACACCCTGCCACCCCTAATCATAGATTCCACTATAACTGTGGCGCACAGGCGTGGTGCACCAAAGAAATAAACTATTCAGTGGCGCACACGGTGTGGTGCGCCACAGAAATAACTTGTTCTGTGGCGCACTAGTTATGGTGCGCCACAGAAATAGTGGAACTTATATCATTCCTCGTACCCTCCCCACGCCCGTTCACCTCCACGCGCCCGTACACCTCTCCCCTCTCCTCCGATCCCTACCGTCGCGCGCCGCCATGGTGAGCGCTGGCGTCGCCGTCGCCTTCCTCCGCGAGGGCCGCATGCCGCCACGCTCCTCCCATCCCTGCCATCTGCAGCACAAGTTGCCGCTACGGCGAGGAGGTGCCGCCGCATCAAGGTGGAGGAGGGGCCGGCGTCGCGTCATGGTGGAGGAGCCGCCGCGTCCTCCTCCTCCTCCACCCCTGCCGTCATCGTCAACCTCCTCCTCCACCCCTGTCGTTGGTGAACTCTCTCCCCTCCCCTCCCCTCCCCTCCCCTCCCTCTTAATTCCTCTCCCGCGCGAGCACAAGGTGCTCGACGAAATGCTCGTGTGCTATTGTTGTCATTGTTGCTGTCATTGTTGTTGTACATTGTCCTGGTGAACTACTGTTGCTAGCTTGCTGTCATTGTTGTTGTTGTACATTGTCCTGGTGAACTACTATTGCTAGCTTGCTGTCATTGTTGTTGTCATTGTCCTGGTGAACTACGGTTGCTAGCTTGTTGTCATTGTTGCCGTCATTGTCCTGGTGAACTACTGTTGCTATTGCTTGTGTGTGCATGCTCTAAATGGTCAAATGATCATCATGTGCTAGTGATTTACTTACTGGCTCATTGCTCATGCCTTTTACTTAATGTCCTATGCTATTTCTATGTCTCTGTAGCTTCTCACCATGTATTGGTGTAACATCCCAAGTTTCAACAATAATAATCAAGAATGAAAATTTCCCCAA
>NC_061511.1:217448044-217498650 GCF_022539505.1 Lolium rigidum | reverse complement strand
TCAATTTTCTATTGAATTTCAAAGTTTCATGTATTTATTGATTTGTGAAAAGATCGAAATACCCTTTGGGCCCCACCCGTCGTGGCCCAATGGGTTAGGCCTGAACCCGAGCCACCCTTTGGGCTCCTGGCTTGCCCATTCGTCCCTCTCCTCTCTCCTCGCGTAAAAACCCTAACTTCTCTCCGCCCGGCGGTGCCGTGTCGCGCGCTTCGCTCGGATTCTCTCGGCTGCCTCCGCCTATCTCCGGCGATGAGATGCGACGGACTGACCGCTACACGACGGCGCATCGCATCCACCGGCTCGACCAACCTCGGCCCTCTTCTTCGCTCGCCCTGCCGTGCTCCGCCCGGCGACGGGTGATGTGTTGCTCACCGGCGCATCAGTGTCGTGACGCCGCCATGGTGTTGCCGTGGCGTGTGCCGGGCGCTTGTGCTCGCCGGGACGCTGTGCCAAGCCGCGTTTGGCTAGCCGCAGCGGGTGACTCCGTGCCGCCGTGCCGCCATGGCACGCCGTGGTGCTCCGCCGGTGCACATGCCACCATTTCTCCTCCTTCTTCTTCCTTCTTTGTGCTCGCTCGGGTGGCCGGGCCCGCTCTCCCCGTGGAGATGTCGTGCCATGTTTCATCGCTTGTCAGGTAAGGCGCGTGCTATGGTTGCCCTTCTGGCTAGCTGCTGCTCTTAATGGCCGGGGCCGTTATGTGTGCCGATGCTATGCATATCTCTTTTGCCTTGCTACCCTATGGCTTCGTGCAACATTTCCTATGCTAGGTGCTTGCTTGAGCTTGTATTTCTTGCTTGAAACTCGTCCCCGTGCCTCGTTGCTTGATACTACTATCGCTAGTTCATCGGGTGTATTCAATTACTTGCCCACGACTTGATTGTGGTGTGTAATCCTTGCAAATTTGCAAGTGTCGGCACTCTGGGTTAGTTCATTGTGTGCGAGATACATGATTATGCTCATTTGAGCATTCCGTTGGCTTATCGAGTGTGATTCAGAGTGATGCTTTGATATGTGCCTTGCTTGTGTATTATGATCCGGTGGTTCATCAAGCCTTTGATGTGCTTAAGGATACAATTATAAAGTCATTAATTCAGTTATCTAATTATTCGGTTAGGGACTTGGTTGGATTTCTTCGGGTAGCTGGCTAATTCCTGATAATATGCTTGGCTATGGCCATTTGTAACCAGTGCTAGCAAGCTCAGATGATCATATGATCATGAGTTGCTTGTGAGATATGTTGTTTTCTGTCTGTGCCTCACTGTTGCCCTCTGTGTGATGTGTGTTCATCACACAAGCTTGCTTCGATGTGTGATGGTGCTTGCTCAAGCATCATTCGATGCTTTGCAATGATCCATTGGATCATGCGCAGAAGCTACAGTGCTTTGATTACTTGTGTAGTTCATTTATCCGTATTAGCTTGCTTTATTAAATGGATAAATGATGTGAACTACGCTGCGAGTGATGATCATATTACTTGAATTAGCTAGGGCTAGTTGGATGACAACCATTTGGTTGGTACCCTAGCCCTCTGCGAACCTCTATCTGGTGATGATGTGGTGGCTTAAGGTTTTGGTTATGGGTTGAAGGTGGCCACTGCGTGCTCTTTTGATGCTTGCCATGGGTAGCTCCCCCTCTCACGTGGCTTGTTGTGGCTTGGTGGATACATCTCTGGCAATCCTTGTTGGATTTCCAGTGTTCTTTGCTGTTGACAAACTAGAATAGGCACAAGTGCCTATCTGTCTGATGGTTAGCAAACCATGTAGTGCTAGGTGAGTTGGAATGGCTAATTAGGATCAAATCCATGATGGATTTCTCTGGTTGTGTCACTGCTGTTGACACAACCAATGTTCCCTTGGTTATTTTCCTTCTAGCCTTTGCTTTATTTATCGGCACCAAATGGTTTTGCAACCAAGTGATGATACATCCAGGGTTTCCTACCCTTAGTTGATTATGTGATGCATGTGTATGCTTATTGATGAGCAAAGCATGTGTTTGCTCAGAGTTCTTTTGTGTATACCTCACTCCAGATCTCCTAGAAAATGAGTGTTGGTGTAGAGGTTTTGCTTCTGTGATGATCTTGTGGTTGGTTTACTCTTGCCTCGCTCCCGGTGATCTTGTGCTTGATCTACTCCATGGTTTGCTTCTCAACAGAGAAACAGCTTCCTTGCTTGAGCTGTTCCCTGGATGAGAGTTATGGCTATGTGTTCTTCCTGTTCTAAGTGTTCTTGTTCTCTCGATGACTTACCAAGTTGCCCGCCGATGAATGAGCTAGGGTTTGCTTCGAAAAGCTTATATGTGATGCTCCCTTGCTCTCCCCGGGTCGACAGCCTCTTGCTTGTCACTTTGGTGACTCACCGTGTGTGTGTGTCTGCATGCACACAGCCCCGTGAGCAGTGCCGTGTGTGTGTATAGGCATGTGCCGTGCACTTGGACCCGGAACTTGGCCGTGGCATGGATCAGCTCGGCAGCCTTGATCATATCCCCTTCATTTCCTTTATTTGTTAACCCGCCAAGTGGCTTTGCCACTTGGCTTAATTCTGGTTTTGCTTTGATTTGTGCGAGGAATCAACAATTGATCAAAAATGGACATGGAGTTCATCAAATCCAAGATCAAGTGAAGATGATCTTGTAGTATTTAGACTAGGGTCATTACTTGTACTTTTCTTTTTATTCTCTTTTATTTTTTTCAATTTCACCAATTCTTGTAATGTGTTGTAATTCATTTATTTTCTCTTATGAATATTGTAATGACAATGTAAATTGTGTGATGATCAATAAAGCTCAAAGTTTTCCCTAATGAGCTTTACTTTATTATAATTGTTCATTTTGTTTATTATTGATTATTTACTTAATGAATTTCCTCACAATTGAATTATTTAGGGTAATTATTTAATGTTTGAATTTGAAATTCAAATTCATCATTGGTTTGAATTTAACCATGACACTTCATTTAGAATTCAATAATGCAAACTCTCCCCTCTCTTCTCAAAACCTTAAAGTAGTGAAGTGAGATGCAAGTTTGTCGCACTCTGAAACCCTAACCCCGTAAGTTGTCGAGAGAGAAACTTGTCCCCCTTCGATGCGGCTTTTGTTTAAAAGCGCGAAATTTCCCCAGAATTTACTATGCAATGCACATCCCTTTCTAAAGTCTACCCCTCGATCGTCTCTAAACCTGGGACATTACATGTTATTTGCATGATCATGGACTAGATCAAATAAAATGGCTATGTAGTCAATTCTAGAGCAATTAAACTTGAATTCAAATTCAATAACTAATATGAGAACTACCTCTCATTTAAATCTTGATCCTAAGTAATACAACCAGAGGGAATGACTTAGGCTAATGAACCTCTGATAATTATTACTTAGAGATTTTAATTCATTTAAATGTTAAGTTTTAAGACTATGTGAAGTGTAGCACATCAATTAAATTATACTCACATATAATAGATATGAAATGTTGACTTTGGGTCAACCTATATTTCATACCTGATTATTATATGAAGAGATTAAATCTTAATATGAGGTAAGGAGAAGAAATGAATTCCTCTAAGGATCTACATACCAAATTTAAGAAATAGGAATAATGAGAGGAAATTATTCTTCTTTTAAATAAAGACTAATCCAATAATCCACCATGCCATGTTTGATTGATGATAGGATTAGTGTGTGAACTCTTTTGAGTGTTTCTAGTTTGGTATGTGAGCTTGGTTTAGTATTTATACCTCGTATTCGTATATAGACGCTAGTAACGAGGAATACCAAGAGGAGGAGGCCTACTCTCAGGAAGAAGAAGAGAACTTCGATAACTACTCAGCTCAAGGCAAGCTAACCCTTGCTAAACACAAGTGCTTAGCTCTACAAGAGCAAAGGCACCATCACACTTTACTTTTATGTATTACCTATCCCATGTTTTTACTTACTTTTACTTTTGCTTATTTATTTCAAAGTACTTTTGATTTATGATTCACTTGGTCTAGAGTAGAACAATACTTGAAGTTAGATTAGCACAACTCAAAGCTAGATAGCACCCCTCATATAGTTGCTAGTGCTAATCAATTAAAATTGACTACTCTAGATGGGAACATGGTGAAGTGAAATGACTTTGAAAGAAAGTAAAGTGGAGGTGGATGTGAACAAGAGAAGATGGTGATTTTTGATAAAATTGATGATTGGGTTTGAATGCGATACCCTTCCAATTATACAAGTACCCCCACAATACCTGATTATGGGTAGGGCTTAACTAGAAACTTGTGTATTTTAGTATGGGTTCCCTCTAAACAAGCATCATAGGGGTTACGCCGAGGCTGCCTCCGTTAAGTGTGGAATGATGTTAATATGAGGTGAATGTACGGCCCAAGCCCCGTGCAGCTTCCCGGGTTAACTGCGGTTCTCACCGGGAGGCCAAGCTCATGGGGAGAGGTGCTCATACTAGCATATATAAGTGAAAGGTTACGGTTGATGATCCGCGTACTTGTGTTACGATGATTCGGGGTTATCCTCGACGGATGTAATCAAAAGTTGTGGCACAAGAGTACAACCTCTGCAGAGTGTTAAACCTATTCGAATAGCCGTGTCCACGGTTACGGACGATTGGAAAGGCCATACTATCTCCGTTATCATAATATGTTTTGATCTTAAAAAGGAATGATGAATTGAAAGGTGATATTGAGGTGAATCAATATGAGTTGTGGGAATGACACTAATGTTCCCACTTGAGTTAGTCTAGCACATGATAAGGCTTTACTAAATGTTTATCAAACTAAAACTTGGCTTTATGCAAATAAACCTAGAGCTTAGCACCCATTTACTACACTAAATGAATAATTATTGTAGAGTTAGTTTGCGAGTACTTTAAAAGTACTCATGGCTTTGCCCTGGCTATTCAAATGCCAGACTATGAAGGAGAGCACCAGTATCCGGATGACGGACAACAGGACGTCTACGATAACTAGGATCATCTTCTAACGTCAAGCGTTGCCTGTGGAATAGATAGTCCACTACTACTTCGCTTCCGCTACTATTTGTGATGTTGAACAATATATTCGTGTAATATTGGATCATGTGATCTATGGTTGTAAGACAATATGTGTTGTAATAAATGATGACTCTATGCTACTTACTATTATGTCTCGCAAAAACATTATTCCCGGGATTGCGATGTACGGCATAATAGGCATCCGGACTTAAAAATCCGGGTGTTGACAAGTTGGTATCGAGCCATTGTTTGACCTTAGGAGACCCTAGTTAGAATGGACGCTCAAAAACTTAGTTTCAAATACCATGAATTGACTAGTTATGAAAACTCTATTCCCCCTCTTACCTTGAAGAGTCTTTGGCAAACTTTAAATTCATGCTCTTTCCTATGAGTGAATTAAAATTTGGAACACTTGCACTTCTCTAACTTAATCATCTACTCCCTCTACAGATGGATCACGTCATTGATGCGCAGCCCTTTCTCCAGACTGAGTTCTATCAGTTGGGGAACGGTGGAGAGATCATCTTTGAGAGGGACCTCTTCTCCCTCTCAGAGTTCCTCGGGCGCCCACCACCGGAAGTCTTTGGTGGAATGATCAATGACCAGCCCGGTGGTCAACTCCAGTGGGTGATCATGGTGGACCTTCGTGGAAGGTTCACGCTCCCAATGAGCGCAAGGATCCAGTTCTCCTTCCGGGAGAACAAGCTGGGCGGATGGTCTCGCACGGGGACTTCAGGAAGGGCTCGCACGTCTGTGCGGGCAAAACTTCATGGACTTCGAGGATAGCCGCTTTGTGCACTATGCAAGGCACAACTCCCTCGGGGTGCCAATGAACCTGCCGTCGCACCCGCAACTTCGCCACCATGTGGATCATCTCGACTTCATGTTGAATGAGACCCGCATCGACCTCGACAACTCCCGTGAATACGCCAACCACACTCACATCCAGTTGGCGCAACAGGCGGAGACCATCAAGGTCATCGCCGGGGAGCGCAGGGCACTCCGCCGTGCCAACCAGAAGAAGGACTACGCCATCAACCGCCTCAAGGCCAGGATCGCCACTCTGAAGGCGACCATCGCCACCCAAGCTGAGCAGATCCGGGAGGCCGGAAGGTGAAGGTGAAGGGGAGAACATCCAGGGGACGGCTACTCCTACGTCAGCAACGACGACGACTACGAGGAGGAGGAAGACGACGACCTGGAGTTCCACCCTTACGAGGATGGCCACGAGCACCTTGCTGCCGGGGTAGACAATGTCTACCCTATCAACGTCGATGGCGAGTAGTCCCGTCTGAGCACTTGCGTCCCGTGTTATGTATCGGTCCTTTGTACCCGCCCCATGTATCGTAGTTTGTTGAAAGGGTTCTTCAAACCCTCCGGAACATTTGGCTTGTAATATTTGCTACCTCCATGACTATGTTTGTGTGTGTAATATTATTATAATTATGAAATCAAGTTTTAAGTTGTGTGAAATTTTATCCCAAAATGAGCCATAGAAATTTCCCTCTCATCTCATGATCCCTATCACTGTTCAGATGGCACCCCCAACTCGCAGCGAAAGCCGCAATGCCGCAACTGCTGCAACAGATGATGGCAGAGAGAGAAGCTGAGAGAGTTGACCGTCAAGCCAACCTAGCTGCACTTCAACAGATTGCTCAGGGCAATCAAGGCCACGGAAACCACGACCACCCAGGGTCGAAGCTGAAAAACTTCCAAAACACCAACCCACCGGTGTTCAGCAAGACAGAGGAACCCCTCGATGCTGATGATTGGCTCCAAACTATGGAGAACAATCTCGAGGTTGCCGGAGTGGAGGACAACGAGAAGGTGTTGTTCGCCACCCACTATCTGGCTGGACCTGCACGTGCCTGGTGGACAAGTGCCCGCGCATTAAATGCGGGGCAAATGATGACTTGGGAAGATTTCAAACTCAAGTTTAGCAAGTATCACGTGCCCCCGGGCCTGATTAAGAAGATGAGGGATGAGTTCAGTGGAACTGAAACAAGGCAGAATGACCGTGGTGGAATACCGCGACAAGTTCCTCACTTTGTCAAGGTACGCCCCGGATGAGACGGATACCGTCGAGAAGAGGAAGGAAAGGTTTCTGAATGGACTGCATGATGAGATGCAGACTGTGCTGATCAATATCCCCTTTGCTGACTTAGAAGCCCTCGTTGACTCCGCCATTCAAATGGAGGGGAAGATACACCAAGCCAATGAGAACCGCAAGCGCCGTATGATGAACCAGAGTGGGCCCAGCAATAACCACAAGTATCGCCCCAGCTCAAGTGGAGGGTTCGCCCCAAGAAACAACAAGCCCCCGATGCAGAATCCACGTCCGAGTTATCAGAACCGGAGTGGAGGAAACCCCAGGCCAGGAGGCCACAACAACTACAACAACAACAACCACAACAACAACTTCAACCGCGCTCCACCTCGCACCCCCAACAACAACTCCAACACCGCTCCAAGGACTGGGAGCAATGCTGTTCCCATCACCCCCAAGGAAAAGTCCACCTACAACTGCTATGAGTGCGGAGTGGCGGGGCACTTCTCCTATGAGTGCCCCAAGAAGCTCGCCAAGACTGCCGCCAACACCTCGGCCCCGCTCGCAGCAGCGCGTCGTGTCACCACCAACAAGAAGTTCGCCCCCAACAACCCGAACAACCGCAACGGCCGCCTCTACCACATGAATGCCGAAGAAGCTCAGGAAGCCCCGGACGTTGTGCTGGGTATGTTCTCCGTTAACTCAATACCCGCAAGAGTGCCGTTTGATTCTGGAGCATCGCATTCGTTTATTACCGAAGATTTTGCATGCACTAGTAAGATTCAACCCATCAGCTTTGAAGCATGTCATGATAGTTCAAATACCCGGATCAACCACTAAAGCTAGAAAAATTTGCAAAGATGTACCAATCGGAATACATGAAATAGAATTTATGCAAATTTGATTGTTCTGGGAGCCAAAGGTTTGGAAGTAGTCCTGGGAATGGACTGGATGGCGAAACATCATGGACTGATTGATTGTGCCAAGAAGGCCATCACCATGACTAGTAGCACCGGAATCATAGTTGAACACGTATCTGAAAGGATGCCCAGAAAGTTCACCTGCAACCAAAGCCTAGCCAAACCCACCTTGGATCAGATCAGGGTCGTTTGTCGATATCCTGATGTGTTTCCGGATGATCTACCCGGTATGCCCCCAGATCGGGATATCGAGTTTATCATCGAGTTAATCCCTGGAACCGGACCTATAGCCCAGAGAGCCTACAAAGCATGAACCCGGCAGAGTTAGTGGAACCGAAGAAGCAACCTGGATGATATGCTATTCAAAGGTCTGATTCAACCAAGTGCGTCACCATGGAGATCGCCAGTTTTGTTTGTGGATAAGAAGGACGGTGCCACTCGTTTGGTTACGGACTACCGTAAGCTCAACGATGTCACCATCAAGAACAAGTACCCGTTGCCAAAGATAGAAGATCTGTTTGACCAGCTGACCGGAGCCCAAGTATTCTCGAAGATTGATCTACGGACAGGATACCATCAGCTGAAGATTCGTGCCACAGATATCCCCAAAACTGCCTTTACCACCAGATATGGATTGTACAAGTACAATGTCATGTCATTTGGATTGACCAATGCCCCCGCTTACTTCATGAATCTCATGAATAAGATCTTTATGAACTTCCTGGACAAGTTTGTCGTTGTCTTCATCGACGACATCCTCATGTACTCCAAGTCCGAGGAAGAACATGAGCAACATTTGGAAGTGGTCCTAGATACCCTTCGGGAGCATCAGTTGTATGCCAAGTTCAGCAAGTGTGAGTTCTAGTTGAAAGAAGTAGGATTCTTGGGTCATATCTTGTCAGCCGGAGGAATTGCCGTTGACCCCGCAAAAATCAAGACTGTTGAAGAATGGAAAGCCCCAACCACTCGCACCGAAGTCCGTGCATTTCTCGGATTGGCGGGATATTACCGCCGATTCGTTGAAGGATTCTCAAGCATAGCAAGACCGATGACTCAATTGTTGAAGAAGGACCGGAAGTTCGAATGGACCGACAAGTGTGAAGAGAGCTTTCAACAGCTCAAGCTAAGATTGACAACAGCCCCAATACTGGTTATGCCGGACATTACCAAGCCCTTTGATGTGTACTGTGACGCCTCCAAGATTGGTCTTGGATGTGTGCTGATGCAAGAAGGCAAAGTGATATCTTACCTGCCAAGACAGCTGAAGCAGCATGAACAGAACTATCCAACCCATGACTTAGATCTAGCAGCCGTTGTGTTAGCACTGAAAGTATGGCGTCATTACCTCATGGGTAATCGATGCGAGGTTTACTCGGACCACAAGAGCCTGAAGTATATCTTCACGCAGAAGGAGCTGAATATGAGACAGCGCAGATGGATAGAGTTAATCAAGGATTACGACATGGAAATCCACTATCACCCCGGCAAGGCCAACGTGGTAGCGGATGCTCTGAGTAGACTACCGGGTCAGTTGAACTCCATGATAGCAATTGAACAACCCAGCCTGTTTGAAGAGTTTGAACAGTTTAGGCTTGAACTGGTTAGCGAAGGATACCTCGCCAGCATTGAACTCCAACCCACCCTGATTAGTCAGATCAAGGAAGCTCAGAAAGGAAATGCTAGCATTGACGGAATCAAGAGCCAAATAGCCGCCGGAAAAGCACCGGGATTCACCGTAGATGAAGAAGGAGTGCTATGGTATAACAAGCGCCTTTGCGTGCCATCAGACTCAGAATTGAAGCAAGTTATTCTGAAAGAAGCCCACGACACCCTATACTCCATTCACCCCGGAGGAACCAAGATGTACCAGGATTTGAAGGAACAATTCTGGTGGCATGGAATGAAGAGAGAAATTGGAAGCTACATCGCCAAGTGTGATATCTGTCAAAGAGTCAAAGCAGAACACCAACGCCACGCAGGACTGTTGCAACCCCTACAGATTCCAGAATGGAAATGGGATTCTGTAGGAATGGACTTCATCACCGGACTGCCCAAATCAAGTAAAGGGAATGATTCCATCTGGGTAGTGGTCGACAGACTAACCAAAGTCGCCCACTTCATCCCCGTCAAGACCACCTATCAAGGACCGAGACTCGCTGAGCTATATATCTCAAGGATAGTCAGCCTGCACGGAACCCCGAAGTCGATAGTATCTGACAGAGGATCCCAATTCACCTCCGCATTCTGCGCAAAGTACATGAAGGACTCGGAACTCGTCTGAATTTCAGCACCGCCTATCACCCGCAGACAGATGGACAGACTGAACGAGTCAACCAGATACTCGAAGATATGTTGAGAGCATGTGTGCTAGAGTATGGATCTAAGTGGGAAGACTGCTTGCCGTACGCAGAATTCTCGTACAACAACAGCTACCAAGCCAGCTTGCAGATGGCCCCCTTTGAAGCACTGTACGGAAGGAAGTGCCGTACCCCTCTGAATTGGTCGGAAGTAGGAGAGAGTCAAGTCTTTGGACCAGATATTCTCCGAGAAGCCGAAGAGAAGGTTCACAAGATCCGCGAGTACCTCAAGACAGCCCAATCAAGACGAAGAGCTACGCCGACAAAAGACGCCGAGAGATGACCTTCGAGATCGGAGATTTCGTATATCTCAAAGTGTCCCTCTTAAAGGAATGCAGAGATTCCAGCTTAGAGGAAAGCTCGCACCCCGATATGTCGGACCTTTCAAAGTCCCGAGCCGCCGAGGAGAAGTGTCTTATCAACTCGGAGTTACCGGAAGAAATGTCGCGGTGCACAATGTGTTTCACATCTCGCTACTCCGGAAGTGCTTAGAAGTGCCCGAGAAGACCGAGGTTTTCAAGAACATCGACCATCGAGCTGTGGATATCAACTCAGATCTGACATACCGCGAAGTACCTATTCGCATCTTGGAAGAAGCTTTCAGAACCACCCGTACCCGAAGTATCAAGTTTCTGAAAATCCAATGGAGTAATCACACCGAAGAAGAAGCCACTTGGGAGAGAGAAGACTTCATGAGGACTGAGTACCCAGATCTCTTTAGTACCTAGTTTTCTCGCAGATCTCGGGACGAGATCTTTTGTAAGGGGGAAGGGTTTGTAACATCCCAAGTTTCAACAATAATAATCAAGAATGAAAATTTCCCCAAAACTCAAAATTTGCAATTAACAAAAACTTTTTATATGCATATAGTGCCACATATAGTTTCTTGCATTTGAGTGAATTTCTTTTGTGCAATTGCCATGATGAGTGTTAGCATGATTATCAATTGCTATTTGAACCCTAACAAAGATCATCAAACCCTAATTTGAGGAGAAATGAAGAAAATGGGAAAAACCCCTATTTCACTTACATACACCTTACGCCAAAATGCAAATCTTCACCCTAGGCCATAATTGCTTGCCCCCTTGCTTGTAAAATACTTCAATATGATAAACTAACAAAATTGCATCATTGGATCAAGAATCAAACACAAGGAAATCAAAATTTCTACATACATATGATAATGGTCATATGGCCCAAAAATATTTTCTTCACTACTTTACCCCTCTGGTTTTCTCAATTCTTAAACTAAACTTGGTCAACAAAAGCCATGTCATCCAAGACCATGTCAAGGTGAGTAACTTTGATGTTGACCACCATGGCTAGAGTTGACTAGGTTGACCAGTATAAAGGTGACAAGTAGTGATGCTGAAATAAAGAGAAGATCATGTCACATTTGCCATTTTGCAAAACAACTCCAAATTGAACCCCACCACCACCAAACTAACCTATAATTAATATGTTTGAGTTCCACCAAAAATAATTTCGAAATTCAAATTCAAAGTTCATGCGGCCATTGTGTCGAACACTTGGCAGGCAGTTTTCTGGTTTGATGTTACACCTCTTTGTCCAGCAGATTTTGGACTAAACCACTTTTGGTTTGTGATGATCACCCTCTCCTACATCCCCTGCACCTCTACTCGTCCTTGCCCCGTCGATTAAAGCATGGAAACAAACCTAAACAATGCCAAACTTTGCCATGCCGGCCACCTTTGGTCACCCTCTCTCTGGCCCTCCAGTCCCTCGCCAACCTTGTCCAGTACATGCCCCTGACCATGGTGATCACAACGGTACACGGCCCAGGCTCGCGCAGGCACGGCATTGGCCAGGAGACGCGCGCCCGACGACCGTGCCGGAACGTGCCGTGCACGCGGTGATCGCGCTCTGGACGCGCCAGAGCATCTCGCGTGCCGTCGCCCACGTCCTCCCCCTGCATCCCTATCTCTGTAACGAGCATCGCCTCCCCGCCCTCTACCCCCTAGACACACTCAAGCGACTGCGGCTGCCTCGTCACCGTCGTCCTCGCCGGAGAAGTACCGCGGGTACTGCCGCACTCGAAACGAGCTACCGATCGATCCCATCTCCCTTTTCCTGCGCCAGCTGCACCTAGCGCATCGCCAGGACACCGCCCACACGCTGCCGTCCTTGCCTTGCCCCTTCGAGCACCCCAAGCACCGCGCCATGGCCGCTCCCCCACAGCACCTCACGGCCATCTCTGCCCGCTATAAATAGAGGAGCTCTGAGCTCAAGTTCTTCACAACATCTGCTCCCCTCTCATCCCTGCCTCCTCTCCACCCATCAATTTGACACCACACCACCGGAGCTGCTCCAATCGCAAGACGAAGGCCGCCGGAGCTCGCAGATCCTCGCCATCGATTGACGCCACCCCGAGCCTCGCCACTGCTACCAGGAGCCTCAGCATCCTCGACAACGCCACCTCGCCACCAGCAGAGCCCCGCGGGAACGCCGGTAAGGCCGCCGACCCCCTAGGCTCGCCGCCAGTGAGCTCGCCTCTCGCCGGAGACGACGACGCTCACGCGCCGTCGATCTCCCTTCTAATCCTACGGCCTAAATCGAGCGTACCGTTTCGCTGGTTTAAGAGCCACTGACGGGTGGCCCCCACCTCGTCAGGGCGGCCCAAGCGCACCAGTTGCTTGTTGGGCTGCGCTGTGCGAATTAAAACCGTTTCGGCCCAGTAGTGTTTCCCGCCTAGCCCAATATTTCAAACTTAGTTTTATTCATAATGAAATTTGTCCTGCAGATGACTTAGTAAATTTTGAATAGTTTGAAATCTACCAAACCAAATCTAGCAAACTTTATACCGTTGGAAAGCCAATAAAATTATCTATCCAATGCCACTAGTCCCATCTCTAAATTCATAGTAGATTTAAATGGATAAAAAAGACAAGGCAAGGACATTTGTACATTCAAACTTTATTTAAAATTCAACCATAATAGATTTTGAATTGATTCCAACTCTAATAAATCACAATTGATGTCCTCTAATTGATTATGCAATAACATAGACAAGTTGTTTGTATGGTCATGGACTAGATCAAATAAAATGGCTATGTAGTCAATTCTAGAGCAATTAAATTTGGAATTCAAATTCAACAACTAATATGAGAGCTACCTCTCATTTAAATCTTGATCCTAAGTAATATAACCAGGGGGAATGACTTAGGCTAATGAACCCTTGATAAGTATTACTTAGAGATTTTAATTCATTTAAATATTAAGTTTTAAGACTATGTGAAGTGTAGCACTTCAATTAAATTATACTCACATATAATAGATATGAAATGTTGACTTTGGGTCAACCTATATTTCATACCTTATTATTATATGAAGAGATTAAATCTTAATATGAGGTAATGAGAAGAAATTATTTCCTCTAAGGATCTACATACCAAATTTAAGAAATAGGAATAATGAGAGGAAATTATTCTTCTTTTAAATAAAGACTAATCCAATAATCCACCATGCCATGTTTGATTGATGATAGGATTAGTGTGTGAACTCTTTTGAGTGTTTCTAGTTTGGTATGTGAGCTTGGTTTAGTATTTATACCTCGTATTCGTATATAGACGCTAGTAACGAGGAATACCAAGAGGAGGAGGCCTACTCTCAGGAAGAAGAAGAGAACTTCGATAACTACTCAGCTCAAGGCAAGCTAACCCTTGCTAAACACAATTGCTTAGCTCTACAAGAGCAAAGGCACCATCACACTTTACTTTTTATGTATTACCTATCCCATGTTTTTACTTACTTTTACTTTTGCTTATTTATTTCAAAGTACTTTTTGATTTATGATTCACTTGGTCTAGAGTAGAACAATACTTGAAGTTAGATTAGCACAACTCAAAGCTAGATAGCACCCCTCATATAGTTGCTAGTGCTAATCGATTAAAATTGACTACTCTAGATGGGAACATGGTGAAGTGAAATGACTTTGAAAGAAAGTAAAGTGGAGGTGGATGTGAACAAGAGAAGATGGTGATTTTTGATAAAATTGATGATTGGGTTTGAATGCGATACCCTTCCAATTATACTAGTACCCCCACAATACCTGATTATGGGTAGGGCTTAACTAGAAACTTGTGTATTTTAGTATGGGTTCCCTCTAAACAAGCATCATAGGGGTTACGCCGAGGCTGCCTCCATTAAGTGTGGATTGATGTTAAAATGAGGTGAATGTACGGCCAAGCCCTGTGCAGTTCCCGGGTAAACTGCGGTTCTCACCGGGAGGCCAAGCTCATGGGGAGAGGTGCTCATACTAGCATATATAAGTGAAAGGTTACGGTTGATGATCCGCGTACTGTGTTACGATGATTCGGGGTTATCCTTGACGGATGTAATCAAAAGTTGTGGCACAAGAGTACAACCTCTGCAGAGTGTTAAACCTATTCGAATAGCCGTGTCCACGGTTACGGACGATTGGAAAGGCCATACTATCTCCGTTATCATAAATTTGATCTTAAAAAGGAATGATGGATTGAAAGGTGATATTGAGATAAATCAATATGAGTTGTGGGAATGACACTAATGTTCCCACTTGAGTTAGTCTAGCACATGTTAAGGCTTTACTAAATGTTTATCAAACTAAAACTTGGCTTTATGCAAATCAACCTAGAGCTTAGCACCCCTTTACTACACTTAATAAGTAATTACTTTAGAGTTAGTTTGTGAGTACTTTAAAGTACTCATGGCTTTGCCCTGGCTATTCAAATGCCAGACTTTGAAGGAGAACACCAGTATCAGGATGACGGATAGCAGGACGTCTACGATAACTAGGATCATCTTCTAACGTCAAGCGTTGCCTGTGGAATAGATAGTCCACTACTACTTCGCTTCCGCTACTATGTGTGTTGTTGAACAATATATTTGTGTAATATTGGATCATGTGATCTATGGTTGTAAGACAATATGTTTTGTAATAAATGATGACTCTATGCTACTTACTATTATGTCTCGCAAAAACATTATTCCTGGGATTGCGATGTACGGCATAATAGGCATCTGGACTTAAAAATCCGGGTGTTGACAATTGGTGACCTGCCTTGATGCTTCCATAGCATCCTGGTATGATTGTTGTTGCCTAATTCAATTATCTGAAAAGGTTTTCTTTATTGATGTCAGATAATTAGATGAACTCCTTATGCAGAGTAATGATTCCTTTGATGTGTTATTGAAGCTTGGATGGAAGCCAACTACTGTTGGGTACCCTAGCTTTGTTTTGAACTCAACTGAGTAATGATAAATTTCTAATTCTTGTTGGCTTGGATGAATTTATGGTTGATGTAACCTCAGCAGTGGTTCACTGGTGTGATTGCTTGTGTTGTGCTGTGTTGTGACCTCATTAGCTCTTGCTACTGCCACTGGTTGCATCTCATAGTTGGATAATTGGTGAAAATAGAGATATTCACAGTAGGGAATCATGTAAATGAATGCCACTGTGGTATCCTTTGAAGAAAATGGGAAGTTTCTGATGGTTTAAAATACTAGGTGATGCTAGGTTATTAAGTTGGCTGTTGATACGTCTCCAACGTATCGATAATTTCTTATGTTCCATGCTACTTTATTGATGATACCTACATGTTTTATACATACTTTATGTCATATTTATGCATTTTCCGGCACTAACCTATTGACAAGATGCCGAAGTGCTAGTTCCTGTTTTCAGCTGTTTTTGGGTTCAGAAATCCTAGTAAGGAAATATTCTCGGAATTGGACGAAATCAACGCCCAGCATCTTATAATTGCATGAAGCTTCCAGAACACCCGAGAGGGACCAGAGGGGGCCACAGGGCCACCAGACGTGTGCCTGGCGTGGCCAGAGGGGGGCCGCGCCCCCCTATTGTGTCACCGCCTCGTCAGCCTTCCGACTCCGCCTCTTCGCCTATTTAAAGGTCCCTGACCTAAATCTTCGATACGGAAAAGCCACGGTACGAGAAACCTTCCGGAGCCGCCGCCATCGCGAAGCCAAGATCCGGGGGACATGAGTCTCTCGTTCCGGCACGCCGCCGGGACGGGGAAGTGCCCCGGAAGGCATCTCCATCGACACCACCGCCATCTTCATCACCGCTGTTGTCTCCCATGAGGAGGGAGTAGTTATCCCTCCGGGCTAAGGGCTGTACTCGGTAGCTATGTGGTTAATCTCTCTCCTATGTACTTCAATACAATGATCTCATGAGCTGCCTTACATGATTGAGATTCATATGAGCTTTGTATCACTATTCATCTATGTGCTACTCTAGTGATGTTATTAAAGTACTCTATTCCTCCTCCATGATGTAATGGTGACAGTGTGTGCATCATGTAGTACTTGGTGTAGTTTATGATTATGATCTCTTGTAGATTATGAAGTTAACTATTACTATGATGGTATTGATGTGCTCTATTCCTCCTTTCATAGTATGAAGGTGACAGTGTGCATGCTATGTTAGTACTTGGTATAATTGAAATGATCTATCATGCACTCTAAGGTTATTTAAATATGAATATCGAATATTGTGGAGCTTGTTAACTCCGGCATTGAGGTGCTCTTGTAGCCCTACACAATTAGTGGTGTTCATCATCCAACAAGAGAGTGTAGAGTGGTTTTATCATGTGATCAATGTTGAGAGTGTCCACTAGTGAAAGTATAATCCCTAGGCCTTGTTTCCAAATACTGCAATCATCGCTTGTTTACTGTTCTACTGCATCTGTACTGCCTGCAATATTCCCACCATCAACCACACGCCAGTTGTAGCATATATCAAGTATTTTTTGGCGCCGTTACTACTGCTCATGTACATTCATACTGCTTGTATTTCACTATCTCTTCGCCGAACTAGTGCACCTATACATCTGACAAGTGTATTGGGTGTGTTGGGACACAAGAGACTTCTTGTATCGTGATTGCAGGGTTGCTTGAGAGGGATATCTTTGACCTCTTCCTCTCTGAGTTCGATAAACCTTGGGTGATCCACTTAAGGGAAAACTTGCTGTCGTTCTACAAACCTCTCGCTCTTGGAGGCCCAACACTGTCTACAGGAAAAGAAGCGTGCGTAGACATCAAGCTATTTTCTGGCGCCGTTGCCGGGGAGGAAAGGTAAAAGGTAATCACACTCCGGATCTCGGCTACTAAGCTATTTTCTGGCGCCGTTGTAAGTGCTCGAAGCTATTTCCTTTAGATCCTGCAATTGCATATTTTTGTTTCTTGTTTTACACTAGTTTGGCATAATGGAAAGCAACAGTGAGCTTTTAAAATTATTTCCTGAGTTAAGACATGGATGGTTTGATGCGAAAATTAAAAAACCCATGGAACATATTAGTATGAACACTTTGAACACCATTGTTGCTAATGATATGGAAAATTCTAAGCTTGGGGAAGCTGGTTTTGATGAGCATGATATTTTTAGTCCCCCAAGCATGGAGGAGAAAATTTACTTTGATGATACTTTACCTCCTATTTATGATGATTATAATGATAGTGGTCTTTTGGTGCCGCCTGTTATGGAGGATAAATTTGATTATGATTACAATATGCCTCCTATATTTGATGATGAGAATAATAATGATAGCTACTTTGTTGAATTCGCTCCCACTATTACTAATAAAATTGACTATGCTTATGTGGAGAGTAATAATTTTATGCATGAGACTCATGATAAGAATGCTTTATGTGATAGTTATATTGTTGAGTTTGTTCATGTTGCTACTGAAAGTTATTATGAGAGAGGAAAATATGGTTGTAGAAATTTTCATGTTACTAAAATGTCTCTCTATATGCTGAAATTTTTGAAGCTACACTTGTTTTATCTTCCTATGCTTGTCACTTTTCTCTTCATGAACTTGTTTATTTACAAGATTCATATGCATAGGAAGCATGTTAGGCTTAAATGTGTTTTTAATTTGCTCCTTGATGCTCTCTTTTGCTTCAACTACTATTTCTTGAGAGTGCATCATTAAAATTGCTGAGCCCATCTTAATGGCTATAAAGAAAGCACTTCTTGGGAGATAACCCATGTTTTTATTTTACTATAGTACTTTTGCTTTATATTTGTGTCTTGGAAGTTGTTACTACTGTAGCAACCTCTCCTTATCTTTATTTTATTGCATTGTTGTGCCAAGTGAAGTCTTTGATAGTAAGGTTGATACTAGATTTGGATTACTGCGCAGAAACAGATTTCTGTCTGTCACGAATTTGGGCAGGGTTCTCTGTAGGTAACTCAGAAAAATCTGCCAATTTACATGCGTGATACTCAGATATGTATGCAACTTTCATTCAATTTGAGCATTTTCATCTGAGCAAGTCTGGTGCCTCTAAACAATTCGTCTTTACGGACTGTTCTGTTTTGACAGATTCTGCCTTTTATTTCGCATTGCTTCTTTTGCTATGTTGGATGGATTTCTTTGTTCCATTAACTTCCAGTAGCTTTGAGCAATGTCCAGAAGTGTTAAGAATGATTGTGTCACCTCTGAACATGTGAATTTTTATTATGCACTAACCCTCTAATGAGTTTGTTTTGAGTTTGGTGTGGAGGAAGTTTTCAAGGGTCAAGAGAGGAGGATGATATATGATTAAGAAGAGTGAAAAGTCTAAGCTTGGGGATGCCCCCGTGGTTCATCCCTGCATATTTCAAGAAGACTCAAGCATCTAAGCTTGGGGATGCCCAAGGCATCCCCTTCTTCATCAACAATTTATCAGGTTTCTTCTCTTGAAACTATATTTTTATTCGGTCACATCTTATGTACTTTACTTGGAGCGTCTGTTTGTTTTTATTTTTGTTTTTGTTTGAATAAATTCATCTTGTGTGGGAGAGAGATATGCTCCGCTGGTTCATATGAACACATGTGTTCTTAGCTTTACTTTTAATGTTCATGGCGAAGGTTGAAACTGCTTCGTTCATTGTTATATGGTTGGAAACGGGAAATGCTACATGTAGTAATTGGTATAATGTCTTGAACAATGTGATACTTGGCAATTGTTGTGCTCATGATTAAGCTCTTGCAACATATACTTTGCACCTATTAGTGAAGAAATACATAGAGCTTGCTAAAATTTGGTTTGCATGATTGGTCTCTCTAAGGTCTAGATATTTTCTAGTAAGGGTCGAACAACGAGGAAGACGGTGTAGAGTCTTATAATGCTTGCAATATGTCTTTATGTGAGTTTTGCTGTACCGGTTCATACTTGTGTTTGTTTCAAATAACCTTGCTAGCCTAAGCCTTGTATTGAGAGGGAATACTTCTCATGCATCCAAAATCCTTGAGCCAAATAACTATGCCACTTGTGTCCACCATACCTACCTACTACATGGTATTTCTCCGCCATTCCAAAGTAAATTGCTTGAGTGCTACCTTTAAAATTTCTATCCTTTATCTTTGCAATATATAGCTCATGGGACAAATAGCCTAAAAACTATTGTGGTATTGAATATGTACTTATGTATCTTATTTCTTATTAAGTTGCTTGTTGTGCGATAACCATGTTCCTGGGGACGCCATCAACTACTCTTTGTTGAATATCATGTGAGTTGCTATGCATGTTCGTATTGTCCAAGTAAGGGCGATTTACCATGAGTTGAATGGTTTGAGCATGCATATTGTTAGAGAAGAACATTGGGCCGCTAACTAAAGCCATGATCCATGGTGGAAGTTTCAGTTTTGGACAACAAACCTCAATCTCTTATGAGAATATTAATTGTTGTTGAATGCTTAAGCATTAAAGAGGAGTCCATTATCTCGTTGTCTATGTTGTCCCGGTATGGATGTCTAAGTTGAGAATAATCAAAAGCGAGAAATCCAATGCGAGCTTTCTCCTTAGACCTTTGTACAGAGCGGCATAGAGGTACCCCTTTGTGATACTTGGTTAAAACATATGTATTGCGGTGATAATCCAGGTAATCCGAGCTAATTAGGACAAGGTGTGGGCACTATTGGTATACTATGCATGAGGCTTGCAACTTGTAGGATATAATTTACATAATGCATATGCTTTATTACTACCGTTGACAAAATTGTTTCTTGTTTTCAAAATAAAAGCTCTAGCACAAATATATCAATCGATGCTTTCCTCTTTGAAGGGCCATTCTTTTACTTTTATGTTGAGTCAGTTTACCCACTTCTTCCCATCTCAAGAAGCAAACACTTGTGTTAACTGTGCATTGATTCTTACATACTTGCATATTGCACTTGTTATATTACTTTGCATTGACAATATCCATGAGATATACATGTTACAAGTTGAAAGCAACCGTTGAAACTTAATCTTCCTTTGTGTTGCTTCAATACCTTTACTATGAATTTATTGCTTTATGAGTTAACTCTTATGCAAGACTTATTGATGCTTGTCTTGAAAGTACTATTCATGAAAAGTCTTTGCTATATGATTCAATTGTTTACTCATTGCATTTACATTGCTTCGAATCGCTGCATTCATTACATGTGCTTACAAATAGTATTGATCAAGATTATGATGGCATGTCACTTCAGAAATTATCTTTGTTATCGTTTACCTACTCGGGACGAGTAGGAACTAAGCTTGGGGATGCTGATACGTCTCCAACGTATCGATAATTTCTTATGTTCCATGCTACTTTATTGATGATACCTACATGTTTTATACATACTTTATGTCATATTTATGCATTTTCCGGCACTAACCTATTGACAAGATGCCGAAGTGTCAGTTCCTGTTTTCTGCTGTTTTTGGTTTCAGAAATCCTAGTAAGGAAATATTCTCGGAATTGGACGAAATCAACGCCCAGCATCTTATAATTGCACGAAGCTTCCAGAACACCCGAGAGGGACCAGAGGGGGCCACAGGGCCACCGGACGTGTGCTCGGCGCGGCCGGAGGGGCCGCGCCCCTATTGTGTCATCGCCTCGTCGCCCTTCCGACTCCGCCTCTTCGCCTATTTAAAGGTCCCCGACCTAAATCTTCGATACGGAAAAGCCACGGTACGAGAAACCTTCCGGAGCCGCCGCCATCGCGAAGCCAAGATTTGGGGGACAGGAGTCTGCGTTCGGCACGCCGCCGGACGGGGAAGTGCCCCGGAAGGCATCTCCATCGACACCACCGCCATCTTCATCACCGCTGCTGTCTCCCATGAGGAGGGAGTAGTTCTCCCTCGAGGCTAAGGGCTGTACCGGTAGCTATGTGGTTAATCTCTCTCATATGTACTTCAATACAATGATCTCATGAGCTGCCTTACATGATTGAGATTCATATGAGCTTTGTATCACTATTCATCTATGTGCTACTCTAGTGATGTTATTAAAGTACTCTATTCCTCCTCCATGATGTAATGGTGACAAGTGTGTGCATCATGTAGTACTTGGCATAGTTTATGATTATGATCTCTTGTAGATTATGAAGTTAACTATTACTATGATGGTATTGATGTGATCTATTCCTCCTTTCATAGTATGAAGGTGACGAGTGTGCATGCTATGTTAGTACTTGGTATAATTGCAATGATCTATCATGCACTCTAACGTTATTTAAATATGAATATCGAATATTGTGGAGCTTGTTAACTCCGGCATTGAGGTGCTCTTGTAGCCCTACACAATTAGTGGTGTTCATCATCCAACAAGAGAGTGTAGAGTGGTTTTATTATGTGATCAGTGTTGAGAGTGTCCACTAGTGAAAGTATAATCCCTAGGCCTTGTTTCCAAATACTGCACTTGTTTACTGTTCTCATCGCATCTCGTACCGCTCGCAATATTCCCACCATCAACCACACGCCAGTTGTAGCATCAAGTATTTTCTGGCGCCGTTACTACTGCTCATGTACATTCATACTACTTGTATTTCACTATCTCTTCGCCGAACTAGTGCACCTATACATCTGACAAGTGTATTGGGTGTGTTGGGGACACAAGAGACTTCTTGTATCATGATTGCAGGGTTGCTTGAGAGGGATATCTTTGACCTCTTCCTCCCTGAGTTCGATAAACCTTGGGTGATCCACTTAAGGGAAAACTTGCTGCTGTTCTACAAACCTCTGCTCTTGGAGGCCCAACACTGTCTACAGGAAAAGAAGCGTGCGTAGACATCAGCTGTCAAGGTTGGTTTTATCTGGTTAACTTGGATAGGCTATGTGTTCTTGCTTACTTATGCATATCCATCTCTACTGGATTGACTAGCTCTCAGGCTTGGCCTCTCTCTTGCCAGCATCACTTGGTTACTACCAAGTGATGAGTAATCCCTTATGGTACCCCAGCTTTGTTTTGAACTCAACTGAGTAATGATAAATTTCTAATTCTTGTTGGCTTGGATGAATTTATGGTTGATGTAACCTCAGCAGTGGCTCACTGGTGTGATTGCTTGTGCTGTGTTGTGACCTCATTAGCTCTTGCTACTGCCACTGGTTGCATCTCATAGTTGGATAATTGGTGAAAATAGAGATATTCACAGTAGGGAATCATGTAAATGAATGCCACTGTGGTATCCTTTGAAGAAAATGGGAAGTTTCTGATGGTTTAAAAGACTAGGTGATGCTAGGTTATTAAGTTGGTTGTCAAGGTTGGTTTTATCTGGTTAACTTGGATAGGCTATGTGTTCTTGCTTACTTATGCATATCCATCTCTACTCGGATTGACTTGCTCTCGGGCTTGGCCTCTCTCTTGCCAACATCACTTGGTTACTACCAAGTGATGAGTAATCCTTATGGTACTCCAGACTTTGTTTTGAACTCAGCTGAGTAATGATAAATTTCTATTACTTGTTGGCTTTGATGAAAATAGAGATATCCATAGTAGGGGATCATGTAAATGAATGCCACTGTGGTATCCTTTGAAGAAAAGGGTTGTTTCTGATGGTTTTAAAAGGCTAGGTGGTGCTAGGTGTTTAAGTTGGCTACCAAGACTTGTCTCATCTGGTTAGCTGGGATATGCTATGTGTTGTTGCTTGTTTAGGCATATCTATCACTTACTGGGATTTACTTGGTTCTTGATTGGCCTCTCTTTTGCCGAGCATCACTTGGTCTATATACCAAGTGATGAATAATCCCTTTGGAGCATCTCGCTCCATGCATGCTATGTGTGTTTGAGCATCTTGACTTATGTCACCATGGTTGCTCGGTTTGTTGGTGTTTTTGTACTTGCCGATGATTAGATGGTTGGTCGATCACTCGTACACTCGGGGGTGGAGCAAGTGAGCCTGGTGTGATGGCACAAATATCAATATCTTGTGCATCCTACCTGGCCTCACTTACTCCATCCCTGTATGTTAATATTTGTTTTGAACAACAAAGTATGAGGCATTCCATTTAGTTCATACTAGCTACTTCTTAATTGCATTGGCCTTTCTTCCATTTTAGTGCCGATGATTAAATTGTTTGGTCACTTGTACACTCGGGGTGGGGCCGGTGAGTCCGGTGCGATGGCACAAATATCAATCTCTTGTGCATCCTACTCGGCCTCGCCGACCCCATCCCTGAATGTTAATATTTCTTTCGACCAACAAAGTATGAGGCATATGATGTCTAGTTGAGATACCACTTGGCTCTTTCTTCCATTTTAGTGCCGATGATTAGAATGTTTGGTCACCTATACGCCGCAATATACTTTGTAGACGGGCCCCCCTTTCCCCGGCCGCCGTTCCGTGAACGAGTCCTTGATGAGACAACAACGCCGACCTGCCTCTCCGGCGCAGAACCACGCCAGTCCCAGCCGCCTCCCTTGTGGCCGCGTCTCCTGCGCTCTGCGCTTTTCTCCATGGCCGGACTACGATTGGACACACCGAGGGAATAATGATAATAGCCATCACCACTATCGTCAGACTCCACATGTGTAGAGTACTTTGCAGCAGATGCCACTTTTCTTCTCTCGCCGTCCAGTACGTGAACGAGTCCTTGATGCAGAGATGGTGCCGGCCTCCCTAGAATCATGTCGACCCTTGTTGCCGCGCTTCAGGCCGTGTCTCACGCGCCCTGCACTCTTCGCCTTCTTGCCCGGTGAAAGAATAGACTAATCGTTGGAATAAGGAAGCCGATGACGGCCGATCGCAATCTAATCTTGCGACCGGCTGTCATCGGTTTCCTTATTCCAACGATCAATCTATTGGTTCACCGGGCAAGAAGGCGAACAGTGCAGGGCGCGGGACACATGGCCTGAAGCGCGGCAACACGGGCCGGCATAATGCTGGGCAGGCCGGCACGGTCTTTGCATCAAGGACTCGTTCACTGGACGGCGAGGGAAGAAAATGGCATCTGCTGCAACCGCTATGCACCTGTGGTGATGGCGATTATCATTATTCCCCCGGTGAGTCCAATCGTGGTCCGGCCATGGAGAAGAGCGCAGGAGACGCGGCCACAAGGGAGGCGGCTGGGACTGCCGTGGTTCTGCGCCGGAGAGGCATATCGGCGTTGTTGTGTCGTCAAGGACCCATTCACGGAACGACGGCCGGGAAAAGGGGGCCCTTCTGCAAAGTATACTGTGGTGTATACTGCAACTATGGTTTCTGACCATAGTATTTGTGTTGACCAACAATGTATGAGGCACTTATTCCATTTTGTCATTCCATTAATTTGCTTTTGTATTTTCAAAATGCCGATGATTAAAATGTTTGGTCACCGTACACTTGGGGGTGGCGTAAGTGAGCCTGGTAAGATAGCACAAATATCAATCTCTTGTGCATCGGACTTGGTCTCACTTACGCCATTCCTGAATATTAATATTTGTGTTGACCAACAATGTATGAGACATTTATTCCATTTCTCTTGTGCATCTGACTTGTTGGTCTCACTTTCTTCCATTTTAATCATAGTAGGAACTGGATGAAGACCCCGATGCAAGCGAGCCTGGTGGGTAGAGAGGAGGGAGCAAAGGAGGAACCGGACGAAGACTACTTTGTATCTCAAAATTGTGAAATTTGTATGAATTAAGAGTTGTATGCAAAACATTTGACACTTGCCACTATATATGTATCTCGATCGGGCTCTAACTACTGTGATGATGATGTATAATGTTGCTATGTTATATGTGTCCATATTATATCTGTCTATCTGTCTATATTATACCTGTATACTGTGTACAAAACCTGTATAAAACCTGTATAATACACCAGGGAGCACAAAATCGAGTATACATGTACATTGTTCTGTGGCGCACCAAAATAGAATTTAGTGGCGCACCTATTTCTGTGGCGCAGCATGTCCATATGCACCACAGAACAACTTAATTCTGTGGCGCATGGTCAGGTGCGCCACAGAAACCCTATTTTTGTGGCGAAGTTTCTGTGGCGCACCGCCCGTGCGCCACAGAATCAAGTTTTCGTGCGCCACTGATGAGGCTTTTCCTACTAGTGGCGGCGGCTGCAGGTGCGGCGGCGGGGCGGCGTGAGGAGGAGCACACGCGGCGACGGTACAAGGGCGGCAGCGCTAGGGTTGGAGGGTGGGGCAGCGCGCGCGGGGGAGAGGGGGGCGCGACGGCTAGGTTAGGAACGGTAGGTGTCTGATACCATGTAGAAAGGGATGCAACTCACGGTATATTGATCGGATGCATAAGGCGGTACAAATATAGGTCACGTCCTCGACTATACAAGGAAGGAGGCGGGGCCAATAATAAATACAAAGATATGTATCGCTATATATAACTATAGAAGATACACATCCGGATATACAAGGATATGTATCTCAACAGTTCCAACGAGATTTTCGAGTGATATTTTTATTGTGCCACATTCTTGCACATGTTTTCTTCAATATTTCCTAAATCGGCATAATTAGTTCCGTTGTTCCATTAGCATTTGTTGTGTGTAGGCTGATGTGAGATTGCTCTCTAGAGACAATGTCCTCTCCGGGTAAAAACCCAAGCTCCGGTTATCCAGAGTGGACGATAGTGGCGTCTTCGCCGGTTCCCTCTTGAGGGCGTCATCTTGGAGAGTCAATGTGTGGCTGTTTGGTGGTTCTCCTCTTCTGCCTTGGCTTGTGAGCGTCGGGGCGGTGGTTCCGAATGGTGGTTGTGCGCCGAGGCGGCGGCCATGGCCGGTAGCAGCCTGGGGTGAGGATGCTTCTTGTCTTGGATTGGGTAGCAACCTTGTGTCGCTTGTGTAGCGAGGTTCTCGGCACGATCAACGCGTCTCAGCGGAGGCGGTTGGACTTTACGTCGGGGCGGTGGCTCCAGATGTTGGTGTGGTGGTCGGTGCAGCTTGGGTTGCGGGCGGCCGGGCCATGCGGCGTCGTAGCTCGATCGCGAGCGGTGGCATGTCGGGATGGCGGCCCCGGAACATGGTGTTGGTGGTCTGCGCTGGGCGTGGCGGAGCGGCTAGATGTCGGGGTGGCGGCCCCGAAAGTTTGGCAGTGTTGTGGGCATCGATCTCGTGTCGTGTGGGCGATAAGATCATTGGTTTGTCTTCTTTACCTAGCTAGAGTGTCCTATGGCTACTCCTCCCATAGCAGCCATGGTGTCTTCTCTCCGACACAGGTGGGAGGCTAGCCGGTCTCGGCAAGTGCGTCGTCCGCTGTATCGTCGATGTGTTGGGCCCTTCTGTGCTAGTGTTGGTATGGGTTTAGCCCAAATTGTATTAGTTTTTTCCCGGATTTCCGTTAATTAACTAGGCACATTTCTTCTTAATTAATTGATAGGCAAAACTTTTGCCTCATTTCAAAAAAAATCCCTTTCCTAGTTTCCTTCGTAGAGTGAGTGTTAGTGTGTTACTCCATCAAAACATACTAGTATTAGATTGTGAAAGCTAGGAATTCATTTTAAAAAATCACCCATAACTAGCTTATTAAGCAAAAGAAAAAATGCATCCACTTGAAAACAAATTACTAGTGAACCAAGATTCAGAAGAAAAAATGATACAAGTGAAGTGAACTAGGTAGCTGTAGCTAAACTAGTTGAGAATCTAGATACAAGCTGATGCATGTTTCTGTGACTTTGTTGGCCACGTGAGGCAACGCCATGTACCGTCTGCAGTATTCTTCTAGCTCCGGGCAGTTGTGACACCGCGCCACCTTGAGAGTGGCGAGCGTGTTGGACACCGTGTTGACCTTCTCGGCTAGCAAGTTGATGCACAGCCGCTTCATCCTCTCTAGGCGGAACCGGCACGCAGCACCGAGCAGATCTCCGGTCACGGTGACGAAATCTCTGGAGAGGACAAGGCTGTCGAGATGAGGCGGCAACTCGTCGGTGTATATGAAGTGGAGCATGGCCTTGAAAACTATGCTGCTCATGCCATTGATAATCACATGGTCCTCGGCCATGTTGCGCGCCGACTCCACCACCACTTTGTGGAGGGCCAGCGAGCGTGCGGCGATCACGAGCCTGTGCGCGTGGATCTCACACTGTTCCACCAGGAACTTGACGTCCGACCCTTGTTGGCTTGCCAGCAGCTGCTCTAGATGCCATGCCAATTCGGTCGGCGGCACGATGATCGCGGCTCCGACGTAGGCGCCCGCGGTGCTGGTGCGGGACTCGCTGGTCACCTGGACTTCACCGTGTACGGTGAGAGAACCGTCGTGTGAGGTGGCGGCAGATTCCAGAGTGGCGAAATGCGCATGGCCGTACGAGTGCCCGACCCTGGTATACACGGAGGACGGATCCCGACCTCGGTGGGAGAATGTCGGTGACGGGTCATTGATCCTGAAGCACGCCGTGGCTTCGACGTTGACATGTTCGGCGGCAGGGGCGTTCATGAGCGTGAGGTAGATACCGATGTGCTCCTTGCCATCGTCTGCTTTCTTCCATGGGTACACGTCTATAGCCCATCCGTAAACGCCGACCTGGAAAGTGCCAGATCGGATGTGTTCTTTGTCTCGGTCGTCAGTAGCATGTCTGGTCTGCCGCACGGCGTTCAAGTTCTCGATCACGAAATCGTGCCGGCCTCTGACCAGCGCGTTCGGGTTATACCTCGACACGCTCTTGTGTGGCTGCAGGCTGGAAGAAGGAGGGGAGGAGTTGCGGGCCACCGCACGCCTCGCTACTTTCTTGGTCACCTCGTTTATGAAGGCGGCGCAATCTTTCTCGAGCTCCTTGTACTCCTCCGTGGCCTCCACGGCACCGTACACGTCCGGGTTGGACGCCAAGAACTCGATGCAGCAAGCCTCGAGCTGCCAGCAGCTGTGCCTGCCATGAATTTGGATCAGCGTCATCATGACATTGTCGACGTCCATGTTCTCGGAGAGTATCTTCTCGCACATGAGCCTCAACCTCTCGAGGCCGTAGAGATCCGCGGCCACGAGTAGGTCCTGCGCCATGGCAACAAGGCATGCCTGTTTCTTGGGTCTAGGCTGCTCGTCAGTGTAAATAAAGTAGAGCATGGCCCTGAAGGTCGAGACGGTCATGTCGGCGATCTTGATCTCGAGGCGCCGCGTGCTGCGCTCCTTCTTCATGTCTTCCGTTTCCCCGTAGAAGAACTGCGCGCGGAAGACGGACGACCGCATCGCGAGAACGAGCTTGTGCGCCGGGATCTCGGTGCCCTCGACGATGAAAGTCACGTCGGGCAGGCAGTTGCCCCTGAGGAGCTTGTGCAAGTCCCCGGAGATGCTTGGCGGCGGCGGCACGGAAACGAAGCAGTCTCTAGTGGCTACGGCGGAGTTGTGTTGGAGGACGTCGACGGTGCAGTGTATGGTGAGGCGGTCGGCGTGTGCGTCCACGTAGCGTGCCTCGTGGTCCCGGAACGCCGCCGGGACGGAGAGCTCCCAGGCGAGGGCGCGGCTAGACCAGGCACTGAAGGTGTTGGCCTTGTCGCTCCGCCAGACGGCGGCCGGGAACTGGCCGGTGCCGGCGGCCTCGTCGATCCGGAGGCTGGCCATGGCGACGACCTCAACGTCGTTCGGATTCTTGGAGAGCTCTAGGGAGATGGACGCCAGGACGATGCCTCGCCCTTTGTCTCGTTCATCGAAGCAGCAGACGAGCGCCCAGAGGAAGCCGCCGGCGTCGAAGCTGCCGGACCGGACGGAGGTGCTGACGCCGAGGGACTTGAGCGTGCTGTAGCCGAGGATGTCGAACCGGTGCGTGGCCTGGAGGAAGGCCGATCTGTGCGTCGACGACGTCTTGGCCATTATCGATCGGGCATACCATGGCGAAGACCGAAGACGTACGTACCTGTATTTATTACACGATTGATCAAAGAGAAGTTGGATGAATCGATCGATCGACCGACCTGTAGGAGTTTGTGTCCGCACGGATGTCCTGACATAGGCAAACCTAATCCTGCGCGGTGCGCCCAAACAAATACGCATCGGGTTTTTTTTACCTGAATTACTCAAGACATTTAGGCGTGCACTTTTCGTTGCTAATCACCTATAATATATTCGCTACAGCCTAATAATCAACAAAATAGCACAACAATAGCACGTTGGAGAATTTCTGACATAGAACGATCCATCTCTGAAGGATCGAAATATCTTACTATTGACATTCAGAGATCAGGTCCCCTTGAGCTCCTTGTTTTCCGCCTTGATCGCATTCATCTGTAACAAAACAAAAGACATTCTGAACTTTGTACTATACTAGTATAAAAGGTCAGAAGATGCAGCAGGTATAGAGATAGCATTATATTAGTCTAGTGCGGCAGCGGCAAAGCCAACCTGATTGAGATTGTAGGTCTGGTTACGCCAGCGGCGGATTATCTGCATCCACGCTCTACCCCCTCTTGTTTATCTGCCGATCAATCAGAACAGAGGAAGAGCAGCATTGGCTTTTGGTCATTCTTCGCACCTAACATCATCATCTCCGGCTCTGGTAGACAGCGGTAGTGTGAGTGAATCTGTAATTTCAACGCCCATTGTCGTATGTTGCACACTGTAATTTCCTGACAGGATTAATCTATGAAGACCTGATGGTGACCGCTCCCAAAAAAAATCTAGATCAGTTTCCTTTATCGTTTCCACTTTCTTGTGGTTTTTCTGATGACGTCAACCAGTGTTATTACTTGGCCTACACAGCAATCATGTGCATGCCAAAGCACATTGCCACCGACATAGGCACTGTCAAAGATATTACTATTAGAGAACAATTTTGCATGTTAAATAAGAGCATTTTTCTGCAAATGCAAATAAGAGTTGTTTCCATAGACATAATAAGATCGAGCAAGTACATTTGCTAGCACTGCAAGACCAGGCTGGAAAATAATCATGTACAAACTAGAGGCTGAGAGCTCCAGAAAACCTGAAGTTGCATCTGCTCACTGCTAATCTTCACTGGAACCCTGCTCCGAACTCAGAAGCATGTCACCCAGCAGCTGTAGCCCAACATCTGTTCCAAGCTGCTGAATCCAGCTTTCCATTCAACATCTTCTGGGTAACCTACTCATCATCATCGTCGTCATCAATTACAAGTCTGTTTCTTCTTTTCGAACCAGCCTTTTGACTACCGTAGGAGCTTCCCATGTCCCCAGATTCAGTCATGTTCATCTCATTGGTGACCCTTTGCTCACTATTCTCACGATTATCCATCTCGGGCTCACTGAAGTCATCCAAAAGTTCAGCCTCGCCAGCATGACCACTGTTATCATCAAGTGAGTTTGACTCCGGTTGGAGAGACACGTCCCTGAAAATAGAGAAGTTTCTTATATCATTAAATGATCATTGCACATACTGTACTATACTACAGTACTATCACTGGTTATTGATGCCTAACTGTTTTCAGCTTTCACTAGGCATAAGTGCATAATTTGGGAAACAATATATGAGCAAACATTCATATCCAAAATATATGAGCAGACATACACCTAAGCGTAGATGAACATTCAAACACTAAGCTATTCCAAATATGTAATTTAACTAACTTAAATGAGCTTACATTGTATTTAGACCAATAGTCTCAACGACCGGAGCCATGTTCTTCGAAGAATCTTGGTGTTCTTGTCCATTCGCGGTAAAATCTGACGCAGATAACCTTTTCTTCTTTCCTCTACTGTTTAAGCATACAAGGAAAATGGTTCAGTCAAATGTATGTAAGGGAAGATCATACATATAAATCATGGAGGTTGAACAGAAACTGGCAACATGAACATTCAAATGATCAGTTCTCGATGTATATAAAGCTGAATGAGCTCACCTAAGCATAGAACCTATGGTCTCATCATCAGAATCCGTGCCTTGCAAAGCCTCATCTTGATGCTGTGATATACTCGGCGAAAAATCCTCCGAGGACAGCTCCTTAGTTTTGGTTCTGCAGTAGACAATTGGAAACACTCAGAATGTCCAAATGGAAAAGGCGGCATAAAATAACTTCATATAGCTGTGGCTTGTTCTCACTCAGTTCTATGGAGGGAAAATGCAACCTACCCTATTCAATTGCACCTTTCCCTAAAACAAAACTAAAAAATGAACTTGGCAATACATGCAATTTAGTGCAGTCAAAGATAAATGACATGTAGTACAAAATAATATGATTCTGTTTTGGAAATGCTTGTTCAAACATCCAAATGGCATTTCTAGCGTAACCACTGGCAGCTCCGAATACAGTGAACCAAAAACAAAGTCTTTTTAGAGCACATGCAAAAGCTTTGCATATCCACCGCGAGGTTTTGGGACGATCGCTGGATCGACGGCCGCTCCATACAGGAGATTGCACCAGCGCTATACGCTTGCATACCCAAGCGCCGGCGCCGGGCAAGGTCGGTGGCTGATGGGCTGCGTGACAACTCCTGGGCAAGGGACATCCACGGCGTTGTCGGGGTCCAGGAGATTGGCGAATACCTGCAGCTATGGCTAAGGGTTACGGGAACCATTCTCAGCGATGAACCCGATCGCTTGCTCTGGAAGTGGACTGCGAGCGGCGAGTACACCGCGAGCTCCGCCTACAAGGCCGCGTTCCATGGTTCGACGCCATCGCCCTCCTGGAAGCACACTTGGAAGTTCTGGGCACCACCCAGGGTGAAATTTTTCGCCTGGCTCGCCCTTCAGGACCGGTGTTGGACCGCGGCGCGGCTGGCAAGACGTGGGCTGCAGCACCACCCAAGGTGTTTGCTTTGCGATCAAGACCCGGAGGACATGCGACACCTACTCATCGAGTGCCCCTTCTCCAAGCAAACTTGGCATGAGACGCTGTCGTGGCTGCGGATGACATGCAGAATTCCTAGCAACAACGACACCATGCTAACCAATTGGCTTGACGAAGCTCTGCATGCAACCCCGAAGCCGCTGCGCAAGGGACTGGGAACCGCTGCCCTACTGATACCCTGGATGATATGGAAACATAGAAACGAATGTGTCTTCGATAGGGCACAGCCATGTATCCAGCGGTTGATGGCCAAGATCAAGGAGGAAGCTACCCTATGGGCTAGAGCTGGCGCCCTTGGGCTTAGAGTTGCGCTCCCTCCAGATTGGGATGTACACTAGGATATGTTTAGTCCTTGCAACCTGTCTCCTAGGAGACCTGTAAACAAACTTCTACCTTTTCAATGAAATGGTTGCGTTTTCTCGAAAAAAAAAAACAGTAAAACAAACCCCAAAAGTAAAATATCAAGCTAATAAATTAACTCATGAAAGCAATTTAAAGCAGGAATTTACCTGCTCTTAAGTGCTTGCAGTGTTTCTTCATCAGATGATATTGGATGATTAGCGCCATTGTCATGATTACTGCTTAACCCATGTAACCTTTTCCTTCTGCGCCTGAAAATGCAGCCTAGACTTAATAAAAAGAAACTACAAATTATTTAATTCTGTTCACACATGTGCCGAGGGAAATGGGTGTACAGTGTACTTGTTTTGACATCTTTGGCATGCTAAGTAATGCATTTCATCTTGATAATAATTGTGCATAACTCGTTGTTGAGCACGTAACAGAGGTTCAGGGCCAGTGGCCTGGCCACTGAGGAAGAATGGCACAGCTGGTCATTTATAATACTCACCGGGTGCTCTCTGGCTTGGGATCATCTAGTGTGTGGTTTTGTGGTTGTGTAGCTAGGTCTCCAGCTGAGAGAGGTGCCTCTGGAACTTTTGTCCTCTTCTTGGCATTCCTGAGACCTAGCTGTGTAAGCTTTCGAGAAATTTGAGCCGAAGATATCTTTCCACTGGGATCTAAAGCTTCAGCAATTAGATGGCTGCATTTACGGTCATCCTTATATCTGCAATATGAAAGGCAGCATGTGATTCAGGCCCAAGTAACAAAACATCGTCCTCATACATGTAAAAACAGGGACTTCTTTTTTAGTTCTGCTTGGCAAAGCTATGTTATATGAATTGATTAGTAATCTAGTTCTTTCTTGACATAAACTGATTACTTACTTCTCGTAAAGATCACTGATAAGCTTCTCTTGCTCTTCGTTAAAAATGGAACGCCCTCGTCTCTTTGGGACCCCTGAATTCTGAGAGCGTCTTGATACAGTATTCCTAAATAAGTGAATATAATGAAAGAGAGCCCAGAAGAAGCATGTAAGATTCAAATGCAGAGCTGGATATAAACAAACCTATCATTATCCTCAGAGTCACTGCCTGAAAGTGACAGTAACCTGTTCCTTCTATTTGTGGCACCCATGCTCTTCTGATTATCACCTTCACGCTCACCAGAAGATGAATCTCCATCCCTATTTACATCCCCACATGAATGGAAATTACTCATCTCATTCACACTACATTAATGGACATACACAAGACAAACTTACTTATCAGCATCATATGGTTCTTGTGGTATAACATTGTCAGCTTCATCATCGCCAAGAGAATCTGCTATATTTACTGGACCTCTCCATCCCTTACTTGCACCGACTTCACTAGCATTATTGTTAACATCCCCCTTGATCTCATTCAGTAGGGCATCAGCATCAATGAGATGACACTCCTTTCGTGATTTCCAGAAGAGTATCTCAACAAATAACAGTGGCTGTTTTTTCATTGCCCTCAGCATCTTCCTTATAACTTTAGATAGAAAATTTACAATGTTTGCATACTCCTTTGAACTCGACGCCTGCTGTTCAGCTAATATATCATAGAAGGTAGTTAGAAGCGATAGCTGCAAAAGACAGACAGTATAGTGTCAGATCCCAAGAAAATACAGAGCTCTAGTGAAAAATATGCAACAGTGTGTTATTACCTGATAGAGCATTGGTGACAGCTCCAGATCTTCACAGAATCTTCGCAGCATGCATATGATGTAGTGATTTGTTCGAAAGGAGTTAGTTTTATAGTGCCTTAACAACCAGCATATATTTTGGACAACAGAATTGTTGGCAAGGCTGGATATTAACCGTGATACATTAAAATCAGCTTCGCTGGTAGCTGGGGGGCAATCATCAGCTGAAGAATCTGAAGTATCTTCCTCTTCATTAATGGCATTTCCTTTCATTTCAGCACTACCTGCACAAGATGGATCACCCCCAAGCTGTGTGGTGCCCTCCAGACTTACCACCGTTTCCACAGCTGTATCTGGTAGTTCTGTGACGTTGGAATCAACTTTTCCCTCCTCCGGGACAGTAAGCTCTGCCAGAGGATCCTCACTTCTCAAATCTGGAAGTGAATCAGATGTACATTTAGTCCCACCTGTTGGGTCAATATAGCTTTGTTCCACATTCTCTGTTTCCACATTCTCTGTTTCCATATTCTCTGTTTCCACATTCTCTGTTTCCATATTCTCTGTTTCCATGTTCTCTGTTTCAGGTTTGGCATTCTCATTTTTGTCACCTGATGTCTTCTTTTTTCTTCCCTTTCTTGTCCTCTTCGCAACCTAAATTCAAGGGGGGGTTAATAATCAAATCAAAAAGGAAGTAGGCTCAATTTGTCTCTTTACTTAAGCAGTTGAAAATTGTTAAAAAACATAGTTGCTGAAAAAAATGGTGATCCAGTCTTGTTGACCATATAAGAAATAGTTTATTGAAGTTAGGAAGCATACCCTTAAAGCACCACGTGATTGAAGCTTCTCCATGAGCTGTAGCATGATATGAATTGTTTCTACCAGATCCGCAAGAGCACTGATAAGAACAGATAAGTGAAACAATGGTTGGAAGCATATAAAGTAGAGTACACATTTGGTTAATTAAATGAATTAACAAAATAGTATGGACCTCCAATCCTCCATTGTGCAGAAACAAACTACAATTCAAATCTTGAAATACCCTACCCAGAAACTACAGTGTGCAGGGTGCAACTTGCACATAAATCTAACTTCATCATTAGACGTCACAAGATTCACAACTTGCTGCACACCCATTGGCTAAATGGATTAGAATGTGCACTAACTAGTATTTTCAGGTGCAGTGGATGAAGCAAAAGAATGTGCACCAACTGGACTAATGTATTGAAGATGTACATTCAACTTTAGCAGGGTAACAACTAAAGCCTATCCTAATTTTCATAATGGGACATATTGCTTGGAGAACTGCTTGAAGTACATGTTGGGAACACGAAGATTGCTCTAATGGATGTCTCTAACTTGTGTACATGTGGAGCATCATTCTTACGAAGCAGAAAAGTTACTACCAAACACATGTCAGCAAAGCATAATAGCAATTCAGTGCCTTTGCTAGCATACTCCAAGCTTGAAATTTAAACAGCAAATAAACATCACAGTATATAATATATATTTCTTTAAGGGTCTATTGTATAAACCTTTTTGGTTGCTTATGAGTATCAAAAGATCTGAACAAGTTCAGGAGAAATTGAGTAAGGCCTTGTTCTGTCTGATCATAGAACAGCTTATACAGTAAAACACGAGCTGTTTGAGATTCCCTTGAATCTTCAGGGTGAACTTTTAGCACCAAGTATATCATGCCAATCTGCAACACAAAGTTCTTCAGTGTGTTGATTTGGTATATTTATAAAGTCAAAGATAGAGAAACCATGAAAATACCTCCTCCTTCCTAAACTATGTTGCATATATTTTTTCGTCAAAATCAAACTTTTTAAGTTTGACCAAATATATAGAAAATAATATCAACATCTACATTACGAAATGCATGAAACATAAAATATATATATGTTGGTTCTTACAATATTGAGTTGATACTGTAGATATCAATATTTTCTTCTATATACATAGTCAAACTTTACAAAGTTTGACTTAGGATGGAGAACTAAAGGAAAACATAAAAAGACATAGGGAATTAAGCAGGCCGCGTTTCATAAAAAAATAAATTATGTTTTCACAATAGCAGTATATTGTGATTCTGACCAAGTTTTGCACAGTTCTACTTGTCATTGCCGCCAACGTTCAGCAACAATAAAATTAATAAACAAATGATACTGCGTTACTACTTACTGATAGTGAAACGGCTTCAAATTTTTCCTAGTTATACCTCAAAAGCAAACAAACCAAGCTCAAGCCTAGTTTCAAAATCTCTATTTTGCATTGTCGAGCTTAAAGTTGGCATCTAAATTTGGTTTCAGTAAAGATATCAGAGAAATATTCCAATTATTTGGAGTAATAAACCTTTTCAGGAACAGAAACTGAGCCAATCTCAATGGAAACAATGGATCAAATTCAAAGCTAAGCCCAGCGAATTTTATTGAAACTTCACTTGTTTCGACCATTACTATTTTCGTTTTAGAATGTTGATCACAACATAGTAGTGTAAACTGTTCTCAAGCTCATTGGCTCGGAAGAAACATGGGAGACAGAATTATGTAACTGGTTACACAAAAACTAAGTATAGCATCCATGTTTACTAAATGAATGGCGTACATATTTACTTACCATGTTCTTCATTAAGGACCCAGCGGCTGAAAGTGTTTTGTAATCTTTAGTTTGCTTCAGGTCTTCATAGGTCTCACGCCACCTGGAAATGACTATATTGAACATATCTTCATTCAATGTGGCTGCAACAGGTCCACATATGTCACCACGAAATGGTAGATTATCTTCAGATTCATTGCTTGGTGAAGTCTCAGAGATCTGGGGCCCAGCACTAGATTTCTGACCAAGAGATTGTCACATTGGCACAAAACAGCAGGAAAACAAGATGACAGTCAAATTTCTGTATGAATAGTTATAATCATGGTCTTCAGTTCAGATAAGATAACAAATAACCACAAAAAAGTCCAGCCAAAGAAGACTAGATAACAAGGAAATCACTGATGTACAATGTAACTTTCATGTATAGCAAAGATGATATCAACTATCTACGAGCAGCTATTGACAATTTCAGTGCCTAAAGAAAATTCGCCCAAGCAATAAGAATATGAAACATTAACTAGATATCCCATGAGTTCAGTTCCAAACCTGAGCATTTGATGCTTTCTCATGTTGAAAAGCTAAGACAAATCGAACAACTTTGAAGAATGTAATGTTATCAGATTTCTCGATAGATTGATGTTCCTTCACGATATCATCACAAATAGACTGCATCAGGACTGAAAAGCGCTGTGTTATCCTAAGCTTACACAAAAAAGGAATACAGTAATAGTTTGGTAAACAAAAACTATTAAGTTACCATTATATCCTCCAGATAAAAATTGATCCAGGAAACTTCTTAGCGTTTCCATAATACCCTCCTTTGGAATGTAAAGAAGTTCATTATCCCATGCTATCCTTTTCTGAGGGCCTTTTTGGACACTTCGTATTTTCCGGAGGCTATTTGCAGATGCTATTGCTGAGCTGGGATTCCCTTTGCACAATGATTTAGACCCATCCTGTAAGATCAAGTGCAACACAAAGAATGATTTATCCACATATGATGCAGAATCCAACTAAAAGCATTTGACAATAAGGTGGTACCATTGAAAGGAACGTAAAAATTCCATTGTGTGAGTGCTGCTCTGCATTTCGTTGCCTGAACATCTTTTTTTCCCTATCTTCCTTCTCCATCATCAATCTCAACGAATCAATTGATGTATCAATATCTCTATTAACCTGATCCTAGGTAATATCAATGAAGTAACACATTTTTCATTGTAAGTTCACAGGAAAGAGGCCAGGGCACAGGAGGCATCTAAAGAAACAGATAAATTAGTTACAAAGAATAGGTTTACCTTTGAGCCTTCAGTACGAACTTTGGCAATCAATTCAGGGTCCCGGCCTAAGAAGAGATAATGAAAGATCTCCAATAAAAGAAGATTTTCGTGCTTGAGATAACCAGAGGGCTCATCAATATGCTGAGTTAGCACCAAGATTAGGTCCATCATGTTTTCTTGAAACATGAGCTCTAAAAAACTGTCAGCCAGGAATAGTAACTGGGTAGCTTCCCCAGATGCCTTCTGAGGCAATGTGATTTCTTGAACAGCCAAGAGGTTCCGGAACAAAGTAAGCACCAGCTGAACTAGCTTCCAGTCATCTTCCGTGAATGCAGTTCTGATTGCCATTAAATAGTAAGTCATGAATAGTCAACTTACTAGAATGAAAGAAATTTGGAGCTAGTAAATAATTGTGAACAGAATGAAATGAGAACTACAGAACATGTGTGATATTTGCGGAACAGGTCTTTATGCAAACAAAACAGAAAAAAAGATGCATATATATAATATATATTTTTTAAGGGGTAGGTCGTTGGGACATTAACAAGCGCATCAAGAGCCTTATAATATTTGGTTCAACTTGTGATTCAAAGAAAAAAATTGCATTTCTAAGATTTATTGTTGACCAAGTACATATTTTTCTATCATGACCTAGTCTACTGCGGATGAAGATAGTGGCTAGCCTCAAATTGACATGCAAACAAGGCATAATCATCTTGTTTATATGCCAACAACATAGGTAAATTAAAACATACAAGTCCATAACAGCATAATGAAATCATGGCCTTCTCTGATATATACATGGAACCAAAAGTAGCAATCTAAGAGAATTTACCTTTCCAAGTGATCTAATGGGTCCTCAAGAAGAGACACAATGACCGCGATTGCAACATTGCGCGTCAGTGCAGCCTTCAAATCCCACAGATACTCAATCTGCTGTGCAACATCCTCTGATGAAGGGTCCACAGGCATGGTAAGGAATACCAGCACTTTCACTTCAAAAATAAGAAAAGAAAAACATTAAATCTTGTAATACTGCATCTATTAATCCAATTGAAACTGCAATATGTAACTTTATAAAGAGGGAAAGATGTGTACTACAATGATATAAGAAATACAAAATAATTTCCACATGAACTACAAAGTAAATCAAACATTGACACACGAGGAGAGTGACAGATATTCGGATATGCAACAACACTGATCACGACATGCCACGAAGGTGCTAAGAATTTTTATCAAAATACTGTACCTTAATCTATAAGATTGAACAACTAACCCACACAAGTTCTAATGATCGTATGAGAGGAGAGGGAGACGTGGGGCGGGAGCACAATACGCCATACTATAACATACAAGTAGCTACCGTTCTCTATCATAAACACTTAAAACATTTCTTATCTTGTATGGCCATATGAAAGAAAAAACTAGATCCTGTCAGTCTAAAAAGAAAGAAAATAAATTAGATTCATTAGAAAGTTAACTCCCATATCATTACACTTGAACGTTCAAAATAAGAGGAAACAGTTATTTAACAAATGGATCCAAAATGGCAGACACTACTTATTGACCAGTATAAGTTGTACGACAGAACTACTCAGGTGTGGACACTAGGAGAAATGATGACCTGGTTGTTACAACAAAATGTGCTTACATCAGAGATTCCCTCACCAACAAAATTAGCCATCTAACTCAACAGGTCGCAAGTTTCAGATCATGTGTAGGTTCTGAGCAAACCAGGGTCTCAGTATAACCCTTTCATAGTTTCATCTCAGGAACGGGGGGAAACAATGTACCTGCCGTGATCACCAGGTTGCGGTCGGCCTGGTAGTTCTCGATGATGGGCACCAGATCCCTCGACGCGATCTTCCACTTGCAGACCTGCTTGAAAACCTCCCGCCGCTCCGGGTCGTCCCGCCGCAGCAGCCTCTGCAGATCCTTCAGGTTATCTGCAGAAACGCGCCCTCGCGCAACAGCGGAGATCAGCGAACGCCGCGTGGCGGATCCGAACCGAGGCGAAACGAAGCAAGGCGTGGGGGTGGGGGGCGTACCGAGGCAGTGCTCGCCCTTGACGTAGCCGACGGCGCCGCCTTCTTCGTCCTCCTCGGGGGCGCCGAGGCCGGCGCAGGTGAGCGAGAGCACCGCCGAGTCCATCGCGGCGGGCGGCAAGAGGCTCCTGGTGCGAGGAGCGAGAGCTCAGCCGGAGGCGAGGGGGAGGTGAACTGCGGATTGCGCGAGGAGCGAAGAGATCTGTGCGACAAGACGATGGGATTGGGGAAATTTTGTTGCCGCCGCCGCGCGCCATTTCTGGGGAGGCTTTCCCGCGCTTTTGCTTCCGCTTGGTGGGCTTGTTTTGGGATCCCACGAGCTCCTGCCCAATCGGCCCAGCTACGTGGATAGTCAACTTACGGCCCAACCGTGAACAAAAAATCGTCGAAAATCTAAAGGGAGAAAAACAAAAGTAAAAGATCAGAGCAAAGCGAAGCCGGAAGGGAAGATGTCCATGGCTGTGCCGACCTCGCTGCGCGCCCTGGCTCCCCCGGCGCTCCGCCCCTACTACCCTCTAGGGACGAGCGGGTCCGCGCGCCCGTCTCCGTCCCGCGCCACGAGGAGGCTGCCCCGGCGAAGGGGCGTGGCTCTGGCGGCCTCGGCTGCGCTGCCGTCGGACGCGGAGTGGCTGGAGCGGCTGCCGGAGAAGAAGAAGCCGCTGTACACGCACAGCCTGCCGGGCATCGAGGCGTGGCTGCGCAGCATCGGGTTCGCGCAGTCCCGCGAGGACCGCGCCGTCTGGGTCGCCGAGACCCCGCTCTGGCACGCCCGCCTCAGCCTCGACGTCACCGACCTCCACATCAGGTACCACCCGACCGTCCCGACGTGCACTGATTTGGCTGCTCTTCTTACTCGTACTGTGACTGAAAATTGCTGCCAGTATATTCTTGCGCCTTAGTTAGCTCAATCTAGCAGTAAATCGCAATGTCAAATTGCTCAACTGGTTTTTATTTGTATACATATTGTACAGTCAAGAATAGTTCGACTAGCTCTACAAATTAGTACACCGAATATCACACCCTTTTCAGAACAGAAGCAGAACATAATACTAATCCTAACTTTATTAGCACCATGACTACCTGGATTCTAGTTTCCAAGATTGAACTGTATCCTGGAGACCATAAAACATAAATCCTTTGCTCGTTGACTGAGCTCGTTAATTTTAAAGTTTTCCAAGGATTGTGGTTCACCTGGTTGGCTGGTTCTGCAAATTAATCAATGAAAATCAATCTGCGAATGTGGTTACCCTTCTTATAAAGGAGAACGACCTACTCCTTATAGGAACATACTGACTTTATTATTCAGTACCATGACTACCTGATCTCCAAGATTGAACCGTATCCTGAAACCGCTATCCAACATGAACCCTTTGCTCATTGGCTGAACTGTGTATATGCCACGGCCCAATTTACTGACCCTGTTATCTCCATCACACAACCAGATACTTGAAAAGCGGCCCAGGAAATCTTGACAAGGACATGGAGAGAAGATTCAGCTACGCGCTAAGCAGAGAAGACATCGAGAACGCGATACTCGGTGGACCCTAGTTTATCATCCATCATTCGGCTCAATACTAGGATCCTTTGTCACTGCAGGAGCCATTCAGACAGCACTCACCACCGAGTAGATTCGGACAAGACTACAAGAGCAGATGTATCATGTGTCAGAAATCCACTCTGTAATACGAATTCAGCATGATTAATTAACACAGCTGGTGGGATTCAGTGCCGATATCGTGTGTTTTCTTGGCAAGCAAACTTGTGCAGATATTTGTCTGTATTCCGAAGATAGTATAATTGAGCAGATGTTAGTGTATGCATTCACGCTGAAATACCTTTATTGAAACGCTGACCTGCAAAAAACGGTGCAGCTTTCTATGGTTGCAGGTATAAATAAATATATCGGGTATGATTCTATAAGCATAAATGAACCATGCTCAGGAGGAGAAACAGAAAAGAAGAAGAAATTGGCCAGAGGGGAGATTCGGGTTTGCAAAGGAAGCTGCCTGAAACGGATGAGGTAATAACACTAATAAGATAATCAATTTCGAAAATTCTCTATAGTTTACTGTATACACTTGGCTGTTTGGGTTTTAGGCAATGAAAGTATGGTAATTGGTAAGCATGCTTTATTACAGTGATTACACACTGTGTGGGAAATGAATGAATGCCAGAAGTATACAGTACATTGCAGCCTCAGCCTCGATGTCGCCAACCTCCACATCAGGTTCCACCCATGGCGTCTCGTGTCTGTCTTCTTTTGTGCCATACTTTGCTGTCTCGATGATTTTAGGCGGTGGCATCAGAAAATCGGGAGCGCTGGGTAGTGATTTTGTTTTCGGTTCTTGCTCGTAGTGTGACGGGAAAATGCTGCCACTAATGTGCTCTTGCAACTTAGTGAGCTCAATCTAGCAGCAGTAGACATCAGATTGCGTAACTGGTTTTGGTTTGTTTTCCCCGGTGAAAATAGTTCGAGTGACTCTGCATAATTCTATAGTGCGTATTAGTACCCTTTTCAGAATATACTAACCCTATGTAGTGTTGGGGGATGACCCCCGGTATACCAAAGGCATGCCAAACCGGATGGTTTGAGCCATCAAGATACCGGTTTGATATTCATTCCGGAAAGAAAAGTTAAACGATTGGCTAACTAAATCTATACCGGTATCCCCAAGGAGAGGTATACCGGTATCGGCTAAGAAGACACCGGACTGCCGGTAAGAAGTGCACTGTAGCACGTCGGCAGGGCTGGTCAAACATCCCCTCAGGAGCTAGCGGACAAGGATGACCTAAGCAAAGTAGCTTTAAACGAAGCCATGACGTGAAAGACGAGGGTGACGCCAAAAGCAACCGGAAGACATCAGCCTCCCTGATTAAAGAAGATACCGGCTTCACCTATGATTAAAGTAGCTTTGTAAAGTAGTTTGTCTGTTCAAAGATGCCATTAGGGTTTCTTCCCCTGTAAGCCACTCTCTCCCCTATATAAGGAGAGGGGGTACACCCCCATCGCGGGTACGTAGAGTTTAGGAGCTATCTTGTAAGCACAAACCTGTATCCTGTTGAAATCAATGAAGAGAAAGATCTAGAGCAGAGTTCTTCCTTGTGTCTCTCTTCTTCTACCTCTGGCTTAGGCCAAGTTCTTGAGGAAAGCACCCGGAAGTTCATCCAATCTAATCCAAAAACCCTCCCCCGAATCCTCTAGCGTCCAACTCGGCCCCAACTTAAGCCATCCTATGACATCTGTCTGTTCACCACGACGACAGTTGGTGCCCACCGTGGGGCAGAGAGAGGCGCTTGCTGGAGTTCACATTCGGGCGGGCCTCCTCGATGTTGCAGGCGAGCGCACGGTGTCCGCGCTCGTGCAGCGCATCTACGCCATGGACTTCATCAACGACAACGCGGGCTGCTTCGCCAACGGCGGTAAGTTCCCCAAGAACGGCCGCATCATCGAGTTCGGCAGCCACCGCATCTGCTTCGGCACCGTCCCTGTGCGCCAGTGCCTCTCGCCGGTGCTGGTGGCACCGGATCCGCCAAGGTGGCTATGCGCTGGCCGCGCCGCCGGCGGCGTGGAGGTCATGATGGCCGGCGTGGCCGGCGCCGGCAAAGAAGCCGTGGATGAAGGTGCCGGCCGTGCGGCATCGACCCGTGCGGCCAAGCCTCCGGCCGGAGCGCGACGCAGGCGCTGCGGGAGCATCTTCCGCACCACCGGAGACGCCACTTCAAGCGGCGATGAACGTGCTGGCGACGCCCATCGCGCAGAACATCGACCCGGCTGCGGCTCAAGCACAGCTGGAGGCGACGCGCAAGGCGCTGCTTTCCGGCGGCGCGAACATCATCCAGGCGCAGCGCGAGCTGAACCTAACCCTACGTGAGTATAACGCTGCCCATGGCTTTGCTTCAGTTAGCGCTCAGGCTGCTAGGATGCCGGAAAACCGGATTAAGGCTCGCAATCTAGATCATGATTTGCGTAAGGAAGTTCTTGCCGGCAAAAGTACCTCTGCATCCGTGAGTATCGTAGAGAAACCTAAGTACAGTAGTCCGGATAAAACTATAAAAGCTGCTAAGGCCGCTATGGAGATGTGTGACTCGTTATCCGGCGAGGCTTTGGCAAAGCAGCAGGATAGAGTTAGAGAGCTGCTTGATACCGTACAGGCACAAAATGATGAGCTTGCTAGAATGAACAAAGCAGCGCTAGAGTCAAAGTCGATCCGGTCGACAAAAGTTGCCGGAAGCAAGTCCCAGGGGCAGGCCTCGTCCCCCCATCCGGACAAAAGAAGAGAAAAAGAAATGAATGCGCGGCAGATCACCGTGTACGATCCGGTTCTTGCCGGAAAACAAAAAATCCGGGCCACATGATGCCGGAGAAAAAAGCTATGGAGCAGGTCGCGGCTATGCCGGAAATGGCTATGCCGGAAATGGTTATGCCGGAAATGGTTATGTCGGAAACAATCATGCCGGTAGATACGAAACCGGGCAAAATTATCGAGCTGCAAGGGCAGCGTACGCTGAAGAGGAAATGCGACCACCAAGGTACCGGCAGGCAAGAGCCGCGGAACCGCAAAGATATGAGGAAGGAGATTCCGAAGTGGAACGAGTCAGAGCCTACCGGAACCCTTTGGGGGAACGTGTGGGGGAAAGATGCTTACCAGGCCAGGATGCGAGGCACAGGCTGGACAGAGTGCATCTCTCCAAAATAATCGAGTCTGAGGGTCCTCCTGGCCCAAAATGCTTTGGCCCACGAATCATGAGAGAAGAGCCACCGGTACGCAATTTCCAGTTGCCCCGGGACACAAAAACATATGACGGCACAACTAAGCCGGAAGATTGGTTGGCGGACTATGTCACGGCTGTCTATGTAGCTGGCGGCGGGGTAAACCGGCGTTGGGCTGTAAGAATCATACCTTCCTTCCTAGTAGGGCCTGCACGTATTTGGCTTAACAACTTACCGGCAGGAAGCATAAATGGATGGTTGGACTTTGAGGAAGCCTTTGTGAGCAACTTCAGCAGTACTTACAAGAGGCCAAACAGGCCTCAGCAGCTCGCTCTATGCCAGCAGCGTTCGAATGAAACAGACCGGGACTATCTCACCCGGTGGAATTCAACAAGAAACACATGTGAAGGAGTGATAGAACCACAAGCGATTGCTTGGTTCAGTCAGGGATGCCGTAGAGGATCACCGCTGTGGCAAAGGCTGCAGAGAAACATGCCAAGCACATTGGCTGAAATGATGCGAGTGGCGGAAAACTATGCGTTGGGAGACCCACTGCAACCGGCTGTGCAAGCTGAACCGGCGCAATCAAGCCAACCCCGGCAAGATCAACACCGGGATAACCGGCACAACAAAAGAAGGGAAAATTTTCCGGACCGAAGGTATGGTCCGCAGCAAGTAGCCGCGGTGCAGGAAAATTCTGGCCCCAGCGGAAACCAGAGGCAGAAAACCGGATCGCAGCCATGGGCGGGTCCTAAGAAAAAATGGGTTGAAAAGGAAAAATGGGGACAGAAGAAAGATTGGCAAGAGCACGCGAGATACACAATGGAAGCGGCAATGGACATGCCATGCAAGCTTCACACTCCACACCCATCGAAGCCGGCGAACCATTTGACGAAAGATTGTTCCTGGATAAAGCACCTGATGCTAAGAGGTGCGGCAAAAGATGCGCAAGCAGATGGCTGTTCCACAATACTGCCACCCTTGCATGACATGTTGCACCAGCATCCATTACCACCACCACCACCGCTTACCGGAGCCAATACCATACCGGTACAACAATACCAGCAAGTTAACCGGGTGGAGGAAAATCATGATCAACCACCGCCGCCGGCACCTTTAGGCCGGAATGTTTACGAAGATCCACATTTGTGCTGTGTTGTCTTTGTCACTGAGCCAACCGACGGGCAAAGTGTGCATCGCCGCTCCATGGAAGTGAGCGCCGTGATGCCAGCAATTCCCAAGTACATGCTGTGGTCAGATCAGGAAATCACCTGGTCGTTCAAGGATCACCCCAAGATCATGCCGAATCCGGGTGGTTATGCTCTTGTTGTGGATCCAATCATGCGAGGGCCAGAAACTCGAGTCAAGTTCAGCAAAGTGCTGATAGACAATGGAAGCAGCATAAACATCATGTACAAGCATACGATGCACACGCTGGGGATAACAGAAAACATGCTCCAGCCAACTCACACAACGTTCCATGGAATCGTTCCGGGACTATCCTGTGCACCGGTAGGAAAAGTCCGGGTGGATGTGTCTTTCGGAGGACGTGACAACTGCCGGGTGGAAAACATTCTGTTTGAAGTGGTGGACTTAGACAGTCCCTACCATGCACTCCTAGGGAGACCGGCATTGGCAGCGTTCATGGCCTCAACTCATACGGCTTACCTCAAGATGAAGATGCCGGCACCTCGCGGACCCTTGACTGTGGTGGGAAACTACAAAGTCTCACTGGAAACAGCATCTGCCGGATCAAACCTAGCGGAATCGCTGGTGATCGCGGAGGAAAAAAGAAGGATGCAAACTGCAGTTGCGCTGGCTCAGTCCTCACAGTTGAGTTTAGCGGCAATGAGTGGAAACTTGGGCACACCGGCATTCAAGCCGACAAATGAAACAAAGGATATCGTGCTGGACCCGGCTTACCCAAACCGCACCGTTCGTATCGGTGCCGGCCTCAGTCAGGCATAGGAAAGCGCGCTCGTCAGCTTCCTCCGTGAGAATCGGAATATCTTTGCCTGGTCTACCGATGACTTGGTAGGTGTTCCGAGGAGCCTGGCTGAGCACTCTCTCGAATGTCCGGAAGGACGCTAAGCCGGTGCGACAACCTTTGCGCCGGTTCGCTGAAGATAGGAGGAAGATCATTGGAGAAGAAGTAACAAAGCTGTTGGTTGTCGGTTTCATCGTGGAGGTAACGCATACTGAGTGGCTGGCTAATCCGGTGCTGGTCGAGAAGAAAAAAGAAGAAAACCTGGAGGCAAAAGCTCCAAAGGTGTGGCGCATGTGCATCGACTACACCAACCTGAACAAGGCTTGCCCAAAAGATCCTTTCCCTCTGCCCCGGATCGATCAGGTGATTGATTCTACTGCTGGGTGTGAGTTGTTGTCTTTCCTTGATGCTTATTCCGGTTTCCACCGATTCCCCCGAAAAGGAAGATCAAATAAAAACTGCGTTCATTACCCCGCACGGGGCTTATTGCTATGTCACTATGCCTTTTGGTTTGCGCAACGCTGGTGCAACGTACCAGCGCTGTATGCAAAAATGCTTGTTTGATCAGATCGGAAAAAATGTGCAAGTCTACGTGGACGATGTTGTGATAAAAACTAAGGTAAAAGACACCTTGATCGACGATATCCGGCAAACATTTGATAACTTAAGAAGGTTCCGAATGAAACTCAATCCGGCAAAATGCACCTTCGGTGTACCTGCCGGCAAACTGCTTGGTTTCCTTGTATCAAGTCGGGGCATTGAAGTGAATCCGGTAAAGATCCGGGCAATAGAAAGAATGACCATCCCGCAGGAACTAAAAGATGTGCAAAAGTTTACCGGAAGCTTGGCGTCGCTAAGCCGGTTCATAAGTAGGTTGGGAGAAAAGGCTCGGCCGCTCTACGCCTTAATGAAAAAATCCGATACCTTCGTCTAGACCCCACAGGCAGACGCAGCGTTCAAAGAGCTGAAAAAGATGCTGGCCACAGCACCGGTGTTGGCCTCGCCTTTGGAGAGGGAGCCCATGTTGTTGTACATAGCAGCAACTAACCGGGTTGTGAGTGTTGTGGTTGTGGTAGAAAGAGAGGAAGAAGAAAAAATCGTGCAGAGGCCGGTATACTACTTGAGCGAGGTGCTCTCCCTCTCAAAACAAAACTACCCCCTGATGTCTACGGGTGCTTCTATTCTTGTTGTAGGATAACGTTGCATAGAAAACAAAAAAAATCCTACCGCGAACACGCAATCCAAGCCAAGATACAATCTAGAAGACGGTAGCAACGAGGGGATTATCGAGTCTCACCCTTGAAGAGATTCCAAAGCCTACAAGATGAGGCTCTTGTTGCTGCGGTAGACGTTCACTTGCCTCTTGCAAAAGCGCGTAGAAGATCTTGATCACGGCGCCACGAACGGGCAGCACCTCCGTACTCGGTCACACGTTCGGTTGTTGATGAAGACGACGTCCACCTCCCCGTTCCAGCGGGCAGCGGAAGTAGTAGCTCCTCTTGAATCCGACCAGCACGACGGCGTGGTGTCGGTGGCGGTGGAGAATCCCGGTGGAGCTTCGCTAAGCGTGCGGGGAAGAAGGAGGAGTGGGGCGGCTAGGGTTTGGGGAGAGGGGGGCGCCGGCCATCTAGGTGGTGCGGCCACCTTGTTGTGTTGGGGCGGCCGGCCCCCTCCCCTTGGCCCTCATTATATAGGTGGAACACCCAAGAGTTGGTCTACAAGTCTTCGAATAAGACCCCAAACCAAAACCTTCCATATCACATGAAACCTACCCAAGCTAGGACTCCCACTAGAGGTGGGATTCCCACCTTCCCTTGGGAGGGGGTGGCTGGCCACCTTAGGTGGAGTCCACCTGGGACTCCACCCCTTAGGGTTGGCCGGCCATGGTGGTGGAGTCCCTTCGGGACTCCGCCTTCCAAAGTGACTTTCTTCCGGACTTTTCTAGAACCTTCTAGAACCTTCCATAAATGCACCGGATCATTTTCAAGCACATAAAATGACTTCCTATATATGAATCTTATTCTCCGGACCATTCCGGAACTCCTCGTGATATCCGAGATCTCATTCGGGACTCCGAACAAATATTCGAACTCCATTCCATATTCAAGTTCTACCATTTCAACATCCAACTTTAAGTGTGTCACCCTACGGTTCGCGAACTATGCGGACATGGTTGAGTACTCACTCCGACCAATAACCAATAGCGGGATCCGGAGATCCATAATGGCTCCCACATATTCAACGATGACTTAGTGATCGAATGAACCATTCACATACGATACCAATTCCCTTTGTCACGCGATATTTTACTTGTCCGAGGTTTGATCATCGGTATCACTCTATACCTTGTTCAACCTCGTCTCCCGACAAGTACTCTTTACTCGTACCGTGGTATGTGGTCTCTTATGAACTTATTCATATGCTTGCAAGACATTAGACGACATTCCACCGAGAGGGCCCGGAGTATATCTATCCATCATCGGGATGGACAAATCCCACTGTTGATCCATATGCCTCAACTCATACTTTCCGGATACTTAATCCCACCTTTATAACCACCCATTTACGCAGTGGCGTTTGATGTAATCAAAGTACCTTTCCGGTATAAGTGATTTACATGATCGCATGGTCATAAGGACTAGGTAACTATGTATCGAAAGCTTATAGCAAATAACTTAATGACGTGATCTTATGCTACGCTTAATTGGGTGTGTCCATTACATCATTCATATAATGATATAACCTTGTCATTAATAATATCCAATGTTCATGATTATGAAACTAATCATCTATTAATCAACAAGCTAGTTAAGAGGCTTACTAGGGACTCATTTGTTTGTTTACATAACACACATGTATCAATGTTTCGGTTAATACAATTATAGCATGGTATATAAACTTTTATCATAAACATAAAGATATATAATAAACACTTTTATTATTGCCTCTTGGGCATATCTCCAACAGTCTCCCACTTGCACTAGAGTCAATAATCTAGATTACATTGTAAGGTACCTAACACCCATGGCATTCCGGTGTTGGTCATGCTTTGCCCTAGGGAGAGCTTTAGTCAACGGATCTGCTACATTCAGATTAGTGTGTACTTTGCAAATCTTTACTTCTCCATCTTCGATGTACTCGCGAATCGAATGATAACGCAGCTTGATATGCTTCAGCCTCTTGTGTGACCTTGGTTCTTGTGCATTGGCGATGGCACCCATGTTGTCACAGTAGATGACTAGTGGGTCCAATGCACTAGGAACCACACCGAGCTCTACAATGAACCTCTTCATCCATACCGCTTCTGATCAAGCCTCTGAAGCCGCTATGTACTCCGATTATGTTGAGGATTTCGCCACCGTGCACTGCTTCTAGCTTGCCCAGCTTACTGCAGCACCATTCAATATAAACACGTACCCAGACTGTGACTTAGAGTCATCAGGATCAGTGTTCCAACTTGCATCGGTGTAACACTACAAGAAAAGTTGCCATGGCCGACGAAGTTGAAGTCGCGCCGTGGTTGCTGGTGCACCATGGCCGACGATTTTTGGTCCCTCCGTGGTGCATGTCAAAACTTTTTTTTTCTCTTTTTGAGGCCACCTAGCCCGACGAAAGCGGCCAAAACGTCGCGTATGGTGGCCCGGGACGTGGTGCATCGCGAATTCTCGGGTTTGCCGGCCGAGTCAACGCAAATCCGCACCGCCCAGGGATGTAGGGCCCGGATGGCAGC
>NC_061511.1:217435134-217447944 GCF_022539505.1 Lolium rigidum | reverse complement strand
TTTATTGAAATTTGGGATGTTACATTAACCCTCCAACCTGACCATCCACTTTTGCTCGTTCAATTAAAATGGCAAGCATATCCACTACAATATTAAACAGCATTGGAGACAAAGGGTCTCCTTGCCTTAATCATTTTTTTGTCTGGAAATAATGACCAATGTCATCATTCACCTTCACCCCAACACTACCTCCTTGAACAAAATGTTGCACTAGTCGACCCCATTCCGGGGCAAAGCCCTTCATCCGCAAGGTTTGTTGTAAAAAAGGTCATTTAACTTTATCATAAGCTTTCTCGAAGTCTATTTTAAATAACACCCCATCCATTTTCTTAGTATGTAGCTCATGAATTGTTTCATGGAGTATGACTACCCCTTCCAAGATATTCCTACGTGGCATTGATACGTCTTCGACGTATCGATAATTTCTTATGTTCCATGCCACATTATTGATGATATATACATGTTTTATGCATACTTTATGTCATATTTATGCATTTTCCGGCACTAACCTATTAACAAGATGCCTAAGAGCCAGTTGCTATTTTCTACTGTTTTTGGTTTCAGAAATCCTAGTAAAGAAATATTCTCGGAATTGGACGAAATCAACGCCCAGGGGCCTATTTTCACACGAAGCTTCCAGAAGTCCGAGGGAGAGACAAAGTGGGGCCACGGGGCGCCGCCACACTAGGGCGGCGCGGCCCTAGCGTGTGGGGCCCCCGTGACGCCTCCTGACCTGCCCTTCCGCCTACTTAAGGTCTTCGTCGCGAAACCCCCAGTACCGAGAGCCACGATACGGAAAACCTTCCAGAGACGCCGCCGCCGCCAATCCCATCTCGGGGGATTCGGGAGATCGCCTCCGGCACCCCGACGGAGAGGGGAATCATCTCCTGGAGGACTCTTCACCGCCATGGTCGCCTCCGGAGTGATGAGTGAGTAGTTCACCCTGGACTATGGGTCCATAGTAGTAGCTAGATGGTCGTCTTCTCCTAATTGTGCTTCATTGTCGGGTCTTGTGAGCTGCCTAACATGATCAAGATCATCTATCTGTAATGCTACATGTTGTGTTTGTTGGGATCCGATGGATAGAGAATACTATGCTATGTTGATTATCAATCTATTATCTATGTGTTGTTTATGATCTTGCATGCTCTTCGTTATTAGTAGAGGCTCTGGCCAAGTTTTTGCTAGTAACTCCAAGAGGGAGTATTTATGCTCGATAGTGGGTTCATGCCTCCATTAAATCTGGGACAGTGACAGAAAGTTCTAAGGTTGTGGATGTGCTGTTGTCAGTAGGGATAAAACATCGATGCTATGTCTAAGGATGTAGTTGTTGATTACATTACGCACCATACTTAATGCAATTGTCTGTTGTTTGCAACTTAATACTGGAAGGGGTTCGGATGATAACCTGAAGGTGGACTTTTTAGGCATAGATGCATGCTGGATAGCGGTCTATGTACTTTGTCGTAATGCCCAATTAAATCTCACTATACTCATCATATCATGATTGTGAATGGTCATGCCCTCTTTATTTGTCAATTGCCCAACTGTAATTTGTTCACCCAACATGCTTATTCTTATCGGAGAGACGCCTCTAGTGAACTGTGGACCCCGGTCCATTCTTTTAATCGAATACAATCTACGGCAATACTTGTTCTACTGTTTTCTGCAAACAATCATCATCCATACTATACATCTAATCCTTTGTTACAGCAAGCCGATGAGATTGACAACCTCACTGTTATGTTGGGACAAAGTACTTTGGTTGTGTTGTGCAGGTTCCACATTGGCGCCGGAATCCCTGGTTTTGCGCCGCACTACACTCCGCCGCCATCAACCTTCAACGTGCTTCTTGGCTCCTACTGGTTCGATAAACCTTGGTTTCTTACTGAGGGAAACTTGCCGCTGTACGCATCACACCTTCCTCTTGGGGTTCCCAACGGTCGCGTGCTGTACGCGTATCAAGAGCATGTTTTACGGCGCCGTTGCCGGGGAGATCAAGACACGCTGCAAGGGGAGTCTCCACCTCCAATCTCTTTACTTTGTTTTTGTCTTGCTTTCTTTTATTTACTACTTTGTTTGCTGCATTATATCAAAATACAAAAAAATTAGTTGCTAGTTTTACTTTATTTACTATCTTGTTTGCTATATCAAAAACACAAAAAAATTAGTTACTTGCATTTACTTTATCTAGTTTGCTTTATTTACTGTTGCTAAAATGGGTACTCCTGAAAATAGTAAGTTGTGTGAATTCACAACCACAAATAATAATGATTTCTTATACACACCTATTGCTCCACCTGCTACTACAGCGGAATTCTTTGAAATAAAACCTGCTTTACTGAATCTTGTTATGCGAGAGCAATTTTCTGGTGTTAGTTCTGATGATGCTGCTGCCCATCTCAATAATTTTGTTGAACTATGTGGAATGCAAAAGTATAAGGATATAGATGGTGACATTATAAAATTAAAATTGTTTCCTTTCTCATTAAGAGGAAGAGCTAAAGATTGGTTGCTATCTCTGCCTAAGAATAGTATTGATTCATGGACTAAATGCAAGGATGCTTTTATTGGTAGATATTATCCCCCTGCTAAAATTATATCTTTGAGAAGTAGCATAATGAATTTTAAACAATTGGATAATGAGCATGTTGCCCAAGCTTGGGAAAGAATGAAATCTTTGGTTAAAAATTGCCCAACCCATGGACTGACTACTTGGATGATCATCCAAACCTTTTATGCAGGACTGAATTTTTCTTCGCGGAACCTATTGGATTCAGCTGCTGGAGGTACCTTTATGTCCATCACTCTTGGCGACGCAACAAAGCTTCTTGATAATATGATGATTAATTACTACTGAATGGCACACGGAAAGAGCTCCACAAGGTAAGAAGGTAAATTACGTCGAAGAAACTTCTTCCTTGAGTGATAAGATTGATGCTATTATGTCTATGCTTGTGAATGGTAGGACTAATGTTGATCCTAATAATGTTCCGTTAGCTTCATTGGTTGCTCAAGAAGAACATGTTGATGTAAACTACATTAAAAATAATAATTTCAACAACAATGCTTACCGGAACAATTCTAGTAACAACTATAGGCCATATCCTTATAATAATGGCAACGACTATGGTAATTCTTATGGGAATTCTTACAACAATAATAGGAACACACCCCCTGGACTTGAAGCCATGCTTAAAGAATTTATTAGTACACAAACTGCTTTTAACAAATCTGTTGAAGAAAAGCTTGGGAAAATTGATATACTTGCTTCTAAAGTCGATAGTCTTGCTGCTGATGTTGATCTTTTGAAATCGAAAGTTATGCCTAATGAAAATAATAATAATAAAATTGTTACTACAGCAAATGAGAATATAAGATTGATGGCCGAATTGCGTGCTAGGTGGGAAAAAGAAGAAAATGCTAAAGAAGATAATATAGCTAAAGTTTGGACTATTACCACCACTAGTAATGCTAATGCTCCACATGTTGCTGCACCTCCTACTATTAATGGTAAAATAATTGGTGTTAGCAATGTTTCCACTTCTAATGCAAAGCGTGAGAAACTGCCTGAAACTGCTAAAACTCGCTGAAACCGCTCGTGATAAAACTGCTGAAATTTTTTCCAACATTGGGGACAATGATCCCATTGCTTTAGACTATAATGGTTTGGATTTTGATGATTGACACATCTCTGAAGTTATAAAGTTCTTACAAAAACATGCTAAGAGTTCTAATGCTAGTGCTATAAATTTGGCTTTCACGAAACATATTACAAATGCTCTCATAAAAGCTAGAGAAGAGAAATTAAATCGTGAAACTTCTATTCCTAGGAAGTTAGAGGATGGTTGGGAGCCCATCATTAAGATGAAGTTCAATGACTTTGATTGTAATGCTTTATGTGATCTTGGTGCAAGTATTTCCGTTATGCCTAGAAAGATCTATAATATGCTTGACTTGCCACCATTGCAAAATTGTTATTTGGATGTTAATCTTGCTGATAATTCTACAAAGAAACCTTTGGGGAGAGTTGATAATGTTCGCATTACCGCTAACAATAACCTTGTCCCCGTTGATTTTGTTGTCTTGGATATTGAATGCAATGCATCTTGTCCCATTATATTGGGAAGACCTTTTCTCGAACTGTTGGTGCTATTATTGATATGAAGGAAGGTAATATTAAATATCAATTTCCTCTCAAGAAAGGTATGGAACACTTCCCTAGAAAGAGAATGAAGTTATCTTTTGATTTTATCATTAGAACAAATTATGATGTTGATGCTTCGTCTCTTGATAATACTTGATACACACTTTCTGCGCCTAGCTGAAAGGCGTTAAAGAAAAGCGCTTATGGGAGACAACCCATGATTTTACTACTGCACTTTTATGTTATATTTGAGTCTTGGAAGTTGTTACTACTGTAGCAACCTCTCCTTATCTTAGTTTTGTTGCATTGTTGTGCCAAGTGAAGTCTTTGATAGTAAGGTTCATACTAGATTTGGATTACTGCGCAGAAACAGATTTCTTGCTGTCACGAATCTGGGTCAAATTCTCTGTAGGTAACTCAGAAAATTCTGCCAATTTACGTGAGTGATCCTCAGATATGTACGCAAATTTCATTAAATTTGAGCATTTTCATTTGAGCGAGTCTGGTGCCTCTTAGAAATTCGTCTTTACGGACTGTTCTGTTTTGACAGATTCTGCCTTTTATTTCGCATTGCCTGTTTTGCTATGCTTGATGAATTTTTCGATTCCATTAACTTTCATTAGCTTTGTGCAATGTCCAGAAGTGTTAAGAATTATTATGTCACCTCTGAACATGTGAATTTTGATTGTGCACTAACCCTCTAATGAGTTGTTTTGAGTTTGGTGTGGAGGAAGTTTTCAAGGATCAAGAGAGGGAGATGATACAATATGATCAAGGAGAGTGAAAGCTCTAAGCTTGGGGATGCCCCGGTGGTTCACCCCTGCATATTTCAAGAAGACTCAAGCGTCTAAGCTTGGGGATGCCCAAGGCATCCCCTTCTTCATCGACAACATTATCAGGTTCCTCTAGTGAAACTATATTTTTATTCCGTCACATCTTATGTACTTTGCTTGGAGCGTCGGTTTGTTTTTGTTTTTGTTTTGTTTGAATAAAATGGATCCTAGCATTCATTGTGTGGGAGAGAGACACGCTCCGCTGTTGCATATGGACAAATATGTCCTTAGGCTTTACTCATAGTATTCATGGCGAAGGTTGAATCTTCTTCGTTAAATTGTTATATGGTTGGAAACGGGAAATGCTACATGTAGTAATTGGTAGAATGTCTTGGATAATGTGATACTTGGTAATTGTTGTGCTCATGTTTAAGCTCTTGCATCATATACTTTGCACCTATTAATGAAGAAATACATAGAGCTTGCTAAAATTTGGTTTGCATAATTGGTCTCTCTAAGGTCTAGATAATTTCTAGTAAAGAGTTTGAACAACAAGGAAGACGGTGTAGAGTCTTATAATGTTTACAATATGTCTTTTATGTGAGTTTTGCTGCACCGCTTCATACTTGTGTTTGTTTCAAATAGCCTTGCTAGCCTAAGCCTTGTATCGAGAGGGAATACTTCTCATGCATCCAAAATCCTTGAGCCAACTACTATGCCATTTGTGTCCACCATACCTACCCACTACATGGTATTTCTCCGCCATTCCAAAGTAAATTGCTTGAGTGCTACCTTTAAACAATTCAAAATTTATTACCTCTGATTTGTGTCAATGTTTTATAGCTCATGAGGAAGTATGTGGTGTTTATCTTTCATTCTTGTTGGGCAACTTTCACCAATGGACTAGTGGCTTCATCCGCTTATCCAATAATTTTGCAAAAAGAGCTGGCAATGGGATTCCCAGTCCCAAATTAATTAACAAAAAATAGACACTCCTCCATGGTATGTGATTGTTGGACGGCACCCGAAGGATTCGGTTAGCCATGGCTTGAGAAAGCAAAGGTGGGGAGGAGTGTCATCATAATAAAACTAAAATAAAAAGGCACTCCTTCATGGTATGAGATTGTTGGGAGGCACCGAGGATTCGGTTAGCCATGGTTTGTGAAAGAAAGGTTGGAAGGAGTGCCACCCAAAAATAAAAATAAAATGGGAGCCGCTCTTTGAAGGTTTGTCTGGCAAGGGGGTTAGAGTGCCCACTACCATTCGTTGACAACAACAAACACCTCTCAAAATTTTACTTTTATGCTCTCTATATGTTTTCTAAATCAAAGCTCTAGCACAAATATAGCAATCAATGCTTCCCTCTGCGAAGGGCCATTCTTTTACTTTTATGTTGAGTCAGTTCACCTATTTCTCTCCATCTCAAGAAGCAAACACTTGTGTGAACTGTGCATTGATTCCTACATACTTGCATATTGCACTTGTTATATTACTTTACATTGACAATATCCATGAGATATACATGTTACAAGTTGAAAGCAACCACTGAAACTTAATCTTCCTTTGTGTTGCTTCGATACCTATACTTTGAATTATTGCTTTATGAGTTAACTCTTATGCAAGACTTATTGATGCTTGTCTTGAAAGTACTATTCATGAAAAGTCTTTGCTATATGATTCATTTGTTTACTCATGTCATTTACCATTGTTTTGATCGCTGCATTCATTGCATGTGCTTACAATAGTATGATCAAGGTTATGATGGCATGTCACTCCGGAAATTATCTTTGTTATCGTTTACACTGCTCGGGACGAGCAGAGAACTAAGCTTGGGGATGCTGATACGTCTCCGACGTATCGATAATTTCTTATGTTCCATGCCACATTATTGATGATATCTACATGTTTTATGCATACTTTATGTCATATTTATGCATTTTCCAGCACTAACCTATAAACAAGATGCCGAAGAGCCAGTTGCTATTTTCTGCTGTTTTTGGTTTCAGAAATTCTAGTAAGGAAATATTCTCGGAATTGGACGAAATCAACGCCCAGGGGCCTATTTTCACACGAAGCTTCCAGAAGTCCGAGGGAGAGACAAAGTGGGGCCACGGGGCGCCGCCACACTAGGGCGGCGCGGCCCAGGGGGGCCCGCGCGGCCCTAGCGTGTGGGGCCCCCGTGATGCCTTCTGACCTGCCCTTCCACCTACTTAAGGTCTTCGTCGCGAAACCCCCAGTACCGAGAGCCACGATACGGAAAACCTTCCAGAGACGCCGCCGCCGCCAATCCCAGCCGGAGAGGGGAATCATCTCCCGGAGGACTCTTCACCGCCATAGTCGCCTCCGGAGTGATGAGTGAGTAGTTCACCCTTGGACTATGGGTCCATAGCAGTAGCTAGATGGTCGTCTTCTCCTAATTGTGCTTCATTGTCGGGTCTTGTGAGCTGCCTAACATGATCAAGATCATCTATCTGTAATGCTACATGTTGTGTTTGTTGGGATCCGATGGATAGAGAATACTATGCTATGTTGATTATCAATCGATTATCTATGTGTTGTTTATGATCTTGCATGCTCTCCGTTATTAGTAGAGGCTCTGGCGAAGTTTTTGCTAGTAACTCCAAGAGGGAGTATTTATGCTCGATAGTGGGTTTATGCCTCCATTAAATGCAGGACAGATGACGAAAGTTCTAAGGTTGTGGATGTGCTTGTTGCCACTAGGGATAAAACATCGATGCTATGTCTAAGGATGTAGTTGTTGATTACATTACGCACCATACTTAATGCAATTGTCTCGTTGTTTGCAACTTAATACCGGAAGGGGTTCGGATGATAACCCGAAGGTGGACTTTTTAGGCATAGATGCATGCTTTGGATAGCGGTCTATGTACTTTGTCATAATGCCCAATTAAATCTCACAATACTCATCATATCATGTATGTGCATGGTCATGCCCTCTTTATTTGTCAATTGCCCAACTGTAATTTGTTCACCCAACATGCTTATTCTTATCGGAGAGACGCCTCTAGTGAACTGTGGGCCCCGATCCATTCTTTTAATCGAATACAATCTCTTGCAATACTTGTTCTACTGTTTTCTACGCAAACAATCATCATCCACACTATACATCTAATCCTTTGTTACAGCAAGCCGGTGAGATTGACAACCTCACTGTTACGTTGGGACAAAGTACTTTGGTTGTGTTGTGCAGGTTCCACGTTGGCGCCGGAATCCCTGGTGTTGCGCCGCACTACACTCCGCCGCCATCAACCTTCAATGTGCTTCTTGGCTCCTACTGGTTCGGTAAACCTTGGTTTCTTACTGAGGGAAAACTTGCCACTGTATGCATCACACCTTCCTCTTGGGGTTCCCAACGGCCGCGTGCTGTACGCGTATCAGGCATAAAGGCGGATTGGGTCAGTTTTATGACTCTTGGGGCAATCCCTGAGATGCGATTCGTACCAACCTTAGTAAATATCTTAAAACACACATTTAGTAAGCAAATAGGCCTGTATTGCTGTATTTGGACCACATTCTCTTTTTTAGGTAACAATGTAATAACCCCGAAATTTAGTTTATAAAGGGGCAAATCCCCTTTGCTAAACTGAGAAAACAAAGCCATCAGATCATCTTTTATTACAGTCCAAATTTTTTGATAGAATTCAACTGGAAAACCATCTGGTCCAGGAGCCTTATTCAATTCCATCTGAGAAATTGCCTCAAAAACCTCCTCTTCCGTAAAGGGGGCCGTCAAGATGTCATTCTCAATTGATGAAATTTGCGTAATATCATGGATTTCCTCTGTAGGGATTCGTAGCATAGAAAACAAAAAATTTCCTACCGCGAGAACGCAATCCAAGCCAAGATGCAATCTATAAGATGGGAGCAACGAGGGGATGAACAAGACTAACCCTTGAAGATTTACAAAGCCTACGAGAGGAGGCTCTCGTTGCTGCGGTAGACGATCACTTGCCGCTTTCAAAAGCGCGTAGAAGATCTTGACGGTGTTGATGACGACGTCCTTCTCCCCGTTCCGCGTGTGCAACATGGCTTACACCCGTTGTATGTGAACGTTGAGTCTATCACATCCGATCATCACGAGATGCTTCGAAACGATGAACTATATCAACGGTGCATACGAGGGGAGAACACTTTATTATCTTGATATTAATGTGAGGGATCATCTTATAATGCTACCGTCGCGTTCTAAGCAAAATAAGATGCATAAAGGATTAACATCACATGCAATTCATATGTGATATGATATGGCCCTTTAGTCTTGGCGCCTTCGATCTTCATCTCCAAAGCACGGACATGATCTCCATCATCAACGGGCATGATCTCTATCATCGTCGGCGTAGCGTCAAGGTCCATGGCGCCTTCTTCATGGTTGTTCACCTCATGTAGCAACTATTACAACTACTTTGAAATACTACTCAACATGAAATTTAAAGACAACCATAAGGCTCCTGCCGGTTGTCACAATACAATAATGATCATCTCATACATATTCATCATCACATCATGGCCATATCACATCAGCAAACCCTGCAAAAACAAGTTAGACGTCTCTAATTTGGTTTGCATATTTTACGTGGTTTAGGGTTTTCGAGTGAGATCTAATCTACCTACGAACATGAACCACAACGGTGATACTAGTGTTGTCAATAGAAGAGTAAATTGAATCTTCACTATAGTAGGAGAGACAAACACCCGCAAAGCCACTTATGCAATACAAGTTGCATGTCGAGCGTGGATCAAATCTCATGAACGCGGTCATGTAAAGTTAGCTCGAGCCGCTTCATCCCACTATGCCACAAAGATGCAAAGTACTCAAACTAAAGACAACATAAGCATCAACGCCCACAAAACAATTGTGTTCTACTCGTGCAACCATCTATGCATAGACACGGCTCTGATACCACTGTAGGGATTCGTAGCATAGAAAACAAAAAAATTTCCTACCGCGAGAACGCAATCCAAGCCAAGATGCAATCTAGAAGATGGGAGCAACGAGGGGATGAACGAGACTAACCCTTGAAGATTTCCAAAGCCTACGAGATGAGGCTCTCGTTGCTGCGGTAGACGATTGTAATGTCCCAGGTTTAGAGACGATCGAGGGGTAGATTTTAGAAAGGGATGTGCATTGCATTGTAAATTACGGAGAAATTTTGCGCTTTTAAAACAAAACTGCATCGAAGGGGAACAGGTTTCTCTCTCGACATCCTACAGGGTTAGGGTTTCGAGAGTGCGATGAACTTGCTCTTACTTAACTAGATTAGGGTTTTGAGAAGAGGGAAGAGATATATTGCATTGCAATCCTAAGTTACATGATTGAATTAAAAGTTAAGTTGCATGATTGAATTCAAACCAAATTTGAATTTGAATTTCAAATTCAAACATCAAATGGATATCACATAATTCAAATTTGAGATAATTTCATAAACAATTATCATTAATCAAGATTATAAATAATACAACAATTATATAAAGCTCATTAAGGAAAATAAGAGCTTTATTGATAATCACACACAATACAATGTCATTTACAATATCCAGAAATGCAATATGAAATATTACAACATATTACATGAATTGGAATAAATAGAAATAAGCAAAATAAAGAAGATTACAATTCAAAGGGAATTCCTAAACTACAACTTGATCTTCACTTGATCATCATCTTGAAACCTGCACACAACAAAGCAAAGAAAATAGTTATGCCAAGTGGCATTGCCACTTGGCAGGTTAGCAAAGAAATGAAACAGAGAGGATATGAACAAAGATCAGCCGAGCTGATCCTCTCCAAGACCAAGTGCAAAGCATCTGGCTTACACACACACACTGCCTGCTCACCAGGCACTGTGCATGTACCACAGCACACAGACACAACCAGGAGAGTCACCAAATTGGTGCCAGGCCAAGCTGTCGACCAGAGGAGCCAACAAAGGTTCATAAAAAACCTTTTCACAGCCAGAAACCCTAGCAGCTCATCGGCAGAATCTCCAAAGAGTAAGAACACCAAGAACGAGCAAGAACGGGAAGAACAGACCGGAGCTGTTCAGCCCGTCCAAAATCCACCACAGAACCAAACCAAGATCACAAGCTCACAAGGAGGAGCAGGACAAGCACCAGTTCATCACTGAAGCAATCCTCTACACCAACCCCATTTCTAGGAGCTGAAGTGAGGTATACACAAGCAACATGGGCAAGCATCTGTCTTGCACATAAATAAGCATATGCATCAATCACACACAAGCAAAAGGGTGTGAGTACCCTGTTTGTATCATCATTTGGCTACCAACCATATGATGCAAGCAACATAAGGGTACAACCATTAGGAATGGATCCAAGGGAACACTGATCAAGCTAATAGAATTAAAAGTGACTTAACCAGGGAAATCCAGCAAGGAACTAATTCCTATCTAGCTACCCAGATTCACCTAGCAACACACAGCTAACTAAGCCATCAGATTATTGGACAGTTATCTGTCCAGTATGATTTCAACATCAAATAACCTAGTAGCCTATGAAAGACTACCAGGATTAGAGCACAGAAGCATCCAACAGGGGTAGGAGCAACTATTTCTAGCAGACAAAGCCTGCTAGGGTCACAAGAGCTACCTAGCCACACCAGAAAGTCACCAAAGCATTATATCATTACCCAGAAGGGTTCAAATGGAGCTAGGGTTCCCAATAAATGATTGGCATCCCTCTAGCTCAATCTTATTAATTGTAAGATGATCATTACTGATAAACAATTCACATCATTTATCTATTTAGCCAAGCAAGGAATTACAGATAAATGAAACAGACAAGTAACCAAGCACTAACATCTTGCCAGTGAACCAATAGCTCACTGCAAGCCTCAGATGATGCTTGAGCAAGCATTAACACTCGCTAGCACAAGTGCATGTGTTACACAGACACCAGGATGAGCATCAGATAGGCACAGGCAATGAGTAAGCATGTAAGCCACAAGCAAGTGGTGATCAAATGATCATCAGAGCCTGCTAGAGCATGCCAAGGCATGCTAGAATTACTCACAGGCATCACACTGGAATTATATGAATACAAAGTCACAGAAAATCACTAGATGCTTCACAGATAAGTAAATAATAATCCATGATTACATCCAGAGCACATCAAAGACATGATGAGCCACTGGATCAAGATGCACAAGCAAGGCACAGATCTAATCCTTATTTAATCACACTGTTAAGCCACAGTGATGCTCAATTGAGCACAATCATACATCTGAGCACCAGAGTAAGCCACAATGGCTCTGGCACTTACAAATTTGCAAGAAATTGCACACTGCAATCAAGCTAGGATATCACACATGAACACGCATTAACTCTGGCAAGTGTAGCAATTAGAATAGAGGTACATAATAGGAATTCAGAAGGAATAGCAAGTACAAGCATGGCAGTAGCAGCACAGCCAGCAAGCATGGCAGAAGCAGCACAGCAAGCAAGCATGGCAGTAGCAGCACAGCAAGCAGCACACGCATGGCAGTAGAGCTCGGCACAGCTTAGGCACCAGGAACAGCAGGCAGTGGCCAGAGCTAGATTAGAAGGAAAAGAGAAGAGGAAGAACAAGCAGTAGAGCAGTAGGGAGGCGGTGAGAGCTTACCAGTTAGACGGAGAAGGGCACGGCCATGGCGGCATGGCGGCACACGCCGGGCGAACGGCGGCGCCAAGCCATGGCCAAGCCAAGCCAGTTCGTCGCCAGGCGCAGGAGCCCAAGCATCATCGCGGCGTGGCACACAGCCACGCCACGCCACCAGAACAACGACGGCGATGAGGTCGCCGTAGATCACCCGACCAGGCCACAGAGATGTTGGGGAAGAACGACAGCGGCGAGGAAAAGTAGATCGACGCGGATCAA
>NC_061511.1:217419017-217435034 GCF_022539505.1 Lolium rigidum | reverse complement strand
GCCCCTGGATCGAAAACCCTGATACGTTCGACGAAAACCACAGAAACCTTCCAGAGCCGCCGCCATCGCGAGGCCACGATCTGGGGGACAGGAATCTCTGTTCCGGCACGCTGCCGGAGCGGGGAAGTGCCCCCGGAAGGCTTCTCCATCGACACCGCTGCCATCTCCACCGCCATCTTCATCACCGCTGCTGCTCCCATGATGAGGGAGTAGTTCTCCATCGAGGCTCGGGGCTGTACCGGTAGCTATGTGGTTCATCTCTCCCATATACCTCAATACAATAATCTCATGAGCTGCTTTACATGATTGAGATTCATATGAGTTTGTATCACAATTTATCTATGTGCTACTCTAGCAAAGTTATTAAAGTAGTTCTATTCCTCCCGCACGTGTGTAAAGGTGACAGTGTGTGCACCGTGTTAGTACTTGGTTTATGCTATGATCATGATCTCTTGTAGATTATGAAGTTAACTATTGCTATGATACTATTGATGTGATCTATTCCTCCTACATATGCATGAAGGTGACAGTGTGCATGCTATGTTAGTACTTGGTTTAGTCTTTTGATCTATCTTGCACTATAAGGTTACTTAAATATGAACAAATTGTGGAGCTTGTTAACTCCGGCATTGAGGGTTCGTGTAATCCTACGCAATGCGTTCATCATCCAACAAGAGTGTAGAGTATGTATTTATCTATTCTGTTATGTGATCAATGTTGAGAGTGTCCACTAGTGAAAGTGTAATCCCTAGGCCTTGTTCCTAAATACTGCTATCGCTGCTTGTTTACTGTTTTACTGCGTTACTACTGCTGCAATACTACCACCATCAACTACACGCCAGCAAGTTATTTTCTGGCACCGTTGCTACTGCTCATACTTATTCATACCACCTGTATTTCACTATCTCTTCGCCGAACTAGTGCACCTATTAGGTGTGTTGGGGACACAAGAGACTTCTTGCTTTGTGGTTGCAGGGTTGCATGAGAGGGATATCTTTGACCTCTTCCTCCCTGAGTTCGATAAACCTTGGGTGATCCACTTAAGGGAAAACTTGCTGCTGTTCTACAAACCTCTGCTCTTGGAGGCCCAACACTGTCTACAGGAAAAGGAGGGGGAACGTAGACATCAAGCTATTTTCTGGCTCCGTTGCCGGGGAGGAAAGGTAAAAGGTACTCACACTCCGGATCTCGGCTACTGATCTATTTCCCGGCGCTGTAAGTACTCGAAGCTATTTCCTTTAGATCCTGCAATTGCAACTTTTTGTTTCTTGTTTACACTAGTAAGGCATAATGGACAACAATGAGCTTTTTACTCTATTTCCTGATTTAAGACATGGATGGTTTGATCCGAAAATTAAAAAACCCATGGAACATATTAATATGAACACTTTGAACACCATTGTTGCTAATGATATGGAAAATTCTAAGCTTGGGGAAGCTGGTTTTGATGAGCATGATCTTTTTAGTCCACCAAGCATTGAGGAGAAAATTTTCTTTGATGATACTTTGCCTCCTATTTATGATGATTATAATGATATTGGTCTTTTGGTGCCACCTACTATGGAGAGTAAATTTTGTTGTGATTATACTATGCCTCCAACACTTGATGAGAATAATAATGATAGCTACTTTGTTGAATTTGCTCCTACTACAATTAATAAGAATAACTATGCTTATGTGGAGAGTAATAATTTTATGCATGAGACTCATGATAAGAATGCTTTATGTGATAGTTATATTGTTGAGTTTGCTCATGATGCTACTGAAAGTTATTATGAGAGAGGAAAATATGGTTGTAGAAATTTTCATGTTACTAAAACACCTCTCTATGTGCTGAAATTTTTGAAACTACACTTGTTTTATCTTCCTATGCTTGTTACTTTGCTCTTCATGAACTTGTTTACTTACAAGATTCCTATGCATAGGAAGCATGTTAGACTTAAATGTGTTTTGAATTTGCCTCTTGATGCTCTCTTTTGCTCCAAATACTATTTCTTGCGAGTGCATCATTAAAACTGCTGAGCCCATCTTAACGGCTATAAAGAAAGAACTTCTTGGGAGATAACCCATGTGTTATTTTGCTACAGTACTTTGTTTTATATTTGTGTCTTGGAAGTTGTTTACTACTGTAGCAACCTCTCCTTATCTTAGTTTTGTGTTTTGTTGTGCCAAGTAAAGTCTTTGATAGTAAAGTAAGTACTAGATTTGGATTACTGCGCAGTTTCAGATTTCTTTGCTGTCACGAATCTGGGTCCACCTCCCTGTAGGTAGCTCAGAAAATTAAGCCAATTTACGTGCATGATCCTCAGATATGTACGCAACTTTCATTCAATTTGGGAATTTTCATTTGAGCAAGTCTGGTGCCATTTTAAAATTCGTCAATACGAACTGTTCTGTTTTGACAGATTCTGCCTTTTATTTCGCATTGCCTCTTTTGCTATGTTGGATGAATTTCTTTGATCCATTAATGTCCAGTAGCATTATGCAATGTCCAGAAGTGTTAAGAATGATTGTGTCACCTCTGAATATGTTAATTTTTATTGTGCACTAACCCTCTAATGAGTTGTTTCGAGTTTGGTGTGGAGGAAGTTTTCAAGGATCAAGAGAGGAGTATGATGCAACATGATCAAGGAGAGTGAAAGCTCTAAGCTTGGGGATGCCCCGGTGGTTCACCCCTGCATATATCAAGAAGACTCAAGCTGTCTAAGCTTGGGGATGCCCAAGGCATCCCCTTCTTCATCGACAACATTATCAGGTTCCTCCCCTGAAACTATATTTTTATTCCATCACATCTTATGTGCTTTTCTTGGAGCGTCGGTTTTTTTTTATTTTTGTTTGTGTTTGAATAAATTGGATTACATCATGCTTGTGTGGGAGAGAGACACGCTCCGCTGGTTCGTATGAACACATGTGTTCTTAGCTCATAATATTCATGGCGAAGTTTCTTCTTCGTTAAATTGTTATATGGTTGGAATTGGAAAATGATACATGTAGTAATTGCTATAATGTCTTGGGTAATGTGATACTTGGCAATTGTTGTGCTCATGTTTAAGCTCTTGCATCATATGCTTTGCACCTATTAGTGAAGAAATACATAGAGCTTGTTAAAATTTGGTTTGCATGAGTGGTTTCTCTAGAGTCTAGATATTTTCTAGTGAGGTGTTTGAACAACAAGGAAGACGATGTATAGTCTTATAATGCTTGTAATATGTCTTTTATGTGAGTTTTGCTGTACTAGTTCATGCTTGTGTTTGTTTCAAATAAGCCTTGCTAGCCTAAACCTTGTATCGAGAGGGAATACTTCTCATGCATCCAAAATACTTGAGCCAACCACTATGCCATTTGTGTCCACCATACCTACCTACTACATGGTATTTTCCGCCATTCCAAAGTAAATTGCTTGAGTGCTACCTTTAAAATTCCATCATCCACCTTTGCAATATATAGCTCATGGGACAAATAGCTTAAAAACTATTGTGGTATTGAATATGTACTTATGCACTTTATCTCTTATTAAGTTGCTTGTTGTGCGATAACCATGTTCACTGGGGACGCCCTCAACTACTCTTTGTTGAATTTCATGTGAGTTGCTATGCATGCCCGTCTTGTCTGAAGTAAGAGAGATCTACCACCTTATGGTTAAGCATGCATATTGTTAGAGAAGAACATTGGGCCGCTAACTAAAGCCATGATCCATGGTGGAAGTTTCAGTTTTGGACATATATCCTCAATCTCAAATGAGAAAATTATTAATTGTTGTTACATGCTTATGCATAAAAGAGGAGTCCATTATCTGTTGTCTATGTTGTCCCGGTATGGATGTCTAAGTTGAAGAATAATCAATAGCGAGAAATCCAATGCGAGCTTTCTCCTTAGACCTTTGTACGGGCGGCATAGAGGTACCCTTTGTGACACTTGGTTAAAACAGGTGCATTGTGATGATCCAAAGTAGGTCCAAGCTAATTAGGACAAGGTGCGGGCACTATTAGTACACTATGCATGAGGCTTGCAACTTATAAGATATAATTTACATGATACATATGCTTTATTACTACCGTTGACAAAATTGTTTCATGTTTTCAAAATCAAAGCTCTAGCACAAATATAGCAATCGATGCTTTTCCTCTATGGAGGACCATTCTTTTACTTTCAATGTTGAGTCGGTTCACCTATTTCTCTCCACCTCAAGAAGCAAACACTTGTGTGAACTCGTGCATTGATTCCTACATACTTGCTTATTGCACTTATTATATTACTCTATGTTGACAATATCCATGAGATATACATGTTACAAGTTGAAAGCAACCGCTGAAACTTAATCTTCTTTTGTGTTGCTTCAATGCCTTTACTTTGAATTATTGCTTTATGAGTTAACTCTTATGCAAGACTTATTGATGCTTGTCTTGAAGTGCTATTCATGAAAAGTCTTTGCTTTATGATTCACTTGTTTACTCATATCATATACATTGTTTTGATCGCTGCATTCACTACATATGCTTTACAAATAGTATGATCAAGATTATGATGGCATGTCACTCCAGTAAATTATCCGTATTATCGTTTTACACTGCTCGGGACGAGCGAGAACTAAGCTTGGGGATGCTGATACGTCTCCGACGTATCGATAATTTCTTATGTTCCATGCCACATTATTGATGTTATCTACATGTTTTATGCACACTTTATGTCATATTCGTGCATTTTCCGGAACTAACCTATTAACAAGATGCCGAAGTGCCGGTTGTCTGTTTTCTGCTGTTTTTGGTTTCGGAAATCCTAGTAACGAAATATTCTCGGAATCGGACGAAATCAACGCCCAAGTTCCTATTTTCACCGGAAGCATCCAGAACACCGGGAAGGACCGAGAGGGGGGCACTCGGGCCCCCGGACCATAGGCCGGCGCGGCCCCAGGCCCTGGCCGCGCCGCCCTATGGTGTCGTCGCCCCTTCGACCCTCCTGCGCCGCCTCTTCGCCTATTTAAAGCCCCTGGATCGAAAATCCTGATACGTTCGACGAAAACCACAGAAACCTTCCAGAGCCGCCGCCATCGCGAGGCCAAGATCTGGGGGACAGGAATCTCTGTTCCGGCACGCTGCCGGAGCGGGGAAGTGCCCCCCGGAAGGCTTCTCCATCGACACCGCTGCCATCTCCACCGCCATCTTCATCACCGCTGCTGCTCCCATGAGGAGGGAATAGTTCTCCATCGAGGCTCGGGGCTGTACCGGTAGCTATGTGGTTCATCTCTCCCATATACCTCAATACAATAATCTCATGAGCTGCTTTACATGATTGAGATTCATATGAGTTTGTATCACAATTTATCTATGTGCTACTCTAGCAAAGTTATTAAAGTAGTTCTATTCCTCCTGCACGTGTGTAAAGGTGACAGTGTGTGCACCGTGTTAGTACTTGGTTTATGCTATGATCATGATCTCTTGTAGATTATGAAGTTAACTATTGCTATGATACTATTGATGTGATCTATTCCTCCTACATATGCATGAAGGTGACAGTGTGCATGCTATGTTAGTACTTGGTTTAGTCTTTTGATCTATCTTGCACTATAAGGTTACTTAAATATGAACAAATTGTGGAGCTTGTTAACTCCGGCATTGAGGGTTCGTGTAATCCTACGCAATACGTTCATCATCCAACAAGAGTGTAGAGTATGCATTTATCTATTCTGTTATGTGATCAATGTTGAGAGTGTCCACTAGTGAAAGTGTAATCCCTAGGCCTTGTTCCTAAATATCGCTATCGCTGCTTGTTTACTTGTTTCACTCGCGTTACTACTCGCTGCAATACTACCACCATCAACTACACGCCAGCAAGTTATTTTCTGGCACCGTTGCTACTGCTCATACTTATTCATACCACCTGTATTTCACTATCTCTTCGCCGAACTAGTGCACCTATTAGGTGTGTTGGGGACACAAGAGACTTCTTGCTTTGTGGTTGCAGGGTTGCATGAGAGGGATATCTTTGACCTCTTCCTCCCCGAGTTCGATAAACCTTGGGTGATCCACTTAAGGGAAAACTTGCTGCTGTTCTACAAACCTCTGCTCTTGGAGGCCCAACACTGTCTACAGGAAAAGGAGGGGGAACGTAGACATCAGGGGCCGGCCACCCCAAGACCACAACCTGGCCGCCCCCCTTGAGTGGCCGGCCACCCCCTCCCAAACCCTAGCCGCCCCCCTCTCCTCCATAAGCTCCCGCACGCTTAGCGAAGCTCCACCGGAGTTCTCCACCACCACCGACACCACGCCGTCGTGCTGTCAGATTCAAGAGGAGCTACTACTTCCGCTGCCCGCTGGAACGGGAGGTGGACGTCGTCTTCATCAACAACCGAACGTGTGACCGAGTACGGAGGTGCTGCCCGTTCGTGGCGCCGGTGATCAAGATCTTCTACGCGCTTTTGCAAGCGGCAAGTGAACGTCTACCGCAGCAACAAGAGCCTCATCTTGTAGGCTTTGGAATCTCTTCAAGGGTGAGACTCGATAAACCCCTCGTTGCTACCGTCTTCTAGATTGCATCTTGGCTTGGATTGCGTGTTCGCGGTAGGAATTTTTTTGTTTTCTATGCAACGTTATCCTACAGCGTTCGGGGTACCTCCAGCGGTGCGGACGCATTTTTTGCGGAGACAGCGTCAAGGGTGTTAATGGTGTTTTACGTCCCGTCGAGGACTGCCACCGGCGATTAACTGTTCCAGCGCGACGACGATCGTTCCCGCGCGTGTCCAATACATTGGCAAGTTTCGCCGGCGTTTCGCGCGCGGGGGAAACGACCTGCGCGGCAACACCATTTCCCGTCCCGCCGTGGCTATATATGCTAGACACCGGCGGGGGTGACGGGCACACCCCAAGCTAAACCCTAACATCCATCCATGGTCGAGCACAATCTTAGATGGGATCAGGTAGTTCAGATGTGTCGCCACGCCCACCCGAAGGAGGATGAGGAGCTAGTCGCTGCCGCCGTTCAGGCCGACCAACTGGACCTGGAGGCGGCGGCGGTGTAGGCGAAGGTTGCGGAGGCGGAGGCGTCAGAGCGCGCGGAATGGCGCCTCGCGACGACCGGGGCGGAAATCGTCGACGCCAGGGCCGAGCTTGCCGATGCCAAGGCGGCGATGGCGGCCCCTCCGGCGGTCCCACCAGCAGGCGCCGTTATCCACGACATCGCCGACGACAATGACGCCGTACCCGGCCGCTTCGAGTGCGCCGACCACCCGCGGATTCTGCTCGCGTCCTTCGAGACCCTCGCTGGGGACGCCCTGCGCCGTCAGGCTTGGGCAGCAGAGGAGGAAGCCCACAGCTGTGCGATCGCCATGGCTCGGGGGTACATGTGCTTCAACTTGGACTCGCTCCAGCGGAGGGGCCCTTCTCCCGCGCGGGTCGAGCAGGAGAACCAGGAGTTGCCGGGTACCATCGCCGCCAGGGACGAAGGTGTTGCGGAGGCGGCTAGGGACAGGGCCCGCTTCCACGCCCAGCTGGCGGGGTTGCAGGCGGTGGACGCGGAGGCGGCCCAGGCGGACGAGGCGGCGACGGCCCAGGCGGAGGCCAACTCTATGGCCAGGAGAGTTCGGTGGGACTCCTCTCTGGCCGAGGCCCTCGAACGCCACAGGCGGCAGGATGAGATGTCCGATCGCTGCCGTGCGTGGCGCGCGGAGGGCGTGAAGCGCTCCCGCTACGTCGACCGCGCTGGCCCCTCCGGCGGCCAGTAGTAGGCCGCGCGACTGCGAATAACCCAGACCATGGTAGGCCGCGCGACGGCGAGTAGGTACGACAGTTGTAGTTTTAGGTTAACTCGACTAACCATCTCTGTAAAGATGGTCCTTTTGGTCAATCAATAGTAATGTAGAAATATTTTTCTTACCTAGTCACTGCCCGGGCCCGAATACAACGAACGCAGACACTTTCCACGACCGCGGAGACGCAATCCTGGCGCATATTTGGACCAGGTTTGCGTCGCCGCGGACGGTCCGGTCAGTTTGTGTCGCCCCGCTAGAGGTGGTACCAGATGCATTTTTCGGCGGCGGACGCAAACAGACGCGTCGCCCCGTTGGAGATGCCCTAAAGATATTGGTTTATTCTATGAGAAAAATCAAGACATGACTTGATTGGCTATACTTATTTCAGCTATCTTTCTAATCCCCATAATGCCAGGTCACAAACTGTATTTGTATTTTTATACGGTGAAACTGTTATCTCATGGAAGTCAACTAAATAGACTCTAGTAGCAACTTTCACTAACTACTTTGAAATAATTGCATTATATGAAGCTTCATGTGAGTGTGTATGGCTTTGCAAAGTGATTTATCATATCCAAACATCATGTGTATCGGTTCATCAAAATCACCAACAATTATCTATGAGGATAATACCGCATGTATTTCTCAAATGCATATGGGATACATTAAAAGTAATATCACTAAACATATTAATATTTTCCAAACAAGTTTATGTGACAATCTTACAGATTTGTTCACTAAGTCTTTACCAGCAACTGCATTTTAAAAGCGTATTTATGGCATTGGTACGAGACGCCTATGAAATTTGCAAAGTTCAGGAGGAGAAATATCATAAAGTTGAACTTACTCATAAATAAAATATCGTACTCCTTCCTAACGAATGTTCCGACGGAGTTCTCATTAGTTTTTAATGAGACAATTACTATACCAACGATATATCAAATTTCTATATTTTCTCCTTATATTTTTCTCCATGACTTTTAGAAGATAAATTGTGGATAAGATGAGAGATTCTCAAATTTTTAAGATTATGGACTATCAAGATTTTCAAGGACTCAAGACGCTAAGTGTTAGGAATAATTAGCAGATAGGTATTAGCGTCAATTTTAGGCTAATATAGCAGTTAGGATTCCCTATGGGCTAACTACCTACCGTTAACGTGGATCAAACAATGTCCATCCGAAAGAACATAACGCCTGTTTTAAAAGACACGAACATGTAACAATGGACATTGTAAGCTACGGTTGAAATAGTATATAGACCAGACAAAATTATGAATACAAACCATTCGTTTCCTCTCAATCTCCGTTTCTTCTCAAGTTGTCAGATAAAAGGTTTCATTCAGCTCATGATGAATCGTGGGATGTAAAACGGGGTACTAGTAGCGGTGGCCGACCTGGGGGTTGCCCCGGTGGCCCCAGTCCTTATCATATACACGTGTCTCGTGACGTGGATCCAGCCTTTGGCGCCCCCTCTCCAACTCTCCCCTCTCTCCTCCCTACGCACCACCACCATCTCCCTCTCGCCGCGCACCTCCTCCCCGAAAACCATCGGCACGCCGACCCGCCGCGCACGATCCGCGGAAGCAATCCCGCGCGCCGCCGCCCGGAGCAACCAAGGTCCAGGTGAGAGATCGATGCTCCCCTCCCCTCCGCCCTGTCCCAATCCAAATTCACTCGCAATGCTCGCCGATTTCTCCCTCGTGCGTGCGTGAGTCGTTTTGCCGACAGCCGTACTTTGTTTTTCCGACCCTTCGACAACGCGAATTCTCGGAGCATCCCATGCTTCACGAGCTCGCGGGCGCCCATGCCAGGAGCTATTAGTCCGAAGCCCCCGTCCCGCCATGGCTCCGCTTCGATTCCGTTACGCGGACTGCTGCGGCCAGCGGCGTTTTGTTTCGTTTTTGTTGTTGAGAGAGAGAATCGGCCCCGTACGTAGGAGGGTTCGAATTCCCTTGTTACGTGCAACGCTCGCTGCGGTTCTCGGTATTCCAGGGGCGGCCGTTCGAGATGCCCACATGGGTTGGGCCGTTCGGTCGTATCAGGCCGTTGTGCTGCAGACACAGCAGAAGGTCAGAAGCTGTTTGGGAACATTCGGCGCTGCCTTTGTGTTGTCCACATGGCACTGTAACTTTCAAAAGGAGGAAACTCTGTTCTCGACTTCTTGTACAGTACTAGTTTGCAGTTCGCGGTGAAGTTCCAAGTCAAAATTCTGGAAGATTACGCGGTGCGCCGATGTGCAGTTTTGGAGTCACCATTAAACATTTACTTCTGTATGAAAGGCTTTGCATCCTATGGAAGACTCTAGATCATATTCTAAGTAATATAAGTTGACATGAACAGTCTAGTTTTTTTCGTTGCTTGGTGCTGCTGAACTGATTACTTCACATAAACCTAGTTTGGGAAATTAGTAGTAGATGGTATGTCGTGACAATCCTGAATTCTACATGGCAGACAGGCAGGCTTTTCGGAAAGGCATGGCGCATGATGAAGCCGTGGCTACCCAGAGGAGTGGAAAAATAGGTTCACCTCCCAAGGTAAGAATCGCTGATTTTAAAAGTAACAGCTGACTACACTACTAAGATATTGCCTCGGAAAGTAGGAATCTCTGATTTTGCAGCACTTGTTGGCTGCTGAGTTATGGCCTGATCTTTCTGAAAGCTGTTTGTATTATCATCTGTTATGAGCAAATCATGGATAAAAGTAGAGATCCATGTAAACAATTATGATTTTTCCTAAATGTAGCAAAGAACATCACTGTCATGAAAAAGTTAGCACGCAGTGTCTTTAGACTGTCAATACAACTCCGCCTCAAAAGGGGGGGAAAGTACTGGGAAATTCCAGAAATGGCATGTAGTATGCTACTATGAGATTACACAGTGAATGATAACACAGCTTGTTTTCTCACTAAACTGCATTAAGTGCAAAAGATATGACCCCTTAGGACCTTACCACAAATGCCTTATGGATCACCATCATTTTGCAGGATCAACCAGCTCCCTATCCGTATCCTGATTGGTCAGCCATGCAGGTTGAGTGTTTTTCGGTTCTCATACTGTCCTTGCTTCCCAAAGATTGGAACACAGTATTTTAACCAATAACAGCAAACCTTTACAGGCATACTATGGCCCTGGTGTCCTGCCACCAACATATTTTGCCCCACCAATGGCTCCTGGTCATCCACATACGCCGTATATGTGGGGTCCTCAGGTATTTGTTTTTTTTATCTCTCTACGCAATGATGTTTTGTACACTATATTGAATCTAAATCCCCTGTCTGCATCTCTGCAGCCTATGATGGCACCCCCTTTTGGAACGCCATATGCCGCTATGTACCCACATGGTGGAGCTTACCCGCATCCGCTTATGCCCATGGTAAGCATTAGATCCTCATGTGCTTCTTTGCACTTTGTTTAAATAAGACCCAATATTTGAAGCATCAAACATTTATGCACCATGTGTTCCTTGGTGTTCGAAGCATTACACGTCTTGTGGAAAAGAAGACAGAGATAGATGGTTGTTGTCACCATCTGGGTCTTGCACTAATTTTATTGCTAGGTAGTACTGATGTAATTTGAATGAGACAAGGATTGTTGAGTTCCATTATTCTGACTACGCATCTCAAACTCTCAATCGGAAAAATTTCAGCATGCCGAAATTTCAGGAAGAACCGATTATGCCTGTCCAAACATTCAAATGTTCAAGGGACCATTTTGATGTTACTCGGAGATACTAGTGCGTCCTTTTTGGTGCACTATAATTCACCACCGGATTCATAAAAGATTGTTGTTAGGAAAGATGTACTGTGTAGCTTATCAAAAGAAAAGATCGATTGTGTGCATCAGATTCACATTTTTTTTGTAATGGTTGTGCCCTTAGACCATACTCATTTATATATGTAGTTATATTTTACTTCTGGTGTCTGAAACTCTTATGTTCATATTTTCCTTGACCAGAACTTCCTGTTGAGATTATTATTGTTAACCTGATTTTCGTCTTTGATGCTTTCAAGATGGCAAATCCATTGAGCGTGGAGCCAGCCAAATCTGCAACCAGTAAAGATAAAAGTTCCAATAAGAAACTTAAGGAAATTGATGGGACTGCAGTATCTACTCGCAGTGGTGACAGTAAAAGAACATCATCCAGGTGTTTACATGCTTCTCTTCTGTTTCTGGAATTAAGTATTCCCGTTTCTCTTCTCGCAAACTGAAGTTATGTTCTTCTGATGGTCATTTCAGTGGGGATTATAGCGGGGAAGGCTCCAGTGATGTAAATGATCTGAAGGTACCAATGTGGGTGTGTGCTTGCAGATGTGTTTTGTTTATCATCTGGGAAATGCTGAATTTGACTGAAACTGTACATATTCAGGTGAGCAGGACTCCTAGGAGACGGAGCTTGGATGGTGGACTTGGTATTTCACTTTTCTAACGACTTGTTTAATATTCATTGTATCTAGTGTTAGTACTTAACTTGATCAGTCATTCTTCTGGACTAGCCATCTTGTATTGCAACCCTTCTCTTATATATTAAGTAAGCGAACATGCATCTTTCCTTTTGCCCGTAAAATAAATACACTTGATCTTTGAGTCACTTCATAGCTGTAATCAAGTCCTGTCCTGTGCTTCACTGTATTCAAGAAAGTGTCTAACACCTTAAAACTTTCTCCAGACACAGAAGCAACCGCCGCTGCGAGGAATACAGATGTTTTGACTCCTAACCCTATAATGGGAAATGGAGCAATTCTGTCAAACCAATGTTTTCCAGTTCCGGTCATTAAACCCAGTATCACTAATGTTGCTAATTCAAGAGCAATAGGCACACCAGTATCTCAATTGCCAGGTGTTATGGTTCCAACTCATACGGGAATATCAGCTGAAATATCAAATAAGGTATAATCCATCTATTGTGTTTTAGAACCACTAGAAAGTCATGATTATTATTTTTACTTCTCACCCACCCACTCCAATCCTATAGTTTCTTGGGAGCCTGTGTATGTTACACCATTTTATTTTCAGGGATTAATTTTCTTTGTTTTTTTGGAATTTCTCCGTGCCAGGATGAGAGGGAAGTAAAGCGTGAAAAGAGGAAGCAATCAAATAGGGAATCTGCTAGACGTTCGAGGCTGAGAAAGCAGGTAGATTGTGCTGGCCTTGTTAGTAGACTCTTTGGTCAATGCAGTCACATTGTGAGCAATATGCCAATATCCAATCCTCAAAAAGATGCAGTATCCTGGAAACATGGACATGAAACCGATTGAATTATCTCCCATGCCTTTTATTTACAAACTGTTCTTTGCATCTTAGTACAATAATACCATAACTTAGCAAAGCAAATGATATTTGTGTCCTCTTGGTGCAGGCTGAGACAGAGGAGTTGGCTGTACAAGTAGAATCACTTACGGCCGAGAACACATCTCTAAGATCTGAAATCGGCAAGCTAACGAAAAGCTCCGAGAAGCTCAGAATGGAGAATTCTGCTCTAGCGGTATGGAATATTTTCATGCAGGCTATCTTTACCATGTTCTATAGTTTGTTCCAGGGCTAGTATTCTAATCTAACTTTCTCTAACAAAACTAAACATCATATCTCAGGTGAAACTTAAGGACACTGCAGCACCGACCGATGCAGAGATGCCTCCGGACAAACCACCAGCAGCAGCTGCATCCTCCTCTCCTCGCATTGTGGAGAATTTCCTGTCGATGATTGACGACACAAGCAAGTCAGGCGTAAGCAACCATATGGAACAAAGCGAGCCCAAGCTTCGCCAGCTCTTAGGCTCCAGCGCGCCGACAGATGTTGTAGCGGCTAGCTGATTGATTAGCCACTGATATCTTCTTGCATGCGGCCTGGGGATTCTGCAAGATCATGCTGCTCACATAACATCGGCTTTAAGTGTAGGTATTTATTTGATGAGTATATTCAGGAAAACGGTTTTACATCTATTTCAAGTTCCGGTTTCCAAAAAAACTGTACATCAGTTCAGGCACCAAAGCTGAAGTCTCATGGGCCTTATTTTCACTGTAAGCTTAATTAGCAGTGTTGTAACATAGGGGTGTTGTGCTTCATGCCAACCTTTTAATAACTTTCTGAGATCTCTGTACCTTCAGTGCCATACAAACAAAAACTGTGAAAATAGTATATGCAAGAGGATACGGAAACAATCCAATTTAAGTGTTGAACTTGGACCCAAGTGTGTTACTGCAATTTGTTCAATACTATGTGTAAAATAGGGAAACGAGCATTGCCAAGCCATTTAAGTTTTTTCGGACTTGAATTCAGATCCATTTCTTGTCCTTTGAAGGAAAGATCTATACCATAGTTTCTCCTTAGTATTGCTTGTATTGCTCCTTTTCTCCTACAAATATCAGTTGAAGTTTTGAGTACACCATAGCTTCGATGGTTTTGAGCGTACAAAAAAAAATGTTTAGCCATTGTGTTTAGGGTTATACAAGAGTTTTTTTTTCTTCCGTGGCCGCATCTGGATATTATGGTTGAGTTTTTTTTTTCGAAATGGGGGTGTACCCCGGCTTCTGCATCATGACTTATTAGATAAAAAGTCGGAGTGATTACAACTCACGCATCACCGATGGTTGATACAAAAATCAGCCATTTAAAACAACTCATACTATGACTACACATCAACATAGCCTTCTAGTATACCGCCAACCAGCCTGGCACAAGATATCCTGAGCACCTCAGGAGCCGTGTGCAGCCAGTAGCCATAGCATCCCGCTGTCCCTCCGAAGAGAGTAGGGCCCAAAGCTGAACTCAATGGAAGACCATATGGATAACCCGCAAAAAATGAAAAGTGACTTTTTTATTAAAGATTATATCATTTCTGACCCTCCAAATGGACCAACATAAAGAAGAAACCCCAATCCGGATAAAAGCCTTAGATTGTCTATCTACTCCATTTAACCAATTACCAAACATATTAGTAATATTAGTCGGAGGTGGAAGATCATAAGCGAAATTAACCGTACGCCATAAGAGTTTTGCTAAAGGACATTCAATGAAAATGTGTTGAATGGTCTCTTGTTCTCCACAGAAAACACATTTTGTACACCCATTCCAATGGCATTTAGCTAGATTATCCTTAGTTAACAAAACTTTATTACTCAAAAACCACATGAAAATCTTAATCTTTAGCGGAATTTTAACCTTCCAGAGATACTTCCTCAGAAAAGGGGTGTGGTCACACATAAGATCCTCATACATCGACTTCAGTGTAAATAAACCATTTGATGACAATTTCCAAATAAAACGATCATTCTCTTCATTCAAATTTACCATCATGAGATTTCTACATAAATGCAACCATGACGCCCATTTATTACCATTTAGAACCCTTCGGAATGTAATATTCAGCGGTGTATGTGCTAAAACATGTGCAACTGTTACATTCTTATGGTGTACAATATTATACAATGAAGGATATTGATGAGCCAAAGAAGTATTTCCTAACCAGGTATGTTCCCAAAAGCGGGTATTCATTCCATTACCCACTTTGAAAAATCCCCTAGAAAAAAACTCATGTTTAACACCCATCAATCCTTTCCAGAAAGGGGAATCGGTAGGCCTAGCTTGAACCTCCGATAACGTCTTATGTCTTAGGTATTTATTTTGTAGCAATTCTTGCCACACCCCGTCTTCATTAAGAAGTGTAAAGAGCCACTTACTCAATAAGCATCTATTTTTGATTTCGAGGACCTCAATACCTAAACCCCCTGGTCTTTGGGTCGACAGACAATGTTCCATTTGGTAAGCCGGTATTTTCTTTTGTTTTCATCGGACTGGCAAAAGAACCTAGATCTATAGAAGTCCAAACGTTTCCTTACCCCAACAGGTATTTGCAGGAAAGACAATATAAACATTGTTAAACTAGTTAATACTGAATTAATAAGGACTAACCTATCACCATAGGATAGTAACTTCCCTTTCCAGCATCCTAATTTACTCTCAAATCTTGTTTCTACCGGGTACCAATCTGAATTTCTCAGTTTTTTTGTAATGGATTGGAATACCCAAGTATCTAAAGGGGAGTTGTCCAGCATCACATCCAAAGATCTGTTTATACCGGTCTTCTTCCTCCTTTGCCTCTCCAAAACAAAAAATCTCACTCTTATGAAAATTAATTTTAAGCCCCGATAACTCTTCAAAGAGACACAAAATAAATTTCATATTAACCGCTTTGTTAAGGACATGTTCCAAAAAAAGAATAGTATCATCAGCGTATTGTAGTATAGAGAGTCCTCCATCAACTAGATGTGGGATT
>NC_061511.1:217397072-217418917 GCF_022539505.1 Lolium rigidum | reverse complement strand
CCATGCCACCACACACGGAGATGAACCCTATGTACAACACTCAGACTTTCAGGCCGCATAAAAACCTGCAGTGGATGGGACAACGCCACGTGCCAAGCACACCAACGTGAAGACTACACCTGCACTCCACATAAAAGAGTGGTATCACCCTCACTTAAGCAGGTGTGTGAAAGCTGTATCAGATCCCCTATATCGTAGAGCTAATTTATGTTCTTTCAAACCAACTGCAGGCAGATTTGTAATGTGTGTGATGTTTGTATGTTTGAAAAAGTGTTGTTGGCTTTTACCCTCAAGACTACCCACTTTCAAGTTTCTTAGAACTTAGAACTTTAACCAAACAAACTGTGAGAAATTTCCTCATTTTATCACATCTGGTCCACATCAGAGGGGGTCTCACCCAAACCCAAGTGTAGCCGCCACCAAGACGCTGCAACATGTGATGTTGAGACATTACTGCCCACCCAGCTTAGAGAGCTGAACGCTGGAGCTGCAACATTAGCGCACTGAAATTTTCTGTGGATTGGGTTTGAACAACGGCCAGGAACCACTTTACCACTCTGGTCAAATCAAGAACTTTCAACACCAACCACCTATCTTCAACAAGACCGAAGAGCCCCTCGATGTGTCGATGATCGGCCTGCACAGAATGGAGAACAACCTCTGGGCTAAGGGAGCGGTGTCATCTAGAGAAGCACTTGCTCTGCCACTCCACTACCTGTAAAACAGGACCTGGCACTGGTGCTTCTTGGTGGGTGTTTTTCTGCAAGAAATGCGTGACCTTCTTATGATGACCTCAAAGACTTGCAAGCTGAAAGTAGTATGCACTAGTAAAATGAAAGAATTCCATCAAGAGATATAGACTGAAGTTCCAATCCAAGTATAAGCAGAATGTTCCAGAATACTGCCATTGCATTTTTACTTGCCAGGTACGCCCTCATTTAGACTCATGGAATAGCTATGTTGAAGTGAAAGATTAACCACTCACTACTAGATACTCCAGACTGCTGAACATTCCTTATGACTTAGAAGCCCTTCACAGACTCCGGGCCATCCGTGATGAAGGGCTTCACCGCTGTCATAATCACAACTACTGATATAACCAAAGATGGTCCAAACAATACCCAAAAGTATCAAGAATAACCATCTCAGAGGATATACTCCTAAAATACAAAAGAAGCCCCTCAAGCTAATTACCGCCTAAATCCCACACCAACAATCACTTAGGACCTCAAGCCCTTATATAAATAATGTCAACAACACCCACACCAAGAACACCAACCCCAACAACAACAACAACAACACTGCTCCTAGGATCGAAGGCACCACATCTCATGCCAACAAGGACAAGTGGCCACTATCACTTACAGGAGTGTGGGAGTGTTGGGTATTACTTCCAATGAGTGCCCAAAGAGACTGCCAGATTAGCCGCTAAAACAACGCCACTCAAAGCCAGAATCGCTTTAAAGAAAATAACCAGAATGTTAACGTCATGGCTACAATATGACCACCCAAGCTCTTCAAGAAGCACCTCTAACATGCCAAGCATGTTCTTCCCAAGAACCATATCGCTTCAATTCTCTAGAACCCATCTCTTTTAAAACTTCTTAACTAGGATTTGCTTCTATGTATGGGTTGTACACCAATTTCAAACAAAGAAAATAAATTTCCTTTTTTTCCAAAAAATATAACCAACAAAACTTTTCTTAAATAGAGCACTTATGCTTATGTCATAAATTTGCATTTATGTTTTTGCCATGATGAGTGTTATTATGTTAGGTGATAAACCTTGAAACTCAGTGATCAAGAAGATCACAACCAAACAAATTAAAGAGTGGCAAATCAACAAGAAAACTCTGAACCCTAACCTTCTCAAAAAACGACGGACTCTGTTTGGAGAACCCAAAATAGGTGAAAGACATATGTGGGCAGTGGTTCTGTAAAATTTTTGAACTTCTACATTTTCTATTTTAAAGCAATGGTGGTGGAACTATTGCAAAACTTTACTTCTAAACTCTAACTCCTTATCCCTTCTTTTCGATTGGCATCTTGAAAAACAAAAAATAAAAGAAAAGATCTTATTTTTAAGAAAAAGGTATATGCAAGTCATGAGCATTTTTGTATGATGAGTTTATTTATTCACCTATAGATGACTCCTGAAATACAATTATAGCATGACATATAAACATTTATCATAAACATAGAGATATAAATAATAACCACTTTATTATTGCCTCTAGGGCATATCTCCTTCAAACGCAAACGGTCGCCCTGGGTCGCATGGCGTCCGCGGGCCGATGCAAACAGACACAATCGGACATTTCGGACGTCCGAAATGCGTCGGTCTGTTGGAGATGCCCTTAGTACCTTGTAAATACCTGAAGATATTCTTCACTCCAGCCCAATGACATTTTGTTGGATCTGCACTATGTCTAGAGCCAGTAAATTTACTGTGAAGGCAATATTTGGCCTTACAATTAGCAAGGTACGTTAGTGCTCCTATGTAACATCCCAAATTTCAATAAAAAGAAAGTTAGAAGAATTCCAGAGAGCAAAATTTCAAACCAACACAAACTTTTAAATTGCATATAGTGCCATGCATAGGACTTGTGCATTTGAGTGATATGCCATGATGATTGTTATTATGTGTATGTGCTACACTCTAAAACCCTAATGTGATCATGAGAAGATCACCAACCAAATAAATCAAAAAGAGAAAGAAATCAAATAAAAGAAAAGCCCTAAAACCCTCACATATGGCTTATGCCATTTTTATAAACTTTGACCCTAGACCATTTTGGTCTTCTCCCTTAATTGAATAATGTTACTAAACACTTATTACAACTTTTGGAATCAAATAAACACAAATCAAATGAATTTCAAACTCAAATTTGGATCACATATGATAATGGTCAAATCTGCCATTTATAGTCTGATCCCTACTTTGAGCCCTTGCAATTCAAATTTTCCAAACTAAACCTTGTCAACTCTTTGCACCCCATCCAAGAGCACATCAAGGTGAACATTTTTTGTAAAGATCACCATGCCAAATTCCCTTTGGATCAAATGCTATGCTCATGTAAAGTTGCAACTTTTTATTAAATGGAACAATCTCACACTTAGCCATTTTTGCATTTCTTTGAATTGGACAATTCCACCACCACCTCTCATCTTCTCTGGTCATTTACAACTAAACTAAACACACCCTTTTCAAATTGGGAAACCATTTGAACTCACTCAAATTTGGACAAAAATTACAAATTTACAATATGGAACTATTTGACACTATTTCAAATAGTGATCTACCCAACTCTAATCTACCCTAAACTAACCTATCTGGTCCCCTTGCCCCCTCTCTCACTCAATGCCCCACAGCAACCCTAGTGGTGCATGCATAGCATGCATGCACACACCATGCCGGCCATGGCGCCACCCCGACAAGCCCCCTCTCTTCTCCCTTCTTCCTCTCACTGGCCCTGGTGCCACACCTCGCCACCGCACTCCTCTACCTCTCCCTAGCCATGCCACGGTCCAGCTCGACGACGACCAACGCCGGAGAATGCGCACTCAGAACGCGCAGTGATGCCGCTCGCGTCGCGCGTGGACACGCCGCAGACACACCCTGGCCACGCGCCACCCTGCCAGTACACGCAGCCCCTGGCCCTCCAAACACCTCGTCGAGCATCGCAGCGCCACCACGACTCCACCAGACACGCGCAGAACAGCGACCCTGGACCGCCGCCGCCGGAGACGACGACATGATCCCGTAGACGCCGCCCGCAGACACAGAAGAAATGCGAGCGCCACAGACGCCGCCCGACCATGCTGTTGCTACCTCTAGCTTTGCCTGGACGAGGAGAACGTCACTGCACCCTCGCCTAGCCCAACCGCTCGCCGGAATCGCCGCGAGCTTGTCGACCATGGCCACTGCCCCGCAGCACCCAAACCCTCTATAAATACCGAGTTCCCCGAAGCAATCTGAGCACCACACCTTCCTCTCCTACCATCTCTAACTCTCCACCGCCACTCCACTCACCCAATCGTCGCCGGAGCAAGCTCAATCGAGCGATCGAAGCCGCGGAAGCTCTGGTGCAATCGCCGTCGACTTGAGCCTCCTCGAGCGACGCCACTGCTACCCGCTTCTTCCCCTTCATCGACAACCTCGCCTCGACCATCGCCGCCGCTCGCCGGACCCATGGTTAGCTCTCCGACCCCCTAGGCTCGCCGCCAGAGCGTCGGGTTCTCGTCGGAGAAGACGATGGCCCTGCGTCGTCCGATCTGGTTTTAATCCAACGTCCCACAGTCACTTATACCGATTCGGCGTTTATGAGTCTCTGACGAGTGGCCCCCACTCTGTCAGGCGTCCCACTCGCACGAGATGCGTTGCTGGGCCGTTTTCTCTGTTTTGAATTGGTTTCGGCCCAGTTCCTTTTCCCGCCAGCCCAGTAATTCAAATCCAGTTTAATTAATTCAATTCAAATTCAATACTGAACCCCACTTTGAAAATTCATAGAATCTGTTTGGCTTGGCCAAATTTAGCAAACTTCATATTGTTGGAAAGCTATGAAAAAGTTCTACAACATGCCACTGGTCCCACCCCAAGATCTATTGTAGAATTAATCTGATAAAAAGAAGAAGGCAGAGACTTTTCCATATTCAAATAATTATTAAAAATCAACCAAAATAGATATTAAGTTAATTCCAACTCCAATAGCTCACATTTGACTTACACTAATAGTTTCTGCAAGAAAATGGTGAGGTCACTTTGCATGATCATACCCTAGTTTAATTAATGGACAATAGGGCTAGTTTACTCAAGTGATATTGTCCAAAACTATTATGCAAATCATATGAAGTATTGTACTTCATTTAAATCTTGTCCCAAATGAATTCATGTGATGTTTGAACCCCTGGTCAAACACTCTTATATGAAATACTTGGAGATTTAAATCATTTGTAGAATTATTAAATGATATGAGGTGGTCTACCTCATTTAAATCATTTTATCAAGTGATGATAATGAATGTTGACTTAGGTCAATATAAATTCATGTATGATTATTTGAGAAATTAAATCTTAAGAAGATTTCAATGAGAGGAAATTATTTCTCAAGAACCCTATGGAAACTATCCTTTACATATTAAATAAGAGGAAATTATTTCTCCCCAAGCAACACCACCAATGCACCCAAATTGTATTAATTGTGTGCTTAGGATAGTTTGTGTGAATATGTGTGATGTTTGGAATAGCCATTGAATTAGTTGAGTGATTATACTCGTATTTCAATTTAGACGCTAGCACCGGAGAATACCCGGAGGAAGAAGGTTGCTACCAAGAAGAGGAGGAGGAGAACTTTAAGAACTACCAAGGCAAGCTAATATTCTTGCAAAGTGCAAAGCCCTTTGGGGTAAGGCACCATTAGTCTTACCTTTTCTTACCATAAGCCTATCCCAAGTTTTTACCATACAAGCTCTACTTGTTGTTTTCCAAGAGTTACTTTTATAGTTAACTTTGGTCAAAGTGAAAGAAGTATACTAGAGTAGTTAATTTAGTCTCAAGCTAGCCAAGCAATATTAGCACCCCTCATGATTAGTGCTAGCGCTAAATACTAAAACTTGACTACTCTAGATGGGAACATGTGACTTTGAAATGAATTTCTGAAACCTTGGAATGATGAATCATTTCATTGAATGAATTTTGAAGGTGAATGTGAACAAGAGAAGATGGTGATTTTTGATAAAAATGATATTGGTTTGAATGCGATACCTTTCCAATATTGAGTACCCCCACAATACCTGATTATGGGTAGGGCTTAACTGGAAGTTTATGTATCTTAGTATGAGTTCCCTCTGAACACACGTCATAGGGGTTATGCCGAGGCTGCCTCCGTTGTTGAGAAATGATGTGAATTGAGGTGAATTGTAAGGCCAAGCCCTGTGCAGTTCCCAGGTTGACAGTTGGTCTTCACTGGGAGGTCAAGCTCATGGGGAGAGGTGCTCATACTAGGATTTATAAGTGAAAGGTTATGGTTGATGATCCGCGTACTGTGTTACGATGATTCGGGGTAATCCCGACGGATGAAATCAAATGTTGTGGCACAAGTGTGCAACCTCTGCAGAGTGTCAATCTATTCGAATAGCCGTGTCCACGGATACGGACGGTTGGAAAGGCCATACAGTTTCCGATGTCAAATTCTTGAAAATGATGTTGAAATGAAATGGGTGAAATAACTTGTGAAGTGGTGAATTGAATTGAAATCACCACTTGAATGGTGGGAATGACACTAATGTTCCCACTTGAGTTAGTTAGCACATGAATAAGGTTTTACTCAAATACTTGTGAACTAAAATTGGCTTTTTGCAAATAAACTAAAGCTTAGCAACCCTTTCTAGAAATGTCTAGCACTTACACTAGTATTAGTTTGCGAGTACTTGAAGTACTCACGGCTTTGTCCCTGGCTATTCAAATGGCCAGAGTATGAGGAGGAACAAGGAGATGACCAGCAGGACGCCTACGATAACTAGGAGTCTTCCGACGTCAAGCGTTGGCCTGTGGACTAGAGAGTCCTTGTATCTTACGCTTCCGCTATGAACTTGTGTTTGTTCGTTGATCAATAGATCAACTATTCGTGTAATATGGATGATGTGATTTCAATTGTAAGACAATATGGTTTGTAATAAATGATGATTGTGATACTTAACTATTATGCCTCGCAACAATAATATTCCTGGGATTGCGATGTATGACATAATAGACATCCGGACTTAAAAATCCGGGTGTTGACATCCTATGGCACTAAGGTATGAAACTCATGTCCCAATATACTTTGTTATTATCCCTAGGTCTAAAAGGATCCCTTTCCATATCAATGGATTAACCATGGATGTTTTAGATGAATATGATTTATCTATATTGAATTTTTCAAAACTTTCTGGATATACGTGGTCCTGATAAAGGAGTATTCCTAAGAGAAAATGCTCAAGTTGTAAACCTAATCAGAACTTAGTTTTTCCCAAATCCTTTATCTCAAACTCCTTCATTAAATGATTGCGTGCTGCTGCATTACCAATGATATCGAGGTCATCAACATAATATGAGATGATGCAAAATTCTTTTAATGATTTCTTTATGAAAATGAATGGGCAATCCTCAAATCGTTATTTGAGTGGCTTTTGTAAATTTACACAATACATGTTACAATTGTGTTTGAATTAGTGATTTTAAGTCTACGAGGGACTTTCATATAAATATCTGCATCGAGTGATCCATATGTATCTGTGGTCACTGCATCCATTAACTGCATTGGTAAATTTATGATATTAAGTATCAAAACGTAATTTCACTCATTACATGAGAATATGTATCATCGTAGTCGATACCGGGTGTCTGCGTAAACCTTGTGCTACTAGTCTCGGTTTATATCTCACCACCTCATTGATTTCGTTCCTTTTTCAAATAAACCCATTTTTTCCTAATGGTGAGCGTTTGTACGTGTTTATGAGTGTGTGAGTATGTAATGTGTTCATCAGAAAATTCAGTGCATATGTGCACGTGTAAGGTGATTGGGCCTTGTAGGTATAGACAAGTGAAGATTAGCTATAGAAAGAGTGGTGCGAGGGTATGTTACACGCTTATTGCACGTATATATTTATTCAGGAGTTGAAGGCAATCATCAACGGAGCACACGGCCGTGTACGTTCTGGGGTGCAGCTTGCGATGCAGGCCGACATGGGCGACCGGGCAAGTGGAGGGGTGAGCTGGGCCACGGGCGAGCGGGTGGGGCCCGTCCGTTTCATCCCGCGTCATCGCCCACCACGCGCCCACGTGTCGACGCATCCGCCAGCCTACGCGTCGCGCGTCCCGGTCATGCTTCTGACGTGGTGGCCGCTTCCTCCCCATTCGACGAGAAAAATAAAGAGAGGATATCCATCGGGCCCACCGCGTCCGACATGTGCGCGAATTCGCCACGTCCGCGCTCGCCCCATGTGCGCACGTAGCTTTCAGGCGACGGATGGGCCACGTGGCCGGGTCGTGCGGAGGTGGCCCCGCGGGGGTTAGGAGGCGTCAGTGACTAGGTGCCAGCTCACGGGCCTAGCCCGCTTATCCTCTCACCTGACTCGGGCCGCGTGGTGCTGCTGCATGATTGCAATGGACCAGAGCGACGCGACGCAACTGCTCCGGCCCCGCTTGTCGGGCGCCGTTGGTCACACCCACGCCGTTGAAACTTTTTCCAAACTGTGTAATGGTGCAGCCTAGCCTAGTGGGTCGCTCCACTGGAACTATGGATCCACCGCAGATATTCAGAATCATGGATCCTTGACTCATCTATTTCAAGCAGCTGAGCACATTACTGGCTTCCCCAAACCGTTCCCAACCTTTCCAGCCGCATCCCCTAAAGCCTTGTTTTGTCCGGCGTGGCTCAATACAGTGTTCGGCGCGCTGAGCCTGTTCCCGCTACACAGGGGACGCTCGGGGCACGTCGGACACACCGAAATGCGAGGCAACGCGTGGCGGGACCGATGCGTCAGCGACTCACGGACGGACGCTCAACCGCCGCCTACCTAGAGCCGATGCAGTTGCCGGGAAGTGGAACCGTCGCATTGGCAACCGTGTTGATCGACGCGCGAACCTGCGGAATGGAGCGCGAACTCTGCAACAAAGCAACCGCCGGTCTCTTCGATATCTGTGCCGCTGTTCATCCGCGCTCAACGTAGACGCTTTCGGATCTTCAACCGGCCGCCATTCATCCAAACTTCTCACGATGAGCGACCTCTCCGGGCTTCCATCAGACACCGATAGCAAAGGCAAGTCTCCAGGATGGCATCATTGGTGGGACAGAGTCCAGACGCCCAGCAGCGGCGATGATTCCCCGCCGTCGGACAGCGGCGAGGAATGGGAGACCGAGGAGGAGGAGGCCAAGGAGGAGGACGAGGAGGAGGAGGAGGAAGAGGCTGAGGAGGCGGCGGCAGCCTGGGCGAAGGCGGAGGAGGAAGCGAAGCGGAAGGCGCAGCCGGCGAGCTCCGTCGACGACGAGGACACAAGTTTCTGCGATGCGTCGGACGACACCGCCTCTTCGGAAGAGGTGATGAGCAGGAAGCGCCACCGTAAGGACGACGAGGCGGGGCCATCAAAGAAGAAGTAGTTTACATTTTTTATATGTAAATTTGTTTATATTTTTCGAAGTTTTTATATGTAATTTGTGTATGTTGCACCGGTTTGAATATTAGCAGCCTTATTTAACCTACACATTTCTACTATATACTAAATATAAAAAAATATTTTAAAGTTTGGGGACGGCATTTGGGGGGCGGCTGGGGAGCGACGTCCCCCAAACGCGGCACGAATGAAACACGTCCCCCAAATGCTCGATCCGGATGCGTTTGGGGGACGCGGCTGGAGATGCTCTTGATATGCACATCCGAAACTCGTCTCCGGTCAATTTCTTCGGATTCGTTTTCCCTCTTGTGAAAGAAGGGTACACTTGCTTCTACGATTATGACTGACGCTTATTCATCCCTGGAACTACAGAGAGCTGCAAGCATTTTTTGTAGGTCACTCTCTCCAGGAAATCACCCTGTATGGAGACACTACCATCTGATTATCGTCGGAATCCAGAGAAATATCTGCGCAGAATCCCCTCACCCGAGTTAATTAAGCACGCTGAATTAGCGTTAGAGTGGAATTCTGATATATGATACGTCTGCTATTGTAGTCTTGCCTGAATCGCTCTTGCAGTGACAAAGGATCCTGTACTTGTCTGATCCTGCTATGGATGGGACTATGGTCCACCCCGGATCGCGTTCTCGATGTCTTCTCGCCTTGCTGCGTAGCTGAATCCTCCCTCTCCCTCTCCGAATCCTTCTCAGGATTTCCGCGATTTCAAGTATCTGTTCCGCTGATTAAGATAGCAGGGTCAGTAAACTGTGTGATGTCATATAACAGTTCAGTCAAGGAGCAAAGGGTGCATCCTTCGTTGTGTTTTCAGGATGCAATCGAATCTTGGATTTCAGGTAGTCAAGGGTGCTACATGTCGTCGTGGTAAACAGACAGATGCCATAGGATGGCTTAAGTTGGAGCCGAGTTGGACGCTAGAGGATTCGGGGGAGGGTTTTTGGATTAGATTGGATGAACTTCCGGGTGCTTTCCTCAAGAACTTGGACTAAACCAGAGGTAGAAGAAGAGAGACCACAAGGAAGAACTCTGCTCTAGATCTTTCTCTTCATTGATTTAACAGGATACAGGTTTGTGCTTACAAGATAGCTCCTAAACTCTACGTACTCGCGATGGGGGTGTACCCCCTCTCCTTATATAGGGGAGAGAGTGGCTTACAGGGGAAGAAACCCTAATGGCATCTTTGAACAGACAAACTACTTTAGAAAGCTACTTTAATCATAGGTGAAGCCGATATCTTCTTTAATCAGGGAGGCTGATGTCTTCCGGTTGCTTTTGGCGTCACCCTCGTCTTTTACGTCATGGCTTTGTTTAAAGCTACTTTGGTTAGGTCATCCTTGTCCGCTAGCTCCTGAGGGGATCTTTGACCAGCCCTGCCGACGTGCTACAGTGCACTTCTTACCGGCAGTCCGGTGTCTTCTTAGCCGATACCGGTATACCTCTCTTTGGGGATACCGGTATAGATTTAGTTAGCCAATCGTTTAACTTTTCTTTCCGGAATGAATATCAAACCGGTATCTTGATGGCTCAAACCATCCGGTTTGGCATGCCTTTGGCATACCGGGGGTCATCCCCCCAACATTAGTCCCCCAAGCTGGTATAGTCCGCTGGAGTTTTATCCGACAGACCATGCCAGTTTCCCATATTACAAGGTACTGGTTTGATCTTTCCGGCACCCTGTTCGAAGATGCCGGCCTCTGTGTCTTGGCTTCCTTCCGTTACTTTCCGGATTTTCCGGTATCTTATGTCATTAAACTCCTCCTCGGTGAAATCGAGAATTTCTCGGGTACAGTGCCTGTCAGAGACATGCGCACTGTTTCTGACGCGTCAGTGTCTGTGGTCACTTCCCTTCGGCTTCTACGCCAGCATTAAATGTGCCACACCGGATCCTTCTGGCCATTCCGGATCCGTGCGGCGACTCTGTGGCCTCTTAATTTTTACGTGTGTATCCTCACGCCACGTGGTGGCCCACGAGGCGAACCGCCGCGGCCCGACGGTTTTCGGCCCACTTCCTTTTCTCTCTATATAAGGGCAGAGCGGTTCCACTTCATCTTCTTCTTCGCATTTGCCCCCATTTCCAGAGCACTTCGAGCCCTTCGCCCTTTGCTTCCTCGCCGTCGCCGGTCGCCGCCAGAGCGCTGCTCCTGACGAGGTTGCGACGCTGCTCCCGCTGCGCCGAAGCTTTTCACCGCGCGGAGTTCCTGCTGCGTTCCTTCTCCGCTGCTGCTTTGAGCTTCCTCCGGCGGACTTCGCCCTTCTCCGTCGCCGGCCTTCGTCGACGGCCACGGGCTCGCCATTTCTCCGGTGAACTTCTTCCTCGCGTCTCCCGCAACCTCAGGTGAGACCCAATGCTTGTTTGCCCTCCTTTTCTCGTTTTCCAGATCTTGGGTTGGTAGCATATTTATTCTTTCTTTTCTTCTGCTTTTTCTATTATTCGTAGATCTCCGCGCAAGGGTAGATCTTGGGAAATCAGTTTTTGGGTAGGATCCGGCATCTTGTAGATCCGTATGTCTAGAGGGGACCATCTTTCCGAATCTTCCTCCAGCACCCACGGAAGTCAAGCTTCCGGCGAGCTCTCGGCTGAGCGTATCCGGATGGAAACTGATACCGGAACAAGTCAAGATGCCGGCAGTTCTAGCCAGGCTTCCGGGGCAGATCTTTCCGGCGTCACCCGCGGAGCCTGGAAGGGTTCCGAGGTGACCCAGCACGAGATTGACTGGCTGTACCGGCCTAGAAGGATACCGGAAGGAGTATCCTGCCGGATTCCGGGCGACGAGATCGAACCGGATCTGGAAGATGGTGAGTTCGTCATTTTTCTCGCCCACTTCGAACGCGGCTTCGGCCTTCCTGCCTCAGATTTCTTTCGCCGATTCCTTGATTTCTACAAACTCCAACCTCCCCATCTTCCCGGCAATGCCATCTTCTATCTCTCTTGCTACGCAACCTTCATGGAGGCCTACATGGGTCTCCGCCCCACTCGCGAGACTTTTGCTCGCTTCTTTTCCCTTCGGATTAACTCCGTTCAGGGCAAAGAGATTCCCAAGCCTAAACCCCCCGTCCAATGCGGGTCTTGTATCATTGGGTCCCGCCAGGGGAGCCCCTTCTTTAAGTTTGCCGGTCTCGACTCATGCCGAGCATGGGAAAGGACCTTTTTCTACGTGAAGAACGCCGGCGCCGCAGATCTTATCAACCTGCCGGCTTTCAATCCGGCAGTGCCCACGAAGGCCAACTGGAGCTACAACCCGAAGGACTCTCATATAGAAACCAACCGGATTGTACGCTTCATGAAGCAACTTATGAAGGACACTGCCATCTGTTCGGATGACATTGTTCGGACGTTTATCTCGCGCCGGGTGCTTCCCCTTAAGCGTCGGGCTCATAAAATGAGCGAAATGTACGGCGCTGGCGATCCTACCAAGATCACCAGCTTCCCTCTCACCAAAGAGGACGTAGTCCTTAAGGCTAGGCACATCTGCCAAAGCGCCATGCCGCTGGATTGGGAGTGGGGCCTTCTGCCTCTCAGCTCCCTCAACCCTCCAACTGACGAAGTAAGAGATTAGGCAATCCGGGTTGTTTTCCGGTATCTTTTCGATATACTACTAACTGTTTTTCTCTTTCTTTTCAGGCCAAGCAACGCTTCCCTCGCATCGCGGTGGAGCAGCGAGGCCCTCCCCGGAACCGGGCTCTGGACAAGGTTGACCCGGATCCCTACATCCACTGGACCGACCTCAAGATGGGCCGGACTCGCACTTCACGCCCCGGTAACTTTTCCAACAAAGACTCCGGTTCGGACGACGAAGTTGTCATACTCGAGGTACTTAGCTCTTTCGTTTCCTCATTGGTTATCTTTTTGTAGACGCACTCTCAGCCAGCACCAACCCGCAGGTCCACGAACACGTGGTTCCGCTGCAGGCCGAGGTCGGCCATGAGTTCCTGGAGAAGCTCACCTCCCAGAACAAGAAGAAAAAGGCTCCGGCACCTGAAGCCGGCTCCAGCGAGGCTCCTCCCGCCAAGCGCCAGAAGAGGCCCTCTAAGAGGCATTACAAGAGGCGAGAGATGCCGACCTCTGACGGGTAAGATTCTGCTTTTCGTTTTGCTTTGTTGTTCAAAATTCTTTTTCCGGATAGTTTTTTCAACCTTCTTTTTTCTATCTTTATCAGCCCAGCGCTCAAGATTTCCAAGAGCGCTTCCGGCATACCTCCGGAAAGCTCCGAAGACGCCAGAAGGTCTTCGCCTCCTCCTCAACAAAGTCCGGTACCTTCTGGTGCCGGCAACTCTTCTGCCTCCCCTCTGGGGGGGCACAACAAGTGCGGGGCGTGCGGCCCCTACATCGCCAGATCACCGCGCGGAGGAGGACATCGTCTCCCCTCCTGAGAACCAAGACACCGGCGCCCGCAACACCGGCGCCGATACTGAAGATGCCGGGCGGGTGGACACTTTGGTTTCTGATACGTCTCCGACGTATCGATAATTTCTTATGTTCCATGCCACATTATTGATGATATCTACATGTTTTATGCATACTTTATGTCATATTTATGCATTTTCCGGCACTAACCTATTAACGAGATGCCGAAGAGCCGATTCTTTGTTTCTCGCTGTTTTTGGTTTCGAAATCCTAGTAATGAAATATTCTCGGAATTGGACGAAATCAACGCCCAGGGGCCTATTTTTCCACGAAGCTTCCAGAAGACCGGAGGACTTACGAAGTGGGGCCACGAGGCGCCGCCACAACAGGGCGGCGCGGCCCAGGCCTTGGCCGCGCGGCCCTGGTGTGTGGGGCCCTCGTGTGGCCCCCTGACCTGCCCTTCCGCCTACATATAGTCTTCGTCGCGAAACCCCCAGTACGGAGAGCCACGATATGGAAAACCTTACTGAGACGCCGCCGCCGCCAATCCCATCTCGGGGATTCGGGAGATCGCCTCCGGCACCCTGCCGGAGAGGGGAATCATCTCCCGGAGGACTCTTCACCGCCATGATCGCCTCCGGAGTGATGAGTGAGTAGTTCACCCCTGGACTATGGGTCCATAGCGGTAGCTAGATGGTCGTCTTCTCCTTATGTGCTTCATTGTCGGATCTTGTGAGCTGCCTAACATGATCAAGATCATCTATCTGTAATGCTATATGTTGTGTTTGTCGGGATCCGATGGATAGAGAATACTATGTTATGTTGATTATCAATCTATTACCTATGTGTTGTTTATGATCTTGCATGCTCTCCGTTATTAGTAGAGGCTCCGGCCAAGTTTTTACTCTTAACTCCAAGAGGGAGTATTTATGCTCGATAGTGGGTTCATGCCTCCATTAAATCCGGGACGTAATGACAGAAAGTTCTAAGGTTGTGGATGTGCTGTTGCCACTAGGGATAAACATTGATGCTATGTCCGAGGATGTAGTTATTGATTACATTACGCACCATACTTAATGCAATTGTCTGTTGTTTGCAACTTAATACTGGAAGGGGTTCGGATGATAACCTGAAGGTGGACTTTTTAGGCATAGATGCATGCTGGATAGCGGTCTATGTACTTTGTCGTAATGCCCAATTAAATCTCACTATACTCATCATATCATGTATGTGCATGGTCATGCCCTCTCTATTTGTCAATTGCCCGACCGTAATTTGTTCACCCAACATGCTATTTATCTTATGGGAGAGACACCTCTAGTGAACTGTGGACCCCGGTCCTATTCTTTTACATCTGAAATACAATCTATCGCAATACTTGTTCTTTACTCGTTCTTCGCAAACAATCATCTTCCACACAATACGGTTAATCCTTTGTTCACGAGCAAGCCGGTGAGATTTACAACCTCACCGTTACGTTGGGGCAAAGTACTTTGGTTGTGTTGTGCGGGTTCCACGTTGGCACCGGAATCCCCGGTGTTGCGCCGCACTACATTCCGCCACCATCAACCTTCAACGTGCTTCTTGACTCCTACTCGGTTCGATTAAACCTTGGTTTCTTATCGAGGGAAACTTGCTACCGTGCGCATCACACCTTCCTCTTGGGGTTCCCAACGGACGTGTCAACTACACGCATCAAGCAAATTTCTGGCGCCGTTGCCGGGGAGATCAAGACACGCTGCAAGGGGAGTCTCCACTTCCAATCTCTTTACTTTGTTTTTGTCTTGCTTTATTTTATTTACTTTCTTGTTGCTGCATTATATCAAAACACAAAAAAAATTAGTTGCTAGCTTTACTTTATTTACTGTCTTGTTCTCCATATCAAAAACACAAAAAAATTAGTTACTTGCATTTACTTTATCTAGTTTGCTTTATTTACTACTGTTAAAATGAATACTCCTGAAAACACTAAGTTGTGTGACTTCACAAACACTAATAATAATGATTTCCTATGCACACCTATTGCTCCACCTGCTACTACAGCAGAATTCTTTGAAATTAAACCCGCTTTACTCGAATCTTGTTATGAGAGAGCAATTTTCCGGTGTTAGTTCTGATGATGCTGCTGCCCATCTTAATAATTTTGTTGAACTATGTGAAATGCAAAAGTATAAGGATGTAGATGGTGATATTATAAAATTGAAATTGTTTCCTTTCTCATTAAGAGGAAGAGCTAAAGATTGGTTACTATCTTTGCCTAAGAATAGTATTGATTCATGGACTAAATGTAAAGATGCTTTTATTGGTAGATATTATCCTCCCGCTAAAATTATATCTTTGAGAAGTAGCATAATGAATTTCAAGCAATTAGATAATGAACATGTTGCTCAAGCATGGGAGAGAATGAAATCTTTGGTAAAGAATTGCCCAACCCATGGATCGACTACTTGGATGATCATCCAAACCTTTTATGCAGGACTGAATTTTTCTTCGCGGAACCTATTGGATTCAGCTGCTGGAGGTACCTTTATGTCCATCACTCTTGGTGAAGCAACAAAGCTTCTTGATAATATGATGATAAATTACTCTAAATGGCACACGGAAAGAGCTCCACAAGGTAAGAAGGTAAATTCTGTCGAAGAAACCTCCTCCTTGAGTGATAAGATTGATGCTATTATGTCTATGCTTATGAATGATAGGACTAATGTTGATTCTAATAATGTTCCGTTAGCTTCATTGGTTGCTCAAGAAGAACATGTTGATGTAAACTTCATTAAAAGTAATAATTTCAACAACAATGCTTATAGGAATAATTCTAGTAATAACTATAGGCCATATCCTTCTGTTAATGGTAATAGTTATGGTAATTCTTATGGGAATTCTTACAACAATAATAGGAACATACCCCCTGGTCTTGAAGCCATGCTTAAAGAATTTATTAGTACACAAACTGCGTTTAACAAATCTGTTGAGGAAAAGCTTGATAAAATTGATATTCTTGCTTCTAAGGTTGATAGACTTGCCTCTGATGTTGATCTTTTAAAATCGAAAGTTATGCCTAATAAGGATATTGAAAATAAAATTGTTACTACAGCAAATGCCATCCAAGTTAGAATTAATGAGAATATAAGATTAATGGCTGAATTGCGTGCTAGGTGGGATAGAGAAGAAAATGAAAAACTAGCTAAAGAGAATAATGTAGCTAAAGTTTGGACTATTACCACCACTAGCAATGCTAATGCTCCACATGTTGCTGCACCTCCTACTAATAATGGTAAAAGGATTGGTGTTGGCAATGTTTCCACTTCTAATGCAAAGCCTCGCAAAACTGCCGGAAACTCGCTAAAACCGCTGAAACTGCTTGTGATAAAACTGCTGAAATTTTTTCCAACATTGGGGATGATGATCCCATTGCTGTAGATCATAATGGTTTAGACTTTGATGATTGCCACATCTCTGAAGTCATAATTTTTTTACAAAAGCTTGCTAAAAGTCCCAGTGCTAGTGCTATAAATTTAGCCTTTACAAAACATATTATGAATGCTCTCATAAAAGCTAGAGACACTACTAGGAAAAGGCCTAGCCGTAAGACTGCCATCAGTGGCGCACCATGTCTGCCGTGCGCCACTACTACTTAGCAGTGGCGCACCACAAAACGGTGGGCCACTGTTACAAAAGTAGTAGTGGCGCACCTTGATTCTGGTGCGCCATAAGTAAGTGGTGACAGGAGGCCGGATCCTCCCCCAACCTAGTAGTGGCGCACGTCTATGGAGTGCGCCATCGCTACATTCCTACCTATGGCGCACGTTGTAGAGGTGCGCCACTGCTAGGAGGTGTCCCAGAGACCGTTTAGAGATGATAGGCTTAGCAATGGCGCACTGCTGTGGTGCGCCACTGCTACATAGGTTACCTATGGCGCATGTCATTAGGTGCGCCACTGCTAGGGGGTGGCCATAGCCCCTTTTTAGAGATGAGAGGCGAGTGGCGCACTACTTAGTAGTGCGCCATTGCTATGTCTTAGCTTAATAGGTAAGTAATGGTGAAGCTTTCTTAGCTTAATACCCTACTCAATCTCAACTTTTTACCTCATCCAACACTCTAGGTCTCGCCGTATCGGTAACTTTGTTGGTTTTATGCTTTGTGTGTGACCGGTTCCGATCGTCTTGCACACACACATATGTGCGCATGCGCGAAAATCGTCTCGATCACGTGCATGTGTGTTGTATGCGAAGCCTCCACATGTGTTGTATATGGAAAGCCTCCGATCCACACATGTGTTGCATGTGTTTGTTTGCAGGGATTTGAAATGCAAAGGTCACCGCGAAATATGAGCCATGGGTACTAGCTTCCCAAGTGGACCAATGCTTCTTCATTACCGACCCGCAAAAGCCCAGCCGTGTTGTCGTGAGGAGAGGCAAAAGGAGCATCATCGGAATGGATGGAGCCGCCAACGAGCTAGACTTTGACCAGTACGGCGATCCGAAGATGGAAGATGACGACGACGATGATGAAGAACCATACACAACAAGAAGAAGTCTAGGAGTTCCGGGGCTAAATTATTCAACCGCGAGAAAGAAGGGCAAGAAGATTGTGAAAAGATAATTATGTATCATTTTCTTGTATGAATAATGGATGTCATATTGTTAATCTACACATTGTACCTATCAAAATAGACATATAATTTATATTTTTTGGATATTTTCTAGATTCTCTAGTATTTTTAATATTCTACATAATTATAATTATTTATGCCTTTTATTTTGGTGTATTATGCTATTTTGGATGTTTATTATAGTGTTGAATCAATTTAAAAAGAAAAGGAAAAAAAATGGGGCCGCCAGGGTTCGAACTCGGTCGGCGGGGGTTTGGCACAAACCAACCAGGGACAGAGCCGGTGCGGTACTAAGCGGGATATGTCAATCCCCCCGCGTTATTGTTTTGACCCGGACATAAAGAGGCGGTGGCGCACCCCTAGAGGTGCGCCATTGCTAAGCCTCATAGTGGCGCACCCCGAGAGGTGCGCTATTGCTAAGGCGTCAGGGGACTTAGAAATTTCCCCTTCTTCCCCCGTCCCGACCAGATCCCACCTGACCACCCCTGCGCCCTCCTCTCCGCCGGCGACGCCCATTCACCCCTGCGCCCTCCTCTCCGCCGGCGACGCCCATTCACCACTGCTCCTGGATCTCCGAAGCCACCTGCTCGCCCACTGCGCCCTCCCCTTCTGCCTCGCGACGCCGCCCCTTCTGCCTCGCGACGCCGCCCCTTCCCTCGATCTGCCTCGCGACGCCGCCCCGTCCCTCGATCCACCTCCCACCGGCACCCCCTGAGCACGCCGCCACGCCCTCGACGCCACGCCGCGGAGCAGGATCACGAGGAGCACTCCGCCACGCCCTCGACGAGCTGCCTCTCGCCCTCGCCTCGCCGCCCACGTCCGGGACCGGGAGGAGGAGCACCACCAGGTGGAGGGCGACCTCGTCCTCGACCTCGCCGCCGAGGAGCCGCACGCCCTCGACCTCCGACCGCCTCCGGCCACCATCACCGTCGCCGCGAGTGAGGCCCCTCTCCCCTCCCTCCCTCTCTAACCTAACTCGGTGCACATACATTGTTCCTTTTTTGTTCAATTTAAGGGGAAAAAAGAACACAAACTCTACTTGTTGTAACTCTGTATGCTTCACTATGTGCTAGTCTATGCACCTTATGCAAACCAAATGAGGAATTTTGATTTCACAAAAGGTGGTTCTCCTTCGCTGAGAGCAAATGTAGTTCTTTGTAGTTCATTGGAGTTCATAGGAATGCTCTCCGTAATTTTGATTTCACAAAAGGAGTTCATAGGAATGCTCTTTGTAATTTTGAAAATGAAAATGAATATGAATATGTCTCCGGTTATATGCATATCATAAAGGCAGCAAGCATTTCCATTGATCTTGGACTCTTGGTAGTGCAAGTAGTTTTTTGCTTGCTTGCATGATGATGTTGTTCAACCATGCATGTTGTTGCTTGCTTGCTGATGTTGTTCTGGTTCCTAGATGTTGCTTAGGTGATGCTGCTGTTAGGTTGTTGTTTAGTAACTCACAATTGCTGCTGCTGCTTAGGAGCAGTAGTAAAATATCTAGTGAAATTTGAACACCTTGAACTGCAAGTGTTGTTGCTAAAAATTGATTTAGTAACTCACAAGTGAAATTTGAACATCTTGAACTGCAAGCCTGCTGCTTAGTAACTCACAATTACATGCTATTAAGAGCATTCTTACATGTAAAGTACACTTTAAGCAATAAAAGTCCATTCAGATATTGTTAATGTTATTCACCATCAGGTTAATGTTATTTAGATATACTATATCATGTTAATGTTGTCTGTCTGCTAGATAGGTTGCTCGCTCGCTTGGTGTTGTTGTCTGTTGCTAGATAGGTTGTCTGCTGCTTGGTGTTGTTGTCGCCGCTAGATAGGTTGCTCTGCTGCTAGATAGGTTGTCTGCCGTTAGGTGCTGCTGCTCGTTAGGTTACATATCCTCTATTTTTTAGAACAAATGCATTGTAAAATCATTCATTTTGTTATAGAGCCCATTGGCAAACCTTCAAAATGCCAAGTGGTTTGTGATCATGATGAATGTATCATGTACGAGTATGGTTTATATGCCACATTGGGTATGACATACGAGATAAGGGAAAATTGGCATACCGAACATTGCTTGATGCTATCCGATTCGGCCATAGTCTCTGTTAATTAGGTACTAGCTACTAGCTAATGTTCTCTAAAAATTTGGAAATGTTCTCTGTTGAAATGGAAATTTGGAAATGTTATCTCTTGACAGTAGGTTTAGTTGTTTGAAAATTTGGTTCATACACACTAATTTAGTTCTAACTGTTGATGCTCACAGTGTTCATTTAGTGCTGTTGCTTGCTGGTGCTGTTGCTTGCTGGTGCTCTAGTGCTGTTGCTTGCTGGTGCTACCTAGGCTCGTTGCTAGGTAGCTCTTTTATTTTTAGAGGTGAGGTGCTCGCTAGGTGCATGTGCTAGGTAGCTCTTTATTTTTAGAGTTCAAAGCTTACCGACTTTTTTATTTTCAACATTTGCAAGGCTGAGACTTGGAGCGGGAGCGAGAGAAGCACGCCGCGCCGCCCTCGATCGCTAACGCCGCCGCACAAGACCTCACCTCTCGACCCGGAGCAACACCTCACCTCTCGGCGACTCCCGCGACTCACGGTGAGCAAAACCTCACCTCTCCCGCTTGCTAGTGGTAAGTGCTCGCTGTGCTAGCTTGGTGCTGCTAGCTATTGCATACTTGTTGCTTGTGCTAGCTTGGTGCTTGATGCTAGCCGCCGGTAAGTGCTCGGTGTGTCCGCTGGCTGGCCGGTGCCGCTGGGCTGGCCGGTGTCTGCCTGGCCGATGTTGCCGCTCGCCTGGCCGGTGGCTGTTGCTCGGTGCTGCTAGCTGCCGCTTCGTGATGTGATTCCCCTGTCGTGCACCTATGGTGTATTTTTGTGTCATATTCTTGTGCAGGGATCGACGAGTTGCCCATTATCGCCGAAATGTTGATTCATTTCCGTTTCGGCGAAAATGGGGCACTCATATGTCCATAAATTAGCATAGGTCATGCCCAATTTTTCCGTGAAATCTTGCGCTAATTTTATGCATTTTTTCCTACTTAGTTCGAACATGGCCAACAACGAAGAGGCCGGGCGGCAGCCGGCGGCAAGCCGTTCCGGATGCTAACCGATGAAATTGAGGTGATGGAGTCACAACCTCGCCGCGACGACGGCGAGGATGATGGCCCCGATCCAGAGTACCGAGCGGACGATGCCGCCGAGGATGACACCAGTGATGGTGCCGCCGAGGATGACACCACGGATGGTGCCACCGAGGATGACACCGGCGCACCGAAGAAGCTACGGAGGGAGCGTCTCCCGAATGTGCTCAGCACCGTGAAGCAAGCATTCACCGAAGTGAACGCCACTGGGGCATCCAACGGCGCCGCCTGATTTAGTCAAAGGGTACTCTGCCCAACTCGGGTGCATCCTCCGGAGCACGGTCTCGATCAACACCGAGAACCTCAGGCATCCTGACCGAGCGAATTTGCGCACCCTCCTCTTCAAGAAGCTACACGAACGATACGAGTTCCCGGTGGACTGCTCGGAAAGCGTCTCATGCGGAACAAAGTGCACAATGCCGCCCTCACGAAGATGAGCACCGCCCTCGCTAGTTGGAGGACCCGAGTGAAGAAAATGATTAATAATGGTGAGAGTTACGAGAAGATCAAGGAGTCAAATCCCTCGATCACCGAGCAAGACTACGCTGATTTCAAGATCAAGTGCGAGAGCGAGTCAACGTCG
>NC_061511.1:217292058-217396972 GCF_022539505.1 Lolium rigidum | reverse complement strand
CGACATGAACTTCCCGGATGTTGAATCGCTAGAGGAGGCGGAGTTCCTCGCGCCACCGCCGTGCCTCGTCGACGACGAGGACCATCGCCGGCACCGCCGGTTGCGGCGCGAGGATCGCCATCGCCGAGCGCGACGAGCAGTTGATGCGCCAGTGGAGGGCGCAGTTCCCCAACGATGTCGACAACACCGACGCGTTCTTTGCTAACCTTAGGGCACAACGCAGGTCCAACAGGCGCCACCGTCGGGCCGTCGCCGCCTTCGAGCTCGAGAACCGGAATACAACTTGGACCGTAAACGACCCTCGGTGGGATGACATTTGGACGGAGACAACCTCCGACGACGAGTAGAGACTAGACTAGTAATTTATCTATTTTATTGTAATTTCAATAAAGTCGTTGTCGGTTCTATTAGTTTAAATTTAGTTTATAAAGTTGTTGTCGGTTGTTTTTGTTCAATAAAGTGGTTCCGTCTTTCCGGCGCGGATACATGGCCAGATTCGAAGGAGGAGGCTCTATCTTTCCGGCGCTGGCCCCCTCTTTCCGCCTCTGTCTTTCCGTCGGCCCCTCTTCCCGCCTCGTCTTTCGGCCGGCCCCCTCTTCCCGCCTCTGTCTTTCCGCCGACCCGCTCTTCCCGCCTCTTTCTTCCCGCCAATTTCTTCCCGCCTCCTGTCTTCCCGCCTCTTTCTTCCCGCCGCTTTCTTCCCGCCTCTGTCTTTCCGCCGACCCGCTCTTCCCGCCTCTTTCTTCCCGCCAATTTCTTCCCGCCTCCTGTCTTCCCGCCTCTTTCTTCCCGCCACTTTCTTTCCGCCTCCTGTCTTCCCGCTCCCATTTTTCCCGCCATTTGTTACTACATATATGTAGCCCGGCTTGGCCAGCATTATCACATCTCTACAATCTCTCATCACTCTCTCATGGCATCCACCGCACCCACTCTAACCTACCAGCAGGTGGAGGAGCTTTGCGCCTCGAACTACCCTTGCCCACCGGGCTACCGCGTCCCGCCGGCCGGAGCCTAAGCGCCGGCGGCGTGCCGGTCCCTCCCCTCCCTCGGGTGCTGCGCGCCGGGCGGCCATCACGAACCACTACTACCTCGACCTCACGCCGGAGCAGCGGATGAATCCCCGCCGGCATCCCGATAACCAGCATACTTGGGACGCCTTCTTCATCAATCGGCGTGAGAGGGCGCTCGCCGAGTATGAGGAGGACGGTCCGCCTCCCGGGAACTTCCACGAGGCCGGCCGTCGGCTATGGTGGTACGGCCGGACTCTGCGAGCGTCATGGACTACATCACGGTCGGCGATATCCCCGCCTACGCTACCCTCAGTTCGAGCCACGAGCGCCGCCCGACGACAGCGATGACAGCAGCGACGACGATGGCGGCAACTTAGAAGGCGACGACTACCGGTACAACGGCGGCGACTATGAAGACTACGAGTATGCATATTATACGCCTAGGCAGGAGTATGACTAAATCACTCCAAATTTCATGTATCATCAGTGCTATCTCGAATCAATCGAATCATTCGAAAATGGAAACCAGAACACATCACGGATAATATAATTCACATGATCCATTCAACAAAGTTTGGTACAATAAATTATTACACATCATTTCTTCCCTTGTGTCCCTGCTTGCTTACGATTGGGCCGTATCCATGGAGCATCCTCATCATTTAACTTAATGCTTGGGTCGGTGTTCACTTTGAAGGGCGGAATTTCACCAAACATATTATAATCTTCGACATGTCCGTCTTGTCCTCCACTCCCACGATGTTTCTTTTCCCCGAAAGAACAATGTGGCGCTTTGGATCATCGCATGATGTGCTGATCGTTTTCTTATCTTTCCGTTTCCTCGGTTTGCTACTCATGTCCTTCACATAGAAAACACTGAGCGACATCTCGTCGCTAGGACGAATGGTTCGTCAAGGTAACCAAGATTGTTGAAATCCACCATTGTCATTCCGTATTGCTGGTCCACCTTTACCCCACCTCCTCGTTAGCTTGAACCATTTGCACCGGAACAAAGGGACCTTAAAGGAGGGTCCATAGTCAAGTTCCCATATCTCCTCTATGTAACCATAATATGTGACCTTTTGCCCATTCTCGGTTGCTTGCATCAAAGCGGACACCACTTGTTTTGGTTGGTGCTCTTTTTATCTTGGGCGATCGTGTAAAATGTATTCCCATTTATCTCGTACCCTTGGAAAGTCGTTATAGTCGAAGATGGTGTCTTGGCCAACATGTACAGCTGATCTACAACCTTATTGTCATTCATTAAATGTTTTCTCAACCAAGCGCCGAAAGTCTCCATGTGGGCCTTCCTAATCCGAGGATTCGAGGCTTCCCGGGTTGTCCGAGCGTAAAATATTCTTGTGTTTCTCAAAGTACGGAGCCACCAAGCTGGAATTGGTCGGAAGCTGTGTGGTGTGCTTTAGTCGGAGAATGGCCGTCCATACATATCGTTGATTTCCTTCCGATCGTACCTTTTCCACTTAGTCTCCCCTCGTGCCGCGATCGAGGAAGACCAATCGGCTTAAGGTCGGGAACAAAGTCAACACAAAACTCAATTACCTCCTCATTTCCATAGCCCTTGGCGATGCTTCCTTACGGCCTAGCACGGTTACGAACATATTTCTTTAATACTCCCATGAACCTCTCGAAGGGGAACATATTATGTAGAAATACGGGACCGAGAATGGAAATCTCTTCGACTAGGTGAACCGGGAGGTGCGTCATAATGTTGAAGAAGATGGCGGGAACACCAACTCGAAGCCGACAAGACATTGGACCACATCGTTCTGTAACCGTGGTAGAACTTCGGATTGATTACCTTCGAGAGATTGCATTGAGGAATGCACATAGCTTCACAATGGCTACTCGAACATTTTCCGGCAGGAGCCCTCAAAGCAATCGGAAGCAATTGCGTCATAATCGAGGTGGCGGTCGTGAGACTTCGGGTTTTGGAACTTTTTCTCCGCCATGTTTATTATTCCCTTTATATTGGACGAGAATCCGGACGGGACCTTCATACTTGCTCGGGCATTCAAAAAGATGACCTTCTCTTCTTTGGTCGGAGCGTAGGCGGCACGACCTTGAAACCATTCCGGATGCCGGTTATCGGGGTCTTTCAAACGTTGCTTGGTCTCGCCGTGCTTCCTTTGTATCATTTGTCTTCCCATACACGCCCAAGAAGCTTAGGAGGTTCACGCAAATATTCTTCGTAACGTGCATCACGTTGATTGCAGAGCGGACTTCTAGGACTTTCCAATATTCTAGCTCCCAGAATATAGATTTCTTCTTCCACATGGCTGCGTGCCCGTCAGCTCCCTTCGGAACTGATTGTCCGCCAGGACCCTTTCCAAAGATGATTTTCAAATCCTTGACCATATCAAATACCTCAGCACCAGTGCGTTCCGCAGGCTTCGGCCGGTGATCCGCCTTGCCGTTGTAATGCTTGCCTTTCTTTCTTACTGGATGAATTTTCGAAAGAAATCGACGATGCCCAAGGTACACGTTCTTCTTACAATTTGGCAAATGTACACTTTCGGTCTCATGTAAGCGGTGCGTGCATGCATTGTATCCCTTATTTGACAGTCCCGAAAGCTTACTAAGAGCAAGCCAATCGTTGATGGTTACGAAAAGCAACGCTCGTAGGTCAAATTCCTCTTCTTTGTGCTCATCCCACACACGGACACCAGGTCTGCCCCACAGCTGTAAAAGTTCATCAACTAATGGCCTTAGGTACACATCGATGTCGTTGCCGGGTTGCTTCGGCCCTTGGATGAGCACTGGCATCATAATGAACTTCCGCTTCATGCACAACCAAGGAGGAAGGTTGTAGATACATAGAGTCACGGGCCAGGTGCTATGGCTGGAGCTCTGCTCGCCAAAAGGATTCATACCATCTGTACTTAGACCAAATCTTATGTTCCTTGCGTCAACTGCAAAATCTTTGAACTCTCTGTCGATCTTTCTCCATTGCGTTCCATCTGCGGGGTGTCTCAACTCCCCGTCCGACTTACGGTCCTCTTTGTGTCATCGCAACAACTTGGCATGCTCTTTGTTCCTGAACAGACGTTTCAACCGTGGTATTATAGGAGCATACCACATCACCTTGGCGGGAACCCTCTTCCTGGGTTTACGGCCCTCAACATCGCCACCGGGGTCATCGCCTCGATCTTATAACGCAATGCGGTGCATACCGGGCATTCATTCAAATTCTCGTATTCACCGCGGTAGAGGATGCGGTCGTTGATGCATGCATGTATCTTCAGAACCTCTAAACCTAGAGGGCAGACAACCTTCTTTGCTTCGTACGTACTGGCGGACAACTCGTTATTCTTTGGAAACATATTCTTCAACATTTTCAGCAAGTTTTCAAATGCCGAGTCAGCTACACCTGCCTGTGCCTTCCATTTCAGCAAATCCAGTGTGCAGCCCAGCTTTTTCAGACCATCATCGCATCCGGGGTACAGCGCCTTTCTGTGATCCTCTAACATGCGATCCAAATTCTCCCTCTCCTTTTCAGTTTCACAGCGTCTCCGTGCATCAGCAATGGTCCGACCAAGATCATCAACGGGCTCATCACGTGCCTCTTCTTCACCTTCCCCTTCACCTTCCCCTTCACCTTCAGCATCCTCCATGAAAGTATCACCGAAATGAGCAAGATAGCTTTCATCGATGAAATCATCCCCTTCTTCATCTTCTTCCATTATAACCCCTCTTTCTCCATGCTTGGTCCAACAATTATAGCTTGGCATGAAACCGTGCCGAAGCGGGTGCATGTGAACATCTCTTGAGGAAGAGTAACCCTTCCGATTCTTACGGTTAACACATGGACAGATAACAAAACCCCACTGCTTGTTCGCATTAGCCACTACGAGGAAATCTTTCAAACCCGTAGTGAACTCGCTGGGAGAGTCGGTTACCGTACATTCATTGCCGATTCATCTGCATTATTATAATATAAAATATATAATTAACCATCATGCATTTGTTAAACTAACTAGCTACAAGCAATATAAATTAAACAATGAACTACACACATGCATATTTTATCAATGACACATGAAAAGGTTCAAGTTGCTAACCGCGATCGAGGAGGAAAAAATAAATAAGGAAGCTCAAGTGTGGCTCCAACACTTCATATCATGTTTGTTTCATGCTCTTGGGGCATTTTTATCAAACACCTTGTGTGCATAAGAGGAACCAAAAGCAAACCTACACCCCCTTGTGAAGCTTGTGAAGAGAAGTGGCACCAAATGGCTAAGTGCTGTGAGCTGAGGCCCTTTTATAGGGATGGGCCTTTAGTCCTGGTTGGCCTGGCCAACCACGACTAAAGGCCTTCGGGGACCTTTAGTCGCGGTTGGCCTGGCCAACCGCGACTAAAGCCCCTCCCGTCCAACAGCTGGCCAGCGAGCGCGCTGGGCCCAGCTCTTTAGTCGCGGTTCGCCACCCGAACCGCGACTAAAGACCCCATTAGTCGCGGTTCCTATATTTTGGCGACTAATGGGGCTGGACGGAAGGCCATTTTTCTACCAGTGTAATAGACTTGATACTACTTTTTTTTCATTTGCAAGGACGTGGCCACAGAATCTGGATCCCATTACGGCTCATACAGATAAAAAACACAAATACTAGTTTGATTATCTCTCACGAACAGCCTCACAGATCTTGACCGAAAATTTGTTCAATGTTATAAAAGTGTTCATATGTGTGTAATAAGTAATCAGAATGACCATAATTTTCTTACATAGTGAAACAAGTACTTCTTGTTTTTAGAGTAAAATTTTGCGCGGATAGGTTCGGTGGTTTTTTTTAGAGTAATCAGAAGTTGTTTGGAAGCTAGGCTTTCATTTCGTTTGTAGCATTTTGAAATGAATACATGTATGCATTTCATTTACATTTTAATTTCATAAATGAACACTTGTTTGGTTGCCACAGGAATTACAAATGACAGCAGAATTCAATATTGAATTTGTAAATGGATTCCATAGATAAACGCAAATGACAGGTCTCAGCTTGAAATTGTGTTTACCCATGACGTCATTTTGCTGGATTCCCTAAATGAAATGACGGCCAAATTCTCTGGCAACCAAACAACCCACTTATGGAATTCCAAAATGAACTTCAGGATTCCAGACGCAAATGATAGATACCAAACGACATCCCAGTTGATTTATGATTAGCAAAATAAAAGTTAAAATAGGTCAAAACTCTTTTGTGATGAAAATGCAGTTCTATCTAAATGGTAGTGGGAAGTGTGCTGGCTTCACACAAGATGGTTCTTGCTTCGGGCCATCCTATTTTTCTTTGCAAGTTCAAATTTCTAATCATGTGCTTTTTTTAATGGAAAAGTCTTATTGACATCCGGTCTGTCCGTCGCTCACCCTCACGTTTTTAATTTTCTCCTCGATCAATCTCTTCCCCATCTTCTTTTCCCAACGGTACTCCGCGCCCGCACCTTTCCTCCAGGCGTGCCGCCCCTGACCCCTTCCCTCCCGGCGCACCGCCCAACACGCCCTTCTTCTCCCTGCCGCCAAGAGGTTGCGGCCCTCCTGTTTCCCGCGCCTCCGCCGGGATGTCGTCCTCCCCTGCTCCAATCGCCACTGCCGGGAGGACCTGCCCCTCAACTCGATGTGCGGCCGCGAGCTTCGCGTCCTGGTAGCCGGCAACCGCCGCTTGCTCCCACCGCCACCCGCGCCAGCGGCTGTGAGCCGACTGACGCACGCTCCTGCCCGCATGAGCCGGCCGCCACACCATATGAAGATCGACAGCTCCGGCCTCAATCTGGGCGACGGTTGGGACCTGGCACCCATGTGCCTTGTGTGACTAGGTAGATGGGGGCGTGTAGGACCCGTGCAGGTGCACCTGTTATGGCAGAACCGCTGAAGGACCTGGAACATGGCGAATTGGCCATGGCGATGACTTCATACACTAGTAGAAAACCTCTCATCAATACCGGTTCCAGAGGGGCATTCGTACCGGTTGAGCAACCGGTATAAATTATCCGGCACTAAAGGCCCCCCCTTTCGTACCGGTTGCTTACGAACCGGTATAAAAGGAGCCTCCACGTGGGCCACCAGGAGAGCTCAGGGCCAAGGAGCTTTGGTACCGGTTGGTAATACGAACCGGTACCAAAGGTTCCCACCCGCGGCAGGGAATTCGCCCGAATCTCTACCGCGGCAGAGAATTGAAGTTTTAGGGTTTTTGGAGGGGTTTAGGGATATCGGTTTGTTTCATATTGCGTCGATGCACCAGAAATGCGTTTGGGTTTAGGTAGTACATGAAGATCAAGATGATGCATAGCAAGTTGGTGCATATAATATAACACACATGTAATTGCATAAGATCGCGAATTAAGAAGCACTATGCATGAAGATCGATCTTCATGCATAGTGGTACTCTCCGAGACGTACTCTATATATGTCTATTACATGTAGCATAGTGGTACTCTTCGAGTCAACTATATATGTAACATGTACATCTTCATTCATAGTGGAACTCTGCGAATGGTGGTATGACGTCCCGAAGGAAGAATCCCGCCAATTTCTCGCCTATTGCTATGAAGCGGTCATCGATTGAGAGCTTGTTCCGCTTTCTTGCCAACTATAAAAGAATAAGATACAAATGAATACATGAGCTATGTGTGTGTGTATATATATATATATTCAAACCACAATGAAACAACTATTACTAAAACTCAGCACAACTTATGATAAGAAAACAAATTTGTGAATATTGTTTTCGTACCTCTTTATTTCTTTCATTATTCATTCTCTCGCTGACAATTCTGTGGATGTACTCGCAAACGTAGAATCCACGAGAGATCAGTCCCTTGTGGTTGTTGCGGGCATTTCTTTACAAGAATATAATTCAATCAAACAATAGTCAAGTATGATAATTAAAGGTGTGTGGACCTAGGTAGTACTACTTACTTTCGCCTTCCATCGCAGCTTCGGTGGCCATTCATGGGACTTATCTTCCTTGATGAAAGTTTCCCACACGCTGCCCGACAAAAGAAAATGCATAAAAGAGTTATCAATTAGTTCATAGCAGGAAATTAACGAAACAAACCGATAAGAATTAAAATTACCTTTTGAGCATTAAATAACAAGACAAGTATAATTCCGATTTTTTGCTTAGTGAGTCAAAGACTTCAACTTCTCCAATTTGCATATTTATGATGAGAAGAATAAAGTGAAACCTACGCACGTTTAAATATGTAGTGTCATATATATAAGTCATTAGTTAAAATTTTGACATACGGTGAGCAAAATATAATGTGTTATAAGACAGTAAGACTCACTCGAAGTTGTAAGGCCAAATTATTAGCCTTTTGTCACGTTGTCGCTTCAAAAACCTTAGCAAAATCTCGGGTGTATCCTTGTTATAGACGGGACCTTCTATGGTTTTAACATGCATTGTGTGCGGGTCAATGAACCCAATGTCCGTGATTTCGTCCCTTTTGCATTCGAGCATCTTCGATCTGCATAATATAGCTCACAAAGGATTATAATTTGCAGACAATGAACGAGCTGAGCTAAAGACTTCTCAAATTAAATAAATCACTTACAGACAATAGGAACTGATGATAGATTTGTCGAGGGCCCGGAGATTGTATAACTGGAAAAGCTCGTTGAAGTCAACGTTCACACAGTATTCCTGGAAGTAGTGCTCTTCCCTAACTCGCACCTGATAGTCTCGATCCCTTCCTTTGTGGCATTAAGGTACCACGAATGCAAGTTACGCATACATGTTGGTAGCTTCCTGAGATTCTGGACCAAATCTTTCCCTTGAACAAATTGATATGCTCGTTCAGCAAAGGCGTAATCGGTTGTGTCTTGTCGAGAACTTTCAACGGGCTTCCCGTCAAACACCTTGAGAGGGGCGACCGATTGAACGGGTTGTTGTCCGAGCTGGTAGACTTGGTGTATCCCTTTTATCTCCCTGATACCCGATTGAACGGGTTTTGTCGCCTCGATCATCTTGTCATACGACCTTTCAATAGAACGCCTATAGTCAGATGGCGGCGATGGTACAGGGTCATATAGATTCTCAACGGTACGCACAACTTTCACCGGATCTAGTGTCTTCTCGAAAGGTATCTCTGGCACTTTCGGTGCAAAATTTTTTTTCACCTCGGCCTCGAACGGCTTCCTGGTTTTCCTCGGGAGTTTTTTCCCAAGGTAACTTCTCAATAGGGCGGCAGTGCTTTCTCCTTTCTAGCTTTCTTCCTAGGCGGCGTACGCGTTCCGCTTAACGGGCGCGGTCTTACACGGAGGATCTCGAGGTGGTGGACTCACTACTCGGGGTCCCTCTCGAGGTAGGTGTGGACTTTGCTGCTCACGAGGACTCGCTAGGAGGAGGAGTCGAGGGCCTTTGATGCTCATGTGGAGGAGTCGGTTGCCTTTGCAAAAGGACGACGTACTTCTTCGGCCATAGGGCGAAACCGTGCTTGACATCGGCCAGTGTCCTCTCATCTTCACCTCTAGGAATATCAAGCTCCACTGTTTCAAAACCCGGAACACCTTCATCCACCCCGACACGAACACAGCCCAGGTGGAATGGGCATATGATGGTGCATTGCTCCATCTTCACTTGGGTACACATAGCCGACCGCCACCTTAACGGACGCGGTCCCGAATAACATATGTAGCTCGCAATCCGTCTTCTCCGTGACATAATCCACGGGTAGCTTCCTCCACATCCGTCAAGATGCGAGGAACCGACACTGCTTCTTCGCTGAGATGGGGCAGCATCGGCTTGTGGATCCTGTAGAAACAGCGGCTGATCAGGTGCCCTTTGATTTTTCTCAAGAGCCTCCACCCTATTTAAGAATTCCGTTAATGTGTCAGCATCCTTCTTCTTCTTTCGCGAACGGCTTCTATAAGTGTCAGAGCTGTCCGGCCACGCTTCCTTCATGGTGAGACCTGGGCGAGCTCGTACCCGTCCAACGTGTTCAGGGTTCCCCAGAGCGAGTGTCACCTCGTCATTCTCTCGATCGGGAATGTACTCTCCCTTTCTGACCTTGTCAATTGCATCTACAAGCTACGGTACAATTGACTCAATTTTTTCTTTCCATTTTCCCTTCGCAACGATCAGCCCTGTCTTTGGGTCCGACCCTGCCCCATGAGCGAACAACCAGAACTTGGACCGTTCGGGCCAGTCCCATGTCTGTGGAGTGATTCCATCATTCATCAGTTTATTCTCAAACGCTGTCCACTTCGGAATGGCACTCTTGTAGCCACCTGACCCCAAATGATGCGGAAGTTTCTTCTTTGAAGCATTTTCGGTATTTTTCTTCGATCGGGACACAAAAGTAGACGATTGCTTATAGTCCTTAAATGCGGGCCAGTGATCTTTTATCTTCACTAGATTATCATCGAATATTGGATCTTCATTCTTATATTTGTCCCATAAATTTTTCTTCTAGGTCTGGAATTGTATGGCCATCTTCTTCAATGTCCATTCCTTGACTTTATTCTTCTGGCCTTCCGTCATGTCTTCCGGTAGGCTGAACTTTGTCAGTACCGTGTCCCAAAGAAATTTTTTCATCGTGTCGTTGACATAACTACCACCACTCTCCGTGTTCTTCGGCTTATGCCACTCTTGAATGCTGATCGGTACATGGTCCCTAACAACAACTCCGGCTTGACTTGTAAATTTGCGGCAAAACTCTTTGGGATGCTCTGGTTCACCGTTAGCCTTGAATGCCGTGAGGGCTGATACGTCTCCAACGTATCGATAATTTCTTGTGTTCCATGCCACATTATTGATGTTATCTACATGTTTTATGCACACTTTATATCATATTCGTGCATTTTCTGGAACTAACCTATTAACAAGATGCCGAAGTGCCGCTTGTCGTTTTCTGCTGTTTTTGGTTTCAGAAATCCTAGTAAAGAAATATTCTCGGAATTGGACGAAATAAAAGCCCGTGAGGCCTATTTTCTCACGAAGCTTCCGAAGACCGAAGACGAGACGAAGAGGGGCCACGGGGAGCCAAACCCTAGGCGGCGCGGCCCCCCTTGGCCGCGCGGCCCCGTGGTGTGGGCCCCCGTGCCGCCTCTTGACTTGCCCTTCCGCCTACAAATAGCCTCCGTGACGAAACCCCCAGCACCGAGAGCCACGATACGGAAAACATTACCGAGACGCCGTCGCCGCCGATCCCATCTCGGGGGATCCCGGAGATCGCCTCCGGCACCTTGCCGTGAGAGGGGATTCATCTCCCGGAGGACTCTACGCCGCCATGGTCGCCTCCGGAGTGATGTGTGAGTAGTCTACCCCTCGGACTATGGGTCCATAGCAGTAGCTAGATGGTTGTCTTCTCCCCATTGTGCTATCATTGTCGGATCTTGTGAGCTGCCTATCATGATCAAGATCATCTATATGTAATTCTATATGTTGCGTTTGTTGGGATCCGATGAATAGAGAATACTTGTTATGTTGATTATCAAAGTTATTCTTATGTGTTGTTTATGATCTTGCATGCTCTCCGTTATTAGTAGATGCTCTGGCCAAGTAGATGCTTTTAACTCCAAGAGGGAGTACTTATGCTCGATAGTGGGTTCATGCCTGCATTGACACCTGGGACAAGTGATGTAAAGTTCTAAGGTTGTGTTGTGCTGTTGCCACTAGGGATAAAACATTGATGCTATGTCTAAGGATGTAGTTGTTGATTACATTACGCACCATACTTAATGCAATTGTCTCGTTGTTTGCAACTTAATACCGGAGGGGGTTCGGATGATAACCTCGAAGGTGGACTTTTTAGGCATAGATGCAGCTTGGATGGCGGTCTATGTACTTTGTCGTAATGCCCAATTAAATCTCACTATACTCATCATGATATGTATGTGCATTGTCATGCTCTCTTTATTTGTCAATTGCCCAACCGTAATTTGTTCACCCAACATGCCGTTCGTCTTATGGGAGAGACACCTCTAGTGAACTGTGGACCCCGGTCCAATTCTCTTTACCGAAATACAATCTACCGCAATACTTGTTTTTACCGTTTTCTCTGCAAACAATCATCTTCCACACAATACGGTTAATCCTTTGTTACAAGCAAGCCAGTGAGATTGACAACCTCACCGTTTCGTTGGGGCAAAGTACTTTGGTTGTGTTGTGCAGGTTCCACGTTGGCGCCGGAATCTCCGGTGTTGCGCCGCACTACATCCCGCCGCCATCAACCTTCAACGTGCTTCTTGGCTCCTCCCGGTTCGATAAACCTTGGTTTCTTTCTCGAGGGAAAACTTGCCGCCGTGCTCATCATACCTTCCTCTTGGGGTTGCCCAACGAACGTGTGAAATACACGCCATCAAGCATATTTTCCGGCGCCGTTGCCGGGGAGATCAAGACACGCCGCAAGGGGAGTCTCCACTTCTCAATCTCTTTACTTTGTTTTTGTCTTGCTTTATTTTATTTACTACTTTGTTTGCTGCACTAAATCAAAATACAAAAAAATTAGTTGCTAGTTTTACTTTATTTGCTATCTTGTTTGCTATATCGAAAACACAAAAAAATTAGTTTACTTGCATTTACTTTACTCATCATGTTTCCTTTCAATTTTACCACAAAGAACATACCGGTAGGACAAGGGTCTATAGTTGGGAGGAACAATATAGAAGAATTTTTCACCCATGTTAGTACCGTTGAAGAATTTGAAGATAGACACTTGGTAAACCTTGCTCCCACTTATGAAATTGCTGCTGCTGCTTTAGTTCGCTCGTTGGAAACTAAATTTGTTAATCTCAATCCTATAATCCAACACATGTTTTTCACACTTGGTGATATGGAAGAAGGGGAAAAGAAAGATTTTGTTTTAGAAACCCTTCTTAGAGAATTTGGTGGTCTAGCAAGAGAAGCTAGAAAGGTCTTTGCTAAATTTAATATGCTTGGTTCTCCTACTAATTTTGCTAGTCTCCTTGAAAAGATGGATATGGATAGAATAAGATACACTAATAATATTGATGATGGTGAGGAGATCAAAGCACCAATACCATGCAAGCTCCTAGCTATGAATGATGCACTAGAAAATAATTATGCTTGGCTTGTTCCTGAAAATTTGTTTGATGAGAGTAGCACACCTAAGACTAATGAAAAGGGAGATGCTAAAACTTATGTATCTAATATAATGTGCCTAATTGAGAAAACCCCACACCCCGCTGTAGAAGTACCACCCTTCGATAATACTTGATACACACTTTCTGCGCCTAGCTGAAAGGCGTTAAAGAAAAGCGCTTATGGGAGACAACCCATGTTTTTACCTACAGCACTTTGTTTTTATTTTGTGTCTTGGAAGTTGTTTACTACTGTAGCAACCTCTCCTTATCTTAGTTTTGAGTTTTGTTGTGCCAAGTTAAGCCGTTGATAGAAAAGTAAGTACTAGATTTGGATTACTGCGCAGTTCCAGATTTCTTTGCTGTCACGAATCTGAGCCCACTGCCCTGCAGGAAGCTCAGAAAATTATGCCAATTTACGTGCATGATCCTCAGATATGTACGCAACTTTCATTCAATTTGAGCATTTTCATTTGAGCAAGTCTGGTGCCATTTTAAAATTCGTCAATACGAACTGTTCTGTTTTGACAGATTCTGCCTTTTATTTCGCATTGCCTCTTTCGCTATGTTGGATGAATTTCTTTGATCCACTAATGTCCAGTAGCATTATGCAATGTCCAGAAGTGTTAAGAATGATTGTGTCACCTCTGAATATGTCAATTTATATTGTGCACTAACCCTCTAATGAGTTGTTTCGAGTTTGGTGTGGAGGAAGTTTTCAAGGGTCAAGAGAGGAGTATGATGCAACATGATCAAGGAGAGTGAAAGCTCTAAGCTTGGGGATGCACCCGGTGGTTCACCCCTGCATATATCAAGAAGACTCAAGCTGTTTAAGCTTGGGGATGCCCAAGGCATCCCCTTCTTCATCGACAAATTATCGTGTTCCTCCCCGAAACTACATTTTTATTCGGCCACATCTTATGTGCTTTTTCTTGGAGCGTCGGTTTGTTTTTGTTTTTGTTTTGTTTGAATAAAATGGATCCTAGCATTCAATTTATGGGAGAGATACACGCTCCGCTGTAGCATATGGACAAGTATGTCCTTGGTTTCTACTCATAGTATTCATGGCGAAGTTTCTCCTTCGTTAAATTGTTATATGGTTGGAATTGGAAAATGATACATGTAGTAATTGCTATAATGTCTTGGGTAATGTGATACTTGGCAATTGTTGTGCTCATGTTTAAGCTCTTGCATCATATGCTTTGCACCCATTAATGAAGAAATACATAGAGCATGCTAAAATTTGGTTTGCATAATTGGTTTCTCTAAGGTCTAGATAATTTCTAGTATTGAGTTTGAACAACAAGGAAGACGGTGTAGAGTCTTATAATGTTTTCAATATGTCTTTTATGTGAGTTTTGCTGTACCGTTCATCCTTGTGTTTGTTTCTAACAAGCCTTGCTAGCCTAAACCTTGTATCGAGAGGGAATACTTCTCATGCATCCAAAATACTTGAGCCAACCACTATGCCATTTGTGTCCACCATACCTACCTACTACATGGTATTTTCCAGCCATTCCAAAGTAAATTGCTTGAGTGCTACCTTTAAAATTCCATCATTCACCTTTGCAATATATAGCTCATGGGACAAATAGCTTAAAAACTATTGTGGTATTGAATATGTAATTATGCACTTTATCTCTTATTAAGTTGCTTGTTGTGCGATAACCATGTTTATCTGGGAACGCCATCAACTCATTGTTGAATTTCATGTGAGTTGCTATGCATGTTCGTCTTGTCTCGAAGTAAGGGCGATCTACACCGAGTTGAATGGTTTGAGCATGCATATTGTGAGAGAAGAACATTGGGCCGCTAACTAAAGCCATGTTTCATGGTGGAAGTTTCAGCTTTGGACAAACATCCTCAAATCTCTAATGAGAAAAGAATTAATTGTTGTTGAATGCTTAAAGCATTAAAAGAGGAGTCCATTATCTCGTTGTCTATGTTGTCCCGGTATGGATGTCTAAGTTGAGAATAATCAAAAGCGAGAAATCCAAATGCGAGCTTTCTCCTTAGACCTTTGTACAGAGCGGCATAGAGGTACCCCTTTGTGATACTTGGTTAAAGCATATGTATTGCGGTGATAATCCAGGTAGTCCAAGCTAATTAGGACAAGGTGCGAGCACTATTAGTACACTATGCATGAGGCTTGCAACTTATAAGATATAATTTACATGATGCATATGCTTTATTACTACCGTTGACAAAATTGTTTCATGTTTTCAAAATCAAAGCTCTAGCACAAATATAGCAATCGATGCTTTTCCTCTATGAGGACCATTCTTTTACTTTCAATGTTGAGTCAGCTCACCTATTTCTCTCCACCTCAAGAAGCAAACACTTGTGTGAACTGTGCATTGATTCCTACATATTCGCTTATTGCACTTATTATATTACTCTATGTTGACAATATCCATGAGATATACATGTTACAAGTTGAAAGCAACCGCTGAAACTTAATCTTCTTTTGTGTTGCTTCAATACCTTTACTTTGAATTATTGCTTTATGAGTTAACTCTTATGCAAGACTTATTGATGCTTGTCTTGAAGTGCTATTCATGAAAAGTCTTTGCTTTATGATTCACTTGTTTACTCATGTCATCACCATTGTTTTGATCGCTGCATTCTCTACATATGCTTTACAAATAGTATGATCAAGTTTATGATGGCATGTCACTCCGTAAATTATCTTTGTTATCGTTTTACCTCGCTCGGGACGAGCGGAACTAAGCTTGGGGATGCCGATACGTCTCCAACGTATCGATAATTTCTTGTGTTCCATGCCACATTATTGATGTTATCTACATGTTTTATGCACACTTTATATCATATTCGTGCATTTTCTCGGAACTAACCTATTAACAAGATGCCGAAGTGCCGCTGTCGTTTTCTCGCTGTTTTTGGTTTCAGAAATCCTAGTAAAGAAATATTCTCGAATTGGACGAAATAAAAGCCCGTGAGGCCTATTTTCTCACGAAGCTTCCGAAGACCGAAGACGAGACGAAGAGGGGCCACGTGGGAGCCAAACCCTAGGCGGCGCGGCCCCCCCTGGCCGCGCGGCCCCGTGGTGTGGGCCCCCCGTGCCGCCTCTTGACTTGCCCTTCCGCCTACAAATAGCCTCCGTGACGAAACCCCCGCACCGAGAGCCACGATACGGAAAACATTACCGAGACGCCGCCGCCGCCGATCCCATCTCGGGGATCCTGGAGATCGCCTCCCGCACCTTGCCGGAGAGGGGATTCATCTCCCGAGGACTCTACGCCGCCATGGTCGCCTCCGGAGTGATGTGTGAGTAGTCTACCCCCGGACTATGGGTCCATAGCAAGTAGCTAGATGGTTGTCTTCTCCCCATTGTGCTATCATTGTCGGATCTTGTGAGCTGCCTATCATGATCAAGATCATCTATATGTAATTCTATATGTTGCGTTTGTTGGGATCCGATGAATAGAGAATACTTGTTATGTTGATTATCAAAGTTATGCTTATGTGTTGTTTATGATCTTGCATGCTCTCCGTTATTAGTAGATGCTCCGGCCAAGTAGATGCCTTTAACTCCAAGAGGGAGTACTTATGCTCGATAGTGGGTTCATGCCTCGCATTGACACCGGGACAAGGATGAAAAGTTCTAAGGTTGTGTTGTGTCGTTGCCACTAGGGATAAAACATTGATGCTATGTCTAAGGATGTAGTTGTTGATTACATTACGCACCACAATTTATTCCTTCCATTTTCCCTTCGCAACGATCAACCCTGTCTTTGGGTCCGACCCTGCCCCATGCGCGAACAACCAGAACTTGGACCGTTCGGGCCAGTCCCATGTCTGTGGAGTGATTCCTGCATCCATCAGTTTATTTTCAAACGCTGTCCACTTTGAAATGGCAGACTTGTAGCCACCTGACCCCAAATGATGCCAAAGTTTCTTCTTTGAAGCATTTTTCTTATTTGTGACCGATCGGGACACAAGAGTAGACGATTGCTTATACATCTTAAATGCGGGCCAGTGATCTTTTATCTTCACTAGATTATCATCGAATACTGGATCTTCATTCTTATATTTGTCCCATAAATTTTTCTTCCAGGTCTGGAATTATATGGCCATCTTCTTCCATGTCCATTCCCTGACTTTATTCTTCTGGCCTTCCGTCATGTCTTCTGGCCTTCCGTCATGTCTTCCGGTAGACTGAATCGTGTCAGTAGACTGTCCCAAAGAAAAAAATTCATCGTGTCGTTGACATAACTAGCTTCAGTCCCTGATTTCTTCGGCTTATTCCACTCTTGAATGCTGATCGGTACATGATCCCTAACAAGAACTCCGGCTTGACTTGTAAATTTCCGGCAGTACTCTTTGGGATGCTCCGGTTCACCATTAGCCTTAAATTGCGTGAGGGCTAACCTGCCCTCACCCTTTAACACTCTCGTCGGGCCTCGTTTTGTTTTAACAGACTTGCTCGATGATACAGAAGGCTAAAAGAAAAAATTATTCGTTAATAAGTGCAATACAAATAAATGAATGCATCTAGGGATCGATGAACATAGACTAATTGATACATAAATATACACCTCGCCCGAGTTTGTTATGGATACTTCGTTGTCTCTTCTAACTTGTTCAGACTCAAGTCCCTCGCCGAAATCATTCAGAAAGTCTTCGAACTCGTTCTCATCTCCATCAGGCCCACGGGCAATCTCATATATCAATTTCTGCACCGCTTCTTCTTGATCCTCATCTCGGACGAAGGTGCCGTCCGCCATACCTCAATGTCACTACAAAATGAAGAAAGCAATTATTTCATTCATCATGTCATGATCATATAACAGATTGCTAGATGGATAACAATTGAAATGAAGAAAGCAAAAACCCTAACGGACCGCCACGGCCACGGACTCGGCGTTCCCCCTCTTCCTCTCGCTCTTATCTCTTTTTCTCGACCCTAACCCTAACACTCGGTGGCGCGCCCCTCATGCTCAACGTCTACCCCTACTACGACTACATGCGCTCCAACGGTGTCATCCCGCTCGACTACGCGCTCTTTCGCCCGCTCCCGCCCAACAAGGAGGCCGTCGACGCGTCCGCCAACATCCCCATCATGGTCACCGAGACCGGCTGGCCGCACAAGGGAGACGCGTCCGCCGAGCCCGACGCCAACACCGACAACACTGTCCTAACCAGTAGCATAGCAACTCCACTCCACTGATCCTCCCCCTCAATCTCTAGCTCGCTGCCGCTTAGCTAGCTCTGGGACTTCGCGATCGACGCACAAAGGCGGGATTAGCCAGTCCATCTGCAGTTCTTCATCGGCAAGGCGTCGTCGTCATGGCGATGACTGGAGGACCGGGCGTCACTGCGATCGATCGTCGGCGTCGCGCCTACGACATGCTGGACTCCTACTACCCCGATCGCGGCTACGCTCTGCGGTGATGCGAGCAGGCGCAGGAGATGTACAAGGCGGACGGCGACATGAAGGAGGCGCGCCTCCTCCTGCGCAGTGCCCTCAGATGCAGCAGGGTCGCCGACTACGCCTCCGTCTACAAAGCGTGGATCGCCATGGAGCTTCACGCCGGCAATGTCGACACCGCCAGGGACCTGTTCCTCGAGTGGGGCCGCCGCACATACGCCGGCGAGGATGGAGGTGCCGACCGCCCATTCAACGTCGTCCTCGCCCTCGTCGTTGCATTCCGTCGAGCACCTGGTGTGCGGCGTCGAGCGGTGGTGGGCGGCGGCGTGTGGCGCGGACGACCGGCCTCCAGGCGGTGTCGGGTGGCACGCGTGGCATTGCGCGTAGCGGCGGCCGCCACGGTCTCGCGGTGGCGGCGCATCGGCGGCCGGCGACAGTGCCGGAGAAGGGGAGGGAGGCGATGGTCGGGCCGGACGGCGCATATACCTGCAGACGGCGCGGAGAGGAGCGGCGCCGTGGACGAAGGGGATGGCGACGGTGACGGCCTGCTGCAGCGTGGCGCGGTCGACAGCGACAGCGTGGACGACAGCGACGGCGAGCTAGCGGCCGGAGCTTCGTCTTCGCGCGCGTCGTCTGCGGGAAAGTGAGAAGGATTTGGGGATTTTGCCCGCGGCTAAGTGAAATCGAGCCGAACCCCCCTTTGGTACCGGTTGGTACCACCAACCGGTACGAAAGACCTTTCGTACCGGTTGGTGGTACCAACCGGTACCAAAGGTTTTTTTGTTTTTCTTTTTTGTTTTACTGTTTTCTTTTCTTTTGCTGTTTCTTTTGCTGTTTTTTTTTCTTTTCTTTTTTCTTTTCTGTTTCTTTTCTTTTCTTTTCCTGTTTCGTTTTATTTTATTTTCTATTTATTTTCTATTTATCTTTTCTATTGCTTTTCTATTTCTTTTCTTTTCTATTTATTTTTTCTATTGCTCTTCTTTTTCTTTTCTTTTCTATTTCTTTTCTATTTATTTTTTCTATTGCTTTTCTATTGCTTTTCTTTTCTTTTCTTTTCTTTTCTTTTCTATTTATTTTTTCGTTTTCTTTTCCTTTTCATTTCTGTTTCTTTTGTATTTCTTTTCTTTACTCCCGCCACGACGCCGTCCGTGCGGGAAAGTTTCCCGCCCCGACGTCGCGCGGGAAACTTTCCCGCCACGACGCTGCGCGTGGGAGAAAAAAGGCGAGAAAGAAAGGGTGGGAATAAAATTTTATTACGATTGAACTCGAATTAAAAGTACATAGCTAAACTGAAAATTAAGATACAGGGCCAGATTTGACTGTTGGAGTCATTCAGTCATACTCATGCCTAGCCCTATAGTAGTCGCCACTGTAGTAGTCGTAGTCGCCGTCATCATCGTCGCTGGCATCGGGGTCGCGGTAGTCGAACCTCGGCGGGAGAGCACGCGTAGGCTGAGACTGAGGGTAGCACAGGCGGGGGCCACGGTAGGCCATGATGCCCTGGAGAGTCCGGCCGCGCCACCACAGCCGACGGCTGGCCTTGTTGAAGTTCGAAGGAGGCGGGCCGCCCTCCTCCTGCCTGGCAAGCGCCCTCTCACGCCGATTGATGAAGAAGCTTTCCCAAGTCGGGCTGTAGTCGGGATGCCACTAGGGATTCCTCCGCTGCTCTGGCGTGAGCTCGAAGTAGTAGTGGTTCGTGATGGCCATCTCGCGTGCCACACCTAGAGGGACTGGAGGGACCGCTACGCCTCCGACGCTTAGCAACCAGCCGGTCGGGACGCGGTAGCCCGGCGGGCAGGGGTAGTTCGAGGCGCAAAGCGCCTCCGCCTCCCGGGAGGTTAGAGATACGATGGAAGCCATGGGAGAGAATGATGAGGTTTGCAGATATGAGTCTAGATGTGACATGTAAATGGAGGCCAAGCCTACATATATATATATATAGTGAAAAAATGGGGGGAAGACAGAAGCGGGAACCGGTGGAAAGCGCGGGAAGAAAATAGGCGGGAACGCAATGGCGCGGCAAACCTTTAGTACCGGTTGGTGGGTGCAACCGGTACTAAAGGTGTTTTTCCGTCATGTAACAAAACTGTCGGTGGGATTAGGACGCGTGGGTAACCTTTAGTACCGGTTGGTGGGTGCAACCGGTACTAAAGGTGGTTTTTCTGTCATGTAACAAAACTGTCGGTGGGATAAGGACGCGTGGGTAACCTTTAGTACCGGCTGGTGGGTGCAATCGGTACTAAAGTTGTCGGCAGGATAAGGATGCCCTGCTCGATGAGATAAAGTATGTAGCGCACGACGCCCTGTCGGAGGAAGAAGACAAAGTAGAAGCGGCGCCGTGCCTATAAAAGGAGCATCGATACGCCATGGCAAGCAGCTCAACAAGCCAACATGGATGGAGAGTTTCATCACCATGGATGGAGGAAAGGGTTGGGAAATCTCCCATGGCGGAACTTGTCGAAGATGCCCTTGGTGCACACGCCCTATGGCATCTTTGGAAGTTCCGCCTCGGAAAAATTTCCCTGCAAGCCCGTGAAAGATGCCATCTCCTCTAACAATGTTGGGGAAAGGGTTGGGAAATCTCCCGTGGCGGAACTTATCGAAGATGCCCTTGGTGCACACGCCCTATGGCATCTTCGGAAGTTCCGCCTCGGAAAAATTTCCCTGCAAGCCCGTGAAAGACTCCATCTCCTCTAACAATGTTGGGGAAAGGGTTGGGAAATCTCCCGTGGCGGAACTTGTCGAAGATGCCCTTGGTGCACACGCCCTATGGCATCTTCGGAAGTTCCACCTCGGAAAAATTTCCCTGCAAGCCCGTGAAAAACTCCATCTCCTCTAACAATGTTGGGGAAAGGGTTGGGAAATCTCCCGTGGCGGAACTTCTCGAATATGCCCTTGGTGCACATGCCCTATATATGGCATATTCGGAAGTTCCGCCTCGAAAAAATTTCCCTGCAAGCCCGTGAAAGCTACTTAACTAGTAAAACAAGCCAACCATCTCCATTGTTAATATCTTACATACAGTAATATCATTACACAAAAGTGATTTCCATATTGAGATACACAAGTTATGATCCCTATCTAGCTAGTCTTCTGAGTTTTCTTCGTCTCGTTTCCCTTTCTTCGATCGCGACGCAACCATGGACAATCTTCATTATTTAAGATGAGGCTTGGGTCAGTTTTTACCTTGAAGGGTGGAATATCATCAAATTTATTATAATCTTCTGACATGTCTGTCTTGTCCTCTACTCCCACGATGTTTCTTTTTCCTGAAAGAACTATGTGCCGCTTTGGCTCATCGAATGATGTGTCCTCTTGCCTTTTTTTTTTTTTGGTTTGCTAGACATGTCCTTCACATAAAAAACCTGAGCCACTTCACTGGCTAGCTAGGACGAATGGTTCGGTGTCGTACCCTAGATTCTTGAGATCCACGGTAGTCATTCCGTACTACGGGTCTACCTGTACCCCTTCTTTCAGGTTGAACCATTTGCACCGGAACAAAGGGACCTTGAAATTAGGTCCATAGTCAAGTTCCCATATCTCCTCTATGTACCCATAATATGTGACCTTGTTCCCATTGTCATCTTCTGCATCAAAGCGGACACCACTGTTTTGGTTGGTGCTCTTTTGTCTTGAGCGAACGTGTAAAATGTGTTCCCATTAATCTCGTACCGTTGAAAAGTCGATATAGTAGAAGATGGTTGCTTGGCCAACAAGTACAGCTGCTCGTCATCAGTGACATTCATGAGACATGTTTGCAACCAACCGCCAAAAGTCTTCATGTGTTCTCCATCAATCCAATCTTCACGTTGCTCCGGGTATTTAGAGCGTAAGATATCCTTGTGTTCCTCTTTGTATGGAGCCACCAAGATGGAATTATGTAGAACTGTGTAGTGTGCTTGAGTGAAAGAATGTCCGTCCATACACGTTGTTGCTTTCTTTCCTAGCGTGCCTTTTCCACGCGAGTCTCCCCTCATAGCGCGATTCGGGAACACCGATCGGCTTAAGGTCGGGAATAAAGTCAACACAAAACTCAATGACCTCCTCTGTTCCATAGCCCTTGGAGATGCTTCCTTCTGGCCTAGCACGGTTATGAACGTACTTCTTTAAGACTCCCATGAATCTCTCAAAGGGGAACATGTTGTGTAGAAATACAGGACCGAGAACGCTGATAGCGTGTATACACACGTCCGTTGGGAACCCCAAGAGGAAGGTGTGATGCGTACAACAGCAAGTTTTCCCTCAGTAAGAAACCAAGGTTTATCGAACCAGTAGGAGCCAAGAAGCACGTTGAAGGTTGATGGCGGCGAGATGTAGTGCGGCGCAACACCGGGGATTCCGGCGCCAACGTGGAACCAGCACAACACAACCAAAGTACTTTGCCCCAACGAAACGGTGAGGTTGTCAATCTCACCGGCTTGCTGTAACAAAGGATTAGATGTATAGTGTGGATGATGATTGTTTGCGGAAAACGATGAGAACAAGTATTGCGAGTAGATTGTATTCGATTAAAAGAATGGACCGGGGTCCACGGTTCACTAGAGGTGTCTCTCCCATAAGATAAATAGCATGTTGGGTGAACAAATTACAGTTGGGCAATTGACAAATAGAGGGCATGACAATGCACATACATGACATGATGAGTATTGTGAGATTCAATTGGGCATTACGACAAAGTACATAGACCGCTATCCAGCTTGCATCTATGCCTAAAAAGTCCACTTTCAGGTTATCATCCAAACCCCTTCCAGTATTAAGTTGCAAACAACAGACAATTGCATTAAGTATGGTGCGTAATGTAATCAATAACTACATCCTCGGACATAGCATCAATGTTTTATCCCTAGTGGCAACAGCACATCCACAACCTTAGAACTTTACTGTCATCGTCCCAGATTTAATGGAGGCATGAACCCACTATCGAGCATAAATACTCCCTCTTGGAGTTAAGAGTAAAAACTTGGCCGAGCCTCTACTAATAACAGAGAGCATGCAAGATCATAAACAACACATAGGTAATAGATTGATAATCAACATAACATAGTATTCTCTATCCATCGGATCCCAACAAACACAACATATAGCATTACAGATAGATGATCTTGATCATGATAGGCAGCTCACAAGATCCGACAATGAAGCACATGAGGAGAAGACGACCATCTAGCTACTGCTATGGACCCATAGTCCAGGGGTGAACTACTCACTCATCACTCCGGAGGCGACCATGGCGGTGAAGAGTCCTCCGGGAGATGATTCCCCTCTCCGGCGAGGTGCCGGAGGTGATCTCCTGAATCCCCCGAGATGGGATTGGCGGCGGCGGCGTCTCTGGAAGGTTTTCCGTATCGTGGCTCTCGGTACTGGGGGTTTCGCGACGAAGGCTTTAAGTAGGCGTAGGAGATAGGCCAGGGGGCCACACGAGGGCCCCACACAACAGGCCGGCGCGGCCAAGGCCCAGGCCGTGCCGCCCTGGTGTCTGGGCGCCTCGTGGCCCCACTTCGTGACTCCTTCGGTCTTCTGGAAGCTTCGTGTGAAAATAGGCCCGTGGGCGTTGATTTCGTCCAATTCCGAGAATATTTCCTTACTAGGATTTCTGAAACCAAAAACAGCAGAAAACAGCAACTGGCTCTTCGGCATCTCGTTAATAGGTTAGTGCCTGGAAAATGCATAATAATGACATATAATGTGTATAAAACATGTGAGTATCATCATAAAAGTAGCATGGAACATAAGAAATTATAGATACGTTTGAGACGTATCAAGCATCCCCAAGCTTAGTTCCTACTCGTCCCGAGTAGGTAAACGATAACAAAGATAATTTCTTAGTGACAATGCTACCAACATAATCTTGATCAATACTATTGTAAGCACATGTAATGAATGCAGCGATTTGAAACAATGGTAAATGACATGAGTAAACAACTGAATCATAAAGCAAAGACTTTTCATGAATAGTACTTCAAGACAAGCATCAATAAGTCTTGCATAAGAGTTAACTCGTAAAGCAATAATTCAAAGTAAAGGTATTGAAGCAACACAAAGGAAGATGAAGTTTCAGCGGTTGCTTTCAACTTGTAACATGTATATCTCATGGATATTGTCAATGCAAAGTAATATAACAAGTGCAATATGCAAGTATGTAGGAATCAATGCACAGTTCACACAAGTGTTTGCTTCTTGAGGTAGAGAGAAATAGGTGAACTGACTCAACATAAAAGTAAAAGAAAGGTCCTTCAAAGAGGAAAGCATCGATTGCTATATTTGTGCTAGAGCTTTAGTTTTGAAAACAAGAAACAATTTTGTCAACGGTAGTAATAAAGCATATGAGTTATGTAAATTATATCCTACAAGTTGCGAGCCTCATGCATAGTATACGAATAGTGCCCGCACCTTGTCCTAATTAGCTTGGATTTACATGGATTATCATAGCATAGCACATGTTTCAACCAAGTGTCACAAAGGGGTACCTCTATGCCGCCTGTACAAAGGTCTAAGGAGAAAGCTCGCATTGGATTTCTCGCTTTTGGTTATTCTCAACTTAGACATCCATACGGGACAACATAGACAACGAGATAATGGACTCCTCTTTAATGCATAAGCATTCAACAACGAGATAATATTCTCATAAGAGATTGAGGTTTCTTGTCCAAACTCGAAACTTCCACCATGGATCATGGCTTTAGTTAGCGGCCCAATGTTCTTCTCTAACAATATGCATACTCAAACCATTTGATCATGATAAATCACTCTTACTTCAGACAAGACGAACATGCATAGCAACTCACATGATATTCAACAAAGAGTAGTTGATGGCGTCCCCAGGAACATGGTTATCGCTCAACAAGCAACTTAATAAGAGATAAAGTACATAAGTACATATTCAATACCACAATAGTTTTTAAGCTATTTGTCCCATGAGCTATATATTGCAAAGGTAAAGAATGGAAATTTTAAAGGTAGCACTCAAGCAATTTACTTTGGAATGGCGGAGAAATACCATGTAGTAAGTAGGTATGGTGGACACAAATGGCATAGTGGTTGGCTCAAGGATTTTGGATGCATGAGAAGTATTCCCTCTCGATACAAGGTTTAGGCTAGCAAGGTTATTTGAAACAAACACAAGGATGAACCGGTGCAGCAAAACTCACATAAAAGACACATTGTAAACATTATAAGACTCTACACCGTCTTCCTTGTTGTTCAAAACTCAATACTAGAAATTATCTAGATTTTAGAGAGACCAAATATGCAAACCAAATTTTAGCAAGCTCTTTGTATTTCTTCATTAATGGGTGCAAAGTATATGATGCAAGAGCTTAAACATGAGCACAACAATTGCCAAGTATCAAATTATTCAAGACATTTTAGAATTACTACATGTAGCATTTCCGATTCCAACCATATAACAATTTAACGAAGAAGAAACTTTCGCCATGAATACTATGAATAAAGCCTAAGGACATATTTGTCCATATGCAACAGCGGAGCGTGTCTCTCTCCCACACAATGAATGCTAGGATCCATTTTATTCAAACAAAACAAAAACAAAAACAAACGGACGCTCCAAGCAAAGTACATAAGATGTGACGGAATAAAAATATAGTTTCGGGGAGGAACCTGATAATGTTGTCGATGAAGAAGGGGATGCCTTGGGCATCCCCAAGCTTAGACGCTTGAGTCTTCTTGATATATGCAGGGGTGAACCACCGGGGCATCCCCAAGCTTAGAGCTTTCACTCTCCTTGATCATGTTGTATCATTCTCCTCTCTTGATCCTTGAAAACTTCCTCCACACCAAACTCGAAACAAACTCATTAGAGGGTTAGTGCACAATCAAAATTCACATATTCAGAGGTGACACAATCATTCTTTACACTTCTGGACATTGCACAAAGCTACTTAAAGTCAATGGAATCGAAAAATCGATCAAGCATGGCAAAACAGGCAATGCGAAATAAAAGGCAGAATCTGTCAAAACAGAACAGTTCGTAAAGACGTATTTTTAAGAGGCACTAGACTTGCTCATATGAGAAAACTTAAAACTAATGAAAGTTGCGTACATATCTGAGGATCACTCCCGTAAATTGGCATAATTTTCTGAGTTACCTACAGAAAATTAGACCCAGATTCGTGACAGCAAAGAAAACTGTTTCTGCGCAGTAATCCAAATCTAGTATCATCCTTCTATTAGAGACTTTACTTGGCACAACAATGCAATAAAACTAAGATAAGGAGAGGTTGCTACAGTATTAAACAACTTCCAAGACTCAAATATAAAACAAAAGTACTGTAGTAAAAACATGGGTTGTCTCCCATAAGCGCTTTTCTTTAACGCCTTTCAGCTAGGCGCAGAAAGTGTATATCAAGTATTATCAAGAGACGAAGTATCAACATCACCTTGGGCTTTACCCTTACCTTTCTTGTTCTTTTTCTTACTCTTTGATTTAGGGAATATATGTCTACCCCCCGGTGTAGAGGTGAATTTTAGGGTGCCTTCTCCCATATCTATGACTGCTCCCAATAGTTTCGGTAGGGATCTTCCGAGTGTGATTTGTCCTGTTCCTGCACATTCAATAACAAGATAATCAATGGATATTGTTCTCCCAAGAACGGTTGTATGCACACCCGTAGCTATTCCTTTAGGAATTATAACGAGTTATCAATAAGAGTTATTCCTTCTCCCCCTTCAACGAATCCCCAAAGTTTCAAAGATTCATGAATACTCTTAGGCATTAGGCAAAATTCAGACATAATATCACAATTGGCATGAAGAGTTTGGTCACCGATAACAATTTTAATAGTAGGATCCCATAATGAAGGTTCGAGTTCACTAAAACTTGATCAAGACGGTTACGAACATATCTATAATTTTCATTCAAGCAAGATGCACTTGTCTCAAGAGTGTTTAATCTATTATAAATGCTAATAAGGGCTGAATCAAAGTTATTAGCTGAATCATGTGATGCAACCAACTTCTTTATGGCATTAAAAGCTTGATCCCCATTGCAATGAAGGAAATCTCCTCCCACTAAAGCATCCAAAGCATATCTATAGCGAATCATAAGCCCAAAATAAAAGTTACTAAGGAGTAAACTTAGAGTCATTTGTGGTTCAGTTTTGCGATAAGAAGTAAAAATTCTGGACCAAGCATCTTTAAAACTCTCCTCATCCCCTTGTTTAAAAGTGAAGACTAATTCTTCAGGTGAAGAAGTAACAAGTGCAGAACTAGACATGGAAACAAAAATAAAATGCAAGTAACTATTTTTTTTGTGTGTTTTTGATATAGCAAACAAGATAGTAAATAAAGTAAAACTAGCAACTAATTTTTTTGTGTTTTGTTTTAGTGCAGCAAACAAAGTAGTAAATAAAATAAAGCAAGACAAAAACAAAGTAAAGAGATTGCGATGTGAAGACTCCCCTTGTAGCGTGTCTTGATCTCCCCGGCAACGGCGCCAGAAAATATGCTTGATAGCGTGTATACACACGTCCGTTGGGAACCCCAAGAGGAAGGTGTGATGCGTACAGCAGCAAGTTTTCCCTCAGTAAGAAACCAAGGTTTATCGAACCAGTAGGAGCCAAGAAGCACGTTGAAGGTTGATGGCGGCGAGATGTAGTGCGGCGCAACACCGGGGATTCCGGCGCCAACGTGGAACTCGCACAACACAACCAAAGTACTTTGCCCCAACGAAACGAGTGAGGTTGTCAATCTCACCGGCTTGCTGTAACAAAGGATTAGATGTATAGTTTGGATGATGACTGTTTGCGAAAAACGAGTAGAACAAGTATTGCGGTAGATTGTATTCGATTAAAAGAATGGACCGGGGTCCACGGTTCACTAGAGGTGTCTCTCCCATAAGATAAATAGCATGTTGGGTGAACAAATTACAGTTGGGCAATTGACAAATAGAGAGGGCATGACAATGCACATACATGACATGATGAGTATTGTGAGATTCAATTGGGCATTACGAAAAAGTACATAGACCGCTATCCAGACATGCATCTATGCCTAAAAAGTCCACTTTCGGGTTATCATCCGAACCCCTTCCAGTATTAAGTTGCAAACAACGAGACAATTGCATTAAGTATGGTGCGTAATGTAATCAATAACTACATCCTCGGACATAGCATCAATGTTTTATCCCTAGTGGCAACGAGCACATCCACAACCTTAGAACTTTACGTCACTCGTCCTGCATTTAATGGAGGCATGAACCCACTATCGAGCATAAATACTCCCTCTTGGAGTTAAGAGTAAAAACTTGGCCAGAGCCTCTACTAATAACGGAGAGCTAGCATGCAAGATCATAAACAACACATAGGTAATAGATTGATAATCAACATAACATAGTATTCTCTATCCATCGGATCCCAACAAACACAACATATAGCATTACAGATAGATGATCTTGATCATGATAGGAAGCTCACAAGATCCGACAATGAAGCACATGAGGAGAAGACGACCATCTAGCTACTGCTATGGACCCATAGTCCAGGGGTGAACTACTCACTCATCACTCCGGAGGCGACCATGGCGGTGAAGAGTCCTACGGGAGATGATTCCCCTCTCCGGTAGGGTGCCGGAGGCGATCTCCTGAATCCCCTGAGATGGGATTGGCGGCGGCGGCGTCTCTGGAAGGTTTTCCGTATCGTCGCTCTCGGTACTGGGGGTTTCACGACGAAGGCTTTAAGTAGGCGGAGGAGATAGGTCGGGGGCCACACGAGGGCCCCACACAACGAGCCGGCGCGGCCAAGGCCCGAGCCGCGCCGCCACGGTGTCCGGGCGCCTCGTGGCCCCACTTCGTGACTCCTTCGGTCTTCCGGAAGCTTCGTGTGAAAATAGGCCCTGGGCGTTGATTTCGTCCAATTCGAGAATATTTCCTTACTAGGATTTACGAAACCAAAAACAGCGAGAACAACGAATCTGGCTCCTCGGCATCTCGTTAATAGGTTAGTGCCGGAAAATGCATAATAATGACATATAATGTGTATAAAACATGTGAGTATCATCATAAAAGTAGCATGGAACATAAGAAATTATAGATACGTTTGAGACGTATCAAACGCCAATCTCTTCGACCAGGTGAACTAGGAGATGTGTCATAATATTGAAGAAGGATGGTGGGAACACCAACTCAAAGCTGACTAGACATTGGACCACATCCTTCTGTAAATTTTGTAGAGTAAGTGGATTGATCACCTTCTGAGAAATTGCATTGAGAAACGCACATAGCTTCACAATAGGTACTCGAACATTTTCTGGCAGAAGCCCCCCTCAATGCAACCAGAAGTAATTGTGTCATAATCACGTGGCAGTCATGAGAATTTAGGTTTTGAAACTTTTTCTCTGATATGTTTATTATTCTCTTTATATTCGACGAAAAGCCAGACGGGACCTTGATGCTACTCAGGACTTCAAAAAAGATCTCCTTCTCCTCTTTGGTAAGAGCGTAGCTGGCAGGACCTTGATACTTCTCTGGATTTAGGTTGTTACATTCATGGATACTTTGCTGGTCCTGCCGTGCATCCGGTGTATCTTTTGTCTTCTCATACACGCCCAAGAAGTTTAGCAGGTTCACGCAAAGATTTTTCGTCACGTGCATCACGTCGATTGCAGAGTGAACCTCTAAGAATTTCTAGTAGGGTAGCTCCCAAAATATCGACTTCTTCTTCCACATGGGTACGTTTCCGTCAACATCATGTGGAACAGATTGTCCGCCGGGACCCTTTCCAAAGATCACTTTTAAATCCTTGACCATATCATATATAACTTCCCCAGTAGGGAGGGTAGGCTTCGTTCGGTTATCTGCCTCACCTCCGAAATGCTTTCCTCTCTTTCGTACGTGATGTTGTTTTGGAAGAAATCGACGATGCCCCAGGTACACATTCTTGTTTCCCAAATATATACTGTCAGTCTCACCTAAACAGTGTGTGCATGCATTGTATCCCTTGTTTGACTGCCTACGAAATGTTACTAAGAGCAGGTCAATCATTGATGGTTACAAACAACAATGCCCGTAGGTTAAATTCCTTTTGTTCGTGCTCATCCCACACAGGTACACCTTTGTCACGCCACAACTGTAAAAGTTCTTCAACCAATGGCCTCAGGTACACATCAATGTCGTTGTCGGGTTGCCTCGGGCCCTGAATGAGCACTCGCATCATAATGAACTTCCGCTTCATGCACAACCAAGGAGGAAGGTTATAGATACATAGAGTCACTGGCCAGGTGCTATGACTGGAGCTCTGCTCACAGAAAGGATTAAAGCCATCTGTACTTAGACCAAATCTTAAGTTCCTTGCGTCATCTGAAAATGACTTGAACTCTCTGTTGATTTTTCTCCACTGCGACCCATCAGCGGGGTGTCTCAGCATCACATCTTTCTTACGGTCCTCTTTGTGCCATCGCAACAACTTGGCATGCTCTTTATTTTGGAACAAACGTTTCAACCGTGGTATTATAGGAGCATACCACATCACCTTCGCAGGAACACTCTTCCTGTGGGGTTGGACTCGCCCTCAACATCGCCAGGGTCATCTCGCCTAATCTTATACCTCAATGCACTATATACCGGGCATGCATTCAAATTCTCGTACTCCCCGCGGTAGAGGATGCCGTCATTGATGCATGCATGTATCTTCTGCACCTCTAATCCTAGAGGGCAGACAACCTTCTTTGCTTCGTACGTACTAGAGAGCAATACGTTCTCGCCTGGAAGCATCTTCTTTATTATTTTCAGCAACTTTTCAAACCCCTTGTCAGAAGTGCCATTCTCTGTCTTCCATTGCAGCAATTCCAGCGTGGTACCCAGCTTTTTCTGGCCATCTTCGCAATTTGGGTACAACAGTGTCTTGTGATCCTCTAACATTTTCTCCAACTTCAACCTCTCATTTTCACTTCCGCAGCTTATCTTCGCATCAAGAATGACCCGACCCAAATCGTCATCGGGGTATTCAAAAATCCGCTCATCAAAAATGGGCTCTTCTTCAGCTTCGTCTTCCCCCATTCTACTATCACCGTCTTCAGTGAACATAGGATAGTTGTCACTATCCTCTTCTTCTTCGTTGTCTTCCAATATAACCCCTCTTTCTCCGTGCTCTGTCCAACAATTATAGCTGGGCATGAAACCGTTCTCCAGCAGGTGGACATGAATGGTCTTTGAGGTAGAGTAATCCATCATATTCTTACAGGAACTACATGGACAATAGATGAAACCATTCGACTGCCTGTTTGCCTCAACCACGTTGAGAAAATAATGCATGCCATTAATGAAGTCGGGATGGCACCGGTCACCGTACATCCATTATCGACTCATCTGCATTTTATATGTATATCAAAAATCATTAATTACACAACATCGTGGATATATGAGTGAACAACTTAATTAATATTCAAGTTCATCACATAAAACTGAGTTTTTTTATAAAAAAGAAGAGACTCACCGAGGTTGTACAGTGCTCGGCTAGGGGACGACGCTGGCGATCGACGGCGGTGAGGACGGGGATGATACTAATTAAAACCTACAAAATATACCATAATTTCAGCTCAAATTAATTATAAAAAAGTAAAATCCCTAACTTAGGCATTTCATCGAACACCTTTCTAGCACTACAAAAATAGTACGAGTTAAAACTACCAAAGAAATGTGCGAAATTAGGAACGCCGAAAGAAAGGATGATATTGCTAACCCTTGGATAGATGTATGCCCTTAATCTTGTTAAAATGGTGGAGAAAAAATAGAGGTTGTTGGAGTGTGAGAGGTGCAAAAAAAAATTGTGTGAGAGGAAGAAGAGAAAAATGAGATGAAGCAGCAGCCAGGGACGGGCTGGCGACTGGTGATATAGGGGCACCCTTTGGTACCTGTTCGTGTTACGAACCGGTACCAAAGGTCCAGCCCGGGCCCCACCACGCGTTCGAATTTTGGCCGAAGACCTTTCATACCGGTTCCTAACACGAACCGGTACGAAAGCCCCTCACAAACCGGTGGCAGACCTCCTCACCCGCCTGAGACCCCAAACCGGTGCAGATGACCCCATTGGTACCGGTTCGTAAGGGAACCGGTACTAATGGCTTAGATGGATGCCCCATTTTCCACTAGTGTTTAAGTTGGAAATTTGTTGGTAAAGATTATGAGTGCGGAGGATTGTTCCCCTTATCTTTGTCAGACTTATGTACTAAAGTTATGTTGCGGTCAAAACCCACCGGCGGGCAGCAACGGGCAACACAGTAGAGCCGGGAACAACTTAGGGCTGCGGCTGGCCCTGGTCCCTCCGAGCGACGGCCCGCAAAGCCTCTGGTACACACGTCCGATGCTGGTGCAGGGCGTGCCACCTGACCTATACCGGTCGGGAAGGTGATGGAGATGCCTCACTTAGTTTCCTGCATGGCATACACGTAAACATTAAATACGAGCCTCGATCGGCTCTCAGGTTATCCTGTGAATCGGCTCAAGGAGCCGATCCACCCATGATTCGTACGAGGTGCACGAATATATGGTGGTCCTGCTTGATCAAGATAAAGCTAATACGATCTACGACGATTTAGGGTTTTCACCGCATAATCGGATCATCCTACTCACGATTGGGCCTCGCGGCCACGCACGGTGATCGTAAGCCGATCCTAGACAAGGCCTAAAAACCAACACAAGGTTGATCCCCGGAACATCCCGTCTAGGACTAGCAAACGACACCCTACGTGCCGCTGGATCCTCCAACCCTTTGTAAGGCCTAACTATTGCAGATATTAAACTAATCCTTGAAGAACAAGGAGCAACCGTAACGGATCGGATCTACTAAATAATGATCAAGCGGGGTGCCGCCCCACACCTAAGATAGGTGTGAGGGCGGCTAGATATGCAAGGGTCGCACTACGATAGCATGTTATACGAAGAACTATGCTAACCCTAACACATCTATGATAACTACGTTGCTCGCCATCAAAAAGGCTTCGATACGAGCAACGCATGAACAACATAAAGCTTCTGCTGCCTAGATCGCAAGATGCGATCTAGGCAGCATGATGCTTACCGGTAGAAACCCTCGAGACGAAGGAGTTGGCGATGCGCCGAGATTGATTTGTTGGTTGAACGTTGGTTGTTGTTTATTCCATAAACCCTAGATACATATTTATAGTCCGGGGGACTTTCTAACGTGGGAATAATCCCCACCGTGTACGAGACAAACTCTAACTAAACGACACGTATCCTACTATATTACAGATACACGGGCCAACTAGCCCAAACTTTGCATAACAGGCCGATTCACGTATTTCTTCCATGTATATTCTTTAAATCCATCTTGATCACGGCCCACCTCTGACTCGGTCAAATTCTGGTGATAACACATGCCCCCCTGGTTTTGGAATTGATAATTCCAAAATCACTCTGCCCTTTCTTTCGTTGGGTCATGTCGTGGCAGAACCGTTGCAGTATCCTTCATCATGATGCCTTGCCTTCTCAACTTCTCCGCGTGACCTGGCAGTTTTTTTTTTAGGCACCACTTCCTCGGAAACTGCTGTGGCATTGAATTTCCACTATATCCCCTTTTATTTAACCGCTCCGAACAGTTTATTTCCGCATCCCCTTCGCATTAGCACTCCCAAAAGCCCTCCTGCGCCACCATGTCTTCTTCCCCCTCTGCGCCATCGGATCTTTCCAGTCAGTCCTCCTCTTCCCGCGAGCCGACGCCAGAGCCGAACCAGGAGGAAGTCCACGCGGCGAACATCCGCCGCGCCATCGAAGCCGGGGAGGAGTCTAGCCATGACTTCTCCATCTGGTCGGAGGACGACAAGTCCCTGACCGACGGGGAGAGCGACCTCCGCTTCCTCGCCAATGGGGAAACGGAGGAGGAGAGCGATGACGATCGCTTCTCCTGCGACGACTTCACCTCTCCCGAGGAGGAGGAGGAGGAGATGGAGGAGGAGGAGGAGGACGACACCCCCTCCGACGAGCCGCCGGCCAAGCGCTTCTGCCCCTGGCCGGGGAACCTCAGCGACTTCGACAGCGACGACGACGACGCTGACGAGGAGGACGAGGACAACGAAGGCCCGGTCGGCGGCCGCTGGAGCAGCGACGACGAGCCCGCCGGGAGTAGCGCCGACAGTGGCGACGACGGCGACGACGAGGGCAGCGACGGCCCATAGATAGGACCTTTAATATAGGACCGGTAGTAGTAGATGGGGCAATGTACCCCCTAGTACTTCCTTTTGAGAGCAATCAGCTCTTTATGTAAGAAATCTCGTTTATCAATGAAGAACTTCTCCCAATTTGATTCTGCCGATTTCCTTTGAGCTTAATTTAGCCGATTTCCTCTCATACTGATCCTGCCGATTTGTCCCCTTAGCCAATGCGTAATGAGCCGATAACCATGCATCGGTCCTTTAAAATTCACCCTTCAATTCTTCAACTGATGATTTTTTTGAGATCTGGTAGACAATGTAGAGTCTTCAGGAAAGCCTTTGAATTCTTCCAACCAAACCTAATGGTCACTCATCATTTTGTGAAGAAGGTTGCGATGAAAGATCAGCCGATGGTCCCCCAATCGGCTCCTGAACAGAGCATCCACCAGGCCTGCTGCCCCCCGAGCCTTACTCGAGGCGAGAATGTCAGAGAGGGTGCACCAAAGCCGATCACCCTTCTTCCTTCGAAAGCCGATATACCTCCCACAGCTGAACTGGACTTGGTGGAGATCCGGTAAACCTTGTATAGTTGCACTAGAGTCGATGGCTTGCGCATCGGCTTCGTTTCTCAGTTCTAAAGTCGATGCCCTTGCATCGGCCGTAAAAAAATTTTTTACTGGCCGATTTTTCCTATCAGCCCCAATATTTTACTACACAAATGTTCTCCTCTGCATGTTCACATGTTCATCTGGTTTAGGTGCCCCCCGAGCCGAATCTGCCAGGTGACTGCAGATATCGGCTTTGTGGTTAGCCAAGGCACTGCACTTGCACGTCGGCTCTGCTAGGATCCGTGTTGACTTTCATCCACCGACGTGACCGCTGCCCAATAGATCGATGTTGAACACAAACAGAACATGTGGTGAAGATAATTTTGGCCGATTGCTGAAAATCGGCCTCCATATTGATCGAAACGCTTAATGAAGGTCTTGTAATGTTCCTCCATAACTCTTTGGAGCCGATCCCAAGGATCGGCCTCGCCATGTTTGCTCATTGTTCTGCTCTTGCTACATGGTCAGGCCAGTGGATAAAACCAGTTTAACCCTTCCCTTCGTCACGTCGATGCGTTCGTAGTCATCTAAATTGATACCTGATAGTGGCTCTTGGCCTGCTGCTTCCCAAGCGTTCATGCCAGCCGTTGAAATTTCGGCTGAGTCATCGGCCTGGACGACCTCTACCTCATCTCCATCCCACTGTATTATGCATTGGTGCATCGTGGAGGGAATGCAGCAATTGGCGTGGATCCAATCTCTTCCTAGCAGAACAGCATAAGTGCTCTTGCTATCGACGATGAAGAACGTCGTAGGGATAGTTTTCCTTCCTACGGTCAGATCCACATTCAGAACACCTTGTGCGTCAGATGCTTGGCCGTTGAAATCGCTCAGTGTCACGTTGGTCTTGATCAGATCTGAGCTAGAGCGTCCCAACCTCCGTAGCATAGAGTATGGCATAATGTTGACTGCCGCTCCGGTGTCCACCAGCATCTTATTGACAGGCCTCCCATCGATGTAACCTCGCAAGTACAAGGCCTTCAGATGTCTGTAACTTCTTTCTCGTGGCTTCTCGAAGATAACCGGCCGTGGGCCGCAGTCAAGTTGTGCCACAGGTGCCTCGTCTAATCCTGGAGCACTGAACTCCGAAGGAAGGATGAACACCATATTTGTGCCAGCCGATGTTTCATCATCGGCTTTCCTTTGCTTGGGGCGCCACTCCATTTTCCGTGGACGAACCTCTTCGTCCAGGGTTCGCTGAACTTTCGCAGCCAGATCAGGTCGTGCCTTCCTTAGCGTATGCAAGTATAACCTTTCGGCTTCCTCCAAGCCGCGCAATCGCTGAACCCTGCGCTTTTGGGAACGGCTGAGTCCGTCAGGGCACCACCTTGGCCGGAGGTACCTGTCTTCTTCTTCTTCTCCCTCGTCTTCTGAATCTTCGAGATCTTCCAACCGAGGGGACTCAGCGTGTTTGCTTTGTGTTGGGAGAGGCCCTAGACGTTTGAACACGGACACGTTGGCTGCCTCCTTCTTCTTCTGGTTGCATTCTGGGCAATTGCCGATTGTAGGCAATCGGCTCATTCCTGAATCCCAGCAGTGTCTGAAGAAGGGGCAGTCCCAATGCCTATCTTTGTTGCCTTGCTCCCTTGTCTTTTCCTTGGCACGGAGCTCGTACTCCTCCTCATCGCGATCATGCCGACGATGTCTTCTGGCTTCTCTAGCCAGACGATCTCTTTCATCTTCATCACTGGATCGTCGGCGTCGGTCATACTGACTCACATACTTGTTGAGGAGGTGATCAGAGAGGGGTCGCTGATATCTTACGTTCTTCACTTCTCCCTCTGTGACGTAGCGCTTGCCATCATGACGGAGCCGATCGCGTGGAGCGGCCTCCTCTGTGTCCTTGCTACGAGAGCAGCTGCCCTCGTCTCCATCTTTGCCAGAGTGGTTTCCAAGTCCTACCATGTTGATGCTGAACGAGGATCCTGGCTCACTACAAGAAATTTGTTGACTAATGACCTTTATCTTAAGGACCATGATAGTCTTGGTCATAGATTTACGACCATCTCAAGCCAGTTGGTCATAAGCCATATGGGAGAGTCCAATCCCGGCAACATTATGACCTTCTCTATCAGGAAGGACATAATTTACCAAGACCAATTGGTCTTAACATACACAGAAGTAATCCACGACCTTAATTCCAGACTATTGCAACCAATTTAATTGGTCATGACCGCATGACTAAATATTAATATCTTAAATTGTAATGTGTTGCCATGACTAAGCAGAAACCTCAGCAATCTCGCCTATGTGTCACTGCCTATGTGTCTTTTTTTTGATTATGTGTCACCGTATAGACTTGCTTTGAACCCACTGAAATGTAGAACCTATTGACAAGCTATATCTACTTGTTGGGCAATGTTTTTTTCACTGGGTTAGATCTAATGATTATTTTTTATCACCATGTATAAGTTACAGAGGTGTCTTGGGGGATACAGGCGAAATACAATGTACACGTGCATATGTATTGATCAAACGTCAACGTTGTGTACCCAACCATGCCAGACCATCAAAAATATGGTGGTGAACCTGGGTACCAGCGCACTTGATTTCAAAAAATTTAAAAAACGTTATTTAATTATTTTTAATTTTTTTAAATAATTCCCTCACGTAAATCTCATATTGAAACTTACCTCTGAAAATTTTCAGAAGAAAATATGGCTGTATGTGATCCACACAAAAAAGTGAAAATCAAACATTATTATATCGTGAATAGTATATGTAATATAAACAGTACGGTTTGTTATTTTCCTGTGGGCTACATACTTTTATATTTTAAGTTGAGACTTGACATGCACATTCTTACATACATACTTCACACACATGATTTATGCCATATTTTTAAAGTTAATTTTAGTATCTTTTCGATTTTATTTGCTGAAATCACGTGCTGGCGCACCTAGAACCAAAAATTCGCAGGCAGCAATCAAACACGCTGATGTGTCGTGGCACAACCAACGTGAGCCCTTCATCCTGATCCGACGCCTCCCAGCAATCCAGAAGAAACACACAATCCAGGGCACTATGGATACTTGTTTCTGATTGGCTGGGGCAGGGACACTCAATAATGAACCGCTCTCTGTCTCCTTCTCTCCCCCGCCCGCCGCACCGTCCAGTCCAGTCCAGATCGCGTCCAATTTTCCACACCCCCTCCTCCCTGTCCAGTCCAGTCCAGATCGCGTCCTCCGGCGAGAGCACTGTGCGGGGCACCCAGATCTGGTGCGGCGGTCGCCGGAGATGGCGTGCATCAAGAGCGCGCAGAGGGCGGCGCTGACGGCGCTCGCGCCCGACGCGCCCTACCTTGCCGCCGGCACCATGAGCGGCGCCATCGACACGGACTTCTCCGCGTCTGCAAACATCGAGATCTTCAGCCTCGACTTCCAGTCTGACTCCCCCGACCTGCCGGTCGTCGCCGCCTCGCCCTCCACCGACCGCTTCAACCGCCTCTGCTGGTCCCGCCTGGGTGCCGTCGACGGCGACTCCTTCTCCCTCGGCCTCCTCGCCGGGGGCCTCAGCGACGGCTCCGTCGCCGTCTGGAACCCGCTCGGCATGATCTGGTCCGCCCGTCCCGCTCGACACCGAGATCTGCTCATGTCCTGATCTGTTTCTCGCTGCTGCAGCTCCAAGGGACAAGCCAAGGACGCCATGGTCGCGTGTCCGCCTCAATCTGATCGTGCGCCCCGTGGCCTCCTCCTTCGGCGTCTCCGGCAGCTGCTACACCGTCGTCGCAGGGAGTCCCCATGGTCGTGCTCCTCGTCGCCTTCGAAGACGCGCACGCCGTCCACCTCGTCATCGACCTCTGCGCTCGCTGCCTGCCACCGCAGCGAGGTCGCGCACCGGGGCATCAAGCGAGCCCGAGCCCCTCCTGCCTGTGCCGACGTCGACCTTCTGGCGGGGGGAAGCCGGCATCGACCGGCGGCCTGCAGGAAGCCGGCGTGCTCTGTCCATGTAGATGCAGGGATCTGATTGCTTTATTTTTTATTTTTTAGGGTGTCAATTGCAAAGTTCAAAAACTGGTTGACTTCTCTGTAATAGCTCAGATACTGTATGTATTTTTTCTGTAAAGTTATGTAACTGTTTATATTAAAAATAAAAAATTAAGGAAAGGGGACAATATCAGGCTATATCGTGTCAGTTAACTGAATTGGGCAGAGCTAAATCGCCACGTGACTGCCGAGCTGAATCGCAACTTCGCAACGTAACAGAATTGGACCGAGCTAAATCGACACGTAGGATTCGCTGACATGGACAGGACAAATAGCCTTTGACCAAAATAGTTGGTCATAGGTCCATGACCTTTTGTTTTGGTCGTAGAAGTCCATGACTAATTAGAAAAGAAGGTCGTGACTTGTAATTACTGACCCTCGGTATGTGACCTACTGTTTTTGGTCAAAAAAATGTCATGAAAGAGCTATTAAGACCTTTTCTACGACCAATAGTGAGGGTCGCCAGCTAGCATATTTCTTGTAGTGGCTGGCAACCTTCAGGGTAAGTGCATTCCACCATGTTAACGGCGGGAAAGGGTTGGGTGTCGACCTTCATGGCGTACTGGTTGAAAATCAGACGTCCTTGTTCTATCGCCATTTGGATCTGCTGACGCCACACCCTGCAGTCGTTGGTGGCATGGGAGAGCGAGTTGTGCCATTTGCAGTATGGCTTTCCGTTCAGCTCTTGTACCGTGGGGAATTTGAGACCTTCGGGTATCTTCAACTGCTTCTCCTTGAGCAGGAGGTCGAAGATTTGCTCAGTTTTGGTCACGTCAAAATCAAAACCCCTGGGCGGACCTGGTGGCTTAACCCATTTGCAGGACACGGGGGTTGCCCCCCGAGTCCATTCAGCCACTTGCTACTTCTTGATCTCCCGCAGAAACTTCGTCTTCCTCTGCCTCGACCAGGACTACTGCACACTTGAATTTGTCCTGGTACAAGTCCGGGTGGCGCTGTTCATATGCCGACAGTTTCTGAACCATGTGCGCCAGTGAGGGGTAGTACGCTTGGGAGGCCATGTCCTTGAGCGGTCGTTGCAAGGCCCGCTACTGCCAACTCGACTCGCTTCCTTTTCGGTCACACGAACCGAATAACATCGGTTCCTAAGATTCCTGAAGCGCTGGATGTATTCCGTCACGGTTTCTCCACGCTTCGACGTATTTGTGCTAGATCGGCAAGGCCGGACTCGGAAGCCTCCGAGTGGTGCTGCGTATGGAGCCTGTTCTTCCAAGCTGCTTCCAAGTCCGGATCGAGTCTGGTGGCAACGAGGTGTACCACCCGAAAGCCGATCCCGTGAGGGACTGTGAGAAGAGCCTCACGCGTAGTGGATCCGACACTGAGGCCGTTCCTAGCTGTGCCAAATATCGGCTCACATGCTCGATGGAGCTGGAACCATCTGATCCGCTGAATTTGGAGAAATCAGGGAGCCGATATTTAGGTGGCAACGGGATCAACTCGTACTCGTCGGGGTACGGCTTGGAATAGCCGATTGCCCTCCTTGTCGGCACCATGCCGAACTGGTCTCTCAGTATAGCACTGATCTGATCCGCTGTGCTGGCTGCAGGAGTTGAACTCTGAAGATTCGCCGGGGTGGCGTACTTAGCCAGCCATGCTTGCTTTTCCAGCTCTGAGCCAACTGCAGGAGCTGAGCTCTGGAGGTTCGTCGGGGTGGCATTTTTAGTCAGCCACGTCTGCTTCTCAAGATCTGTCGCTGACGTTCCTCCTGTTTTCCCAGAAGTCCCTGATGTTGTGGCCTGGTTTGTGAGCGCCCAGTTACCGCAACCTGGCACATACGTGCACATGTACCCGTGAGGGATCTCCTTAGGCGCCTCATGCAAGAACTGGCAGTCACTAGGGTCACCACCGATCTTGTAGACGACGAATGCCGGTGAATTCGGCACTTCGGTGCTGCCAACGCAAATGGCGGCGGTGGACGGGACTCGGAGTGGCAACTCTCCTTGATGCGTCCCGAGAGCTGGTCCGACGGCGAGTGCCGGTGCCTCATGATCTCCTGGATCACCCGAAGAGCGACATGCTCCAACGTGTTTACCGGGTTCTCGGAGTGGCGGTGTAGCGAGTGAGCCACCAAGTAGTTGATCTCCTGCCGCGGGGACCTGGTGCGTTCTTCGACGGGGCGAGAGGTCTATCCCATCGAGTGCACCATCGGGCGTGAACCCCTTCCACCGATGCCATGTGAATGGGTTCTGTGGAAAGAGCTGATGAGGTCGGCTTCGAGGATGGCTTTGACCTCGTCATACTTCTTCTTGAGCTCGTCGGTCAGATCCTCGTACGTGACTGGCGTGCCATCCGCCATCTCAGATATAGATGGCGATGTGGTTGATGTAGACGATGGTCCCACCGGGCGTGCCAGAATGTGTTGCGGTCAAAACCCACCGGCGGGCAGCGACGGGCAGCACGGTAGGAGCCGGGAACAACTTAGGGTTGCGGCTGGCCCCGGTCCCTCCGAGCGACGGCCCGCAAAGCCTACGGTACACACGTCCGATGCTGGTGCAGGGCGTGCCACCTGACCTATACCTGGTCAGGAAGGTGATGGAGATGCCTCGCTTAGTTTCCTGCATGGCTTACACGTAAACATTAAATACGAGCCTCGATCGGCTCTCAGGTTATCCTGTGAATCGGCTCAAGGAGCCGATCCACCCATGATTCGTACGAGGTGCACGAATATATGGTGGTCCTGCTTGATCAAGATAAAGCTAATACGATCTACGACGATTTAGGGTTTTCACCGCATAATCGGATCATCCTACTCACGATTGGGCCTCGCGGCCATGCACGGTGATCGTAAGCCGATCCTAGACAAGGCCTAAAAACCAACACAAGGTTGATCCCGGAACATCCCGTCTAGGACTAGCAAACGACACCCTACGTGCCGCTGGATCCTCCAACCCTTTGTAAGGCCTAACTATTGCAGATATTAAACTAATCCTTGAAGAACAAGGAGCAACCGTAACGGATCGGATCTACTAAATAATGATCAAGCGGGGTGCCGCCCCCACACCTAAGATAGATGTGAGGGCGGCTAGATATGCAACGGTCGCACTACGATAGCATGTTATACGAAGAACTATGCTAACCCTAACACATCTATGATAACTACGTTGCTCGCCATCAAAAAGGCTTCGATGACGAGCAACGCATGAACAACATAAAGCTCTGCTGCCTAGATCGCAAGATGCGATCTAGGCAGACATGATGCTTACCGGTAGAAACCCTCGAGACGAAGGAGTTGGCGATGCGCCGAGATTGATTTGTTGGTTGAACGTTGGTTGTTGTTTATTCCATAAACCCTAGATACATATTTATAGTCCAGGGGACTTTCTAACGTGGGAATAATCCCCACCGTGCACGAGACAAACTCTACCTAAACGACACGTATCCTACTATATTACAGATACACGGGCCAACTAGCCCAAACTTTGCATAACAGGCCGATTCACGTATTTCTTCCATGTATATTCTTTAAATCCATCTTGATCACGGCCCACCTCTGACTCAGTCAAATTCTGGTGATAACAAGTTATTAATCATGTTTGCAATGATAATAAGTCCAATATTTGGCATTCACGACCTTTTCATATTAACTTTGGGTGCATGACTTAGCTAGCCAATATGAATTAATTCCAAAATTTACTACTGTCAAGAACCCCAAGTGTCAAGTATATGTGCAAGCTAAGCAATGATACGTCTCCGACGTATCGATAATTTCTTATGTTCCATGCCACATTATTGATGTTATCTACATGTTTTATGCACACTTTATGTCATATTCGTGCATTTTCTGGAACTAACCTATTAACAAGATGCCGAAGTGCCGGTTCCTGTTTTACTGCTGTTTTTGGTTTCAGAAATCCTAGTAACGAAATATTCTCGGAATCGGACGAAATCAACGCCAAAGATCTTAGAATCCCCGGAAGCATCCAGAACACACCAGAGAGGTCAGAGGGGGGCCACAGGCCCACCAAACTATAGGCTGGCGCGGCCAGAGGGGGGGCCGCGCCGCCCTATAGTGTGGCCCCCCTGTCAGCCCTCTTGCGCCGCCTCTTCGCCTATATAAAGCCCCTGGATCGAAAACCCTGATACGTTCGACGAAAACCACAGAAACCTTCCAGAGCCGCCGCCACCGCGACGCCAAGATCTGGGGGACAGGAGTCTCTGTTCCGGCACCCTGCCGGAGCGGGGAAGTGCCCCCGGAAGGCTTCTCCATCGACACTGCTGCCATCTCCACCGCCATCTTCATCACCGCTGCTGCTCCCATGAGGAGGGAGTAGTTCTCCATCGAGGCTCGGGGCTGTACCGGTAGCTATGTGGTTCATCTCTCTTCCATGTACCTCAATACAATAATCTCATGAGCTGCTTTACATGATTGAGATTCATATGAGTTTTGTATCACAATTTATCTATGTGCTACTCTAGTGATGTGTTATTAAAGTAGTTCTATTCCTCCTGCACGTGTGTAAAGGTGACGAGTGTGTGCACCGTGTTAGTACTTGGTTTATGCTATGATCATGATCTCTTGTAGATTATGGAGTTAACTATTGCTATGATAATATTGATGTGATCTATTCCTCCTACATATGCATGAAGGTGACGAGTGTGCATGCTATGCTAGTACTTGGTTTAGTAGCGTTGATCTATCTTACACTAAAGGTTACTTAAACATGAGCATTATTGTGGAGCTTGTTAACTCCGGCATTGAGGGTTCGTGTAATCCTACGCAATGTGTTCATCATCCAACAAAAGTGTAGAGTATGCATTTATCTCGTTCTGTTATGTGATCAATGTTGAGAGTGTCCACTAGTGAAAGTGTAATCCCTAGGCCTTGCTCCTAAATACTGCTATCGCTACTTGTTTACTACTGCTGCGTTACTACCGCTTGTTTCTTGTTTCTACTGTGTTACTACTCGCTGCAATACCACCACCATCAACTACACGCCAGCAAGCTATTTTTCGGCACCGTTGCTACTTGCTACTATATATTCATACCACCTGTATTTCACTATCTCTTCGCCGAACTAGTGCACCTATTAGGTGTGTTGGGGACACAAGAGACTTCTTGCTTTGTGGTTGCGGGGTTGCATGAGAGGGATATCTTTGACCTCTTCCTCCCCGAGTTCGATAAACCTTGGGTATCCACTTAAGGGAAAACTTGCTGCTTGTTCTACAAACCTCTGCTCTTGGAGGCCCAACACCGTCTACGGGAAAGGAGGGGGAACGTAGACATCAAGCACTTTTACTGGCGCCGTTGCCGGGGAGGAAAGGTAAAAGGCACTCATACTCCGGTTCCAGGTAAAGTACTTTTCTGGCGCCATTGTGTTTGTGCTCGAAGCTATTTCCTTTAGATCCTGCAATTGCAACTTTTTGTTTCTTGTTTACACTAGTTAGGCATAATGGAAAACATCTGTGAGCTTTTTATTCTATTTCCTGAGTCAAGACATGAATGGTTTAATGCGAAAATTAAAAAACCCATGGAACATATTAGCATGAATACTTTGAATACAATTGTTGCTAATGATATGGAAAATTCTAAGCTTGGGGAAGCTGGTTTTGATGAGCATGATCTTTTTAGTCCCCCGGGCATGGAGGAGAAAATTTACTTTGATGATACTTTGCCTCCTATTTATGATGATTATAATGATAGTAGTCTTTTGGTTCCACCTACTATGGAGAGTAAATTTTGTTGTGATTACAATATGCCTCCTATATTTGATGAAGAGAATAATAATGATAGCTACTTTGTTGAATTTGCTCCCATAACAACTAATAAAATTGATTATGCTTATGTGGAGAGTAATAATTTTATGCATGAGACTCATGATAAGAATGCTTTATGTGATAGTTATATTGTTGAGTTTGCTCATGTTGCTACTGAAAGTTATTATGAGAGAGGAAAATATGGTTGTAGAAATTTTCATGTTACTAAAATGCCTCTCTATGTGCTTAAATTTTTGAAGCTACACTTGTTTTATCTTCCTATGCTTGTTACTTTGCTCTTCATGAACTTGTTTATTTACAAGATTCCTTTGCATAGGAAGCATGTTAGACTTAAATGTGTTTTGGATTTGCTTCTTGATGCTCTCTTTTGCTCCAAATACTATTTCTTGCGAGTGCATCATTAAAACTGCTGAGCCCATCTTAATGGCTATAAAGAAAGAACTTCTTGGGAGATAACCCATGTGTTATTTTGCTACAGTACTTTGTTTTACATTTGTGTCTTGGAAGTTGTTTACTACTGTAGCAACCTCTCCTTATCTTAGTTTTGTGTTTTGTTGTGCCAAGTGAAGCCTCTAATCGAAGGTTGATACTAGATTTGGATTTCTGCACAGAAACAGATTTCTATCTGTCACGAATCTGGGATTTTCTCTCTGTAGAAAAATCAGAAAAATATGCCAATTTACGTGCGTGTTCCTCAGATATGTACGCAACTTTCATTAGTTTTGAGTTTTCTGATCTGAGCAACGGAAGTATTTATTAGAAATTCGTCTTTACGGACTGTTCTGTTTTGACAGATTCTGCCTTTTATTTCGCATTGCCTCTTTTGCTATGTGGGATGGATTTCTTTGTTCCATTAAACTCCAGTAGCTTCGAGCAATGTCCAGAAGTGTTAAGAATGATTGTGTCACCTCTGAACATGTGAGTTTTTGATTATGTACTAACCCCTCTAATGAAGTTTATGAGAAGTTTGGTGTGAAGGAAGTTTTCAAGGGTCAAGAGAGGAGGATGATATACTATGATCAAGGAGAGTGAAAGCTCTAAGTTTGGGGATGCCCCGGTGGTTCACCCCTGCATATATTAAGAAGACTCAAGCGTCTAAGCTTGGGGATGCCCAAGGCATCCCCTTCTTTATCGACAACATTATCAGGTTCCTCCCCTGAAATTATATTTTTATTCCATCACATCTTATGTGCTTTGCTTGGAGCGTCGGTTTGTTTTTGTTTTTGTTTTTGTTTGAATAAATGCTTTTGTGGGAGAGAGACACGCTCCGCTGTAGCATATGGACAAGTATGTCCTTAGGCTTTACTCATAATATTCATGGCAAAGTTTCTTCTTCGTTAAATTGTTGTATGGTTGGAAACGGGAAATGTTGCATGTGGTAGTGTATAATAAAATACTTGTAGAACATTGAGCTTTGATAACTTGATTCTTTGCAAATGTTTTGAGATATTTAGATGGTAAGGCTTGCTGGATAAATGAGTTAAAATTAGTAGTGGATTGTTGTCTTTAAGCTTGTGCCGTACTACAAACTCTATTTAAATAGTTGAAGGCGTAGTTGGACTTGATAGCTTTCCATGTCTGAGAGTTCATCGTAATAACTAGGTTGTGGCTGAAGGTCGAGGGAGCTAGCGGGGTACTTGTGCCACCGTGAACGGCCCTCCTTGGAGTAAATTTTAATCATGCTCTTAATGATGAACCTGCTAGTTGTTTGCAATAAGCTTGTGAGTTCTTTTTGACTAATGTTAAGCTACGGTTTTTGGCACTTCCACCATCCAAATTTGCTAGCCTCTTCGGTACTCGTGCATTGCCTTTTGCTCACATTGAGAATTGTGCATACTTCGCCGGTACATCCAAACCCGTGGGAGAACTTTCTCTTGTTCTCCTACACATAAGCCCATACATCTCCTCAAAACAACCACCATACCTACCTACCACAGCATTTCCATAGCTGTTCCGAGATATATTGCCATGCAACATCCATTTTTTTCATTACATGCCATGTTGTCATTTATTATTTATATATTGCTTTGCATGATCATATACAGACTGATGTGTGGTTTACCCATGTTACGCTAGATCATTGCACATCCTGCTACATCGCAGAGGCATACGGTTTCATACATCATGTTTCATTCATTATGAGTTATTTGTACCAAAAAGTGTGTTGTCATATTAGGATGTTGCCCCTAAAAATGGAAAGAGCCGTGGAGGCCATCAAAAAGAAAAGAAAAAGAGAAGAAAGAAAAAAATGAAAAGAAAGAAAAAAAAGAAAAAAAAAAAGAAAAAAAAAGAAAAAAAGAGAATAAAGAAAAAGGGGGCAGCATTACTATCTTTTATCCACACTTGTGCTCATGTTTTAGCACCAGCATTATTCATAGTCATCATTTGTGCTCATGTTCAGCACCTACATTCATATGAGAGAGTTTTCATGTTTTACTAGTATAACTATGTGGGGAATTTACACTATAGAACTTGGGTTGTATATTCCAATGATGAGCCTCCTCAAAAGTGCTCTAGGTCTTCGTGAGCAACCAAGTTGGATGCACCCCCACTAGTTCCATTGGAGAGCTTTCATACACATATAGCTCTATGTGCATCCGTTGCATGGCAATCACTACTCCTTGCATAGCTTCGATCATAAGGTTTCCTCTTGTCTAATGGTCATTTACAGCTTTGCAAGCCTTTCTTCCATTTGGCCTTCCAAACCCCCATTAACGTTCTTTATGCCATAACATCCTGGTGCTAATACCAAATGCTTGCGCTCACCGGTTGAGTAGACTTCGAAACAGTTGATTCATGATGTTCATGTTTATGTTTACTTGACTGAATCCTTCTTATGTTGTGAAAATTTACTTGATACTTGGAATGAAGGATAGAACTTCTATGCTGAATATTTAATACATCTTTAATGAACTTTGTACGGTTGCATGTCTTTAAAGCAATAGTTCATGAAAACTTTTAGCTTGTCTAACTCTTGCATTATCATCTCTTATGTCAATATAGATACTTGCTTTGAATGATTTGATCTCAGCTCATATGCTTTACAAATAGTATGATCAAGATTATGATGGCATGTCACTCCAGAAATTATCTGTGTTATCGTTTTACCTGCTCGGGACGAGCGGAACTAAGCTTGGGGATGCTGATACGTCTCCGACGTATCGATAATTTCTTATGTTCCATGCCACATTATTGATGTTATCTACATGTTTTATGCACACTTTATGTCATATTCGTGCATTTTCCGGAACTAACCTATTAACAAGATGCCGAAGTGCCGGTTCTCGTTTTCTGCTGTTTTTGGTTTCAGAAATCCTAGTAACGAAATATTCTCGGAATCGGACGAAATCAACGCCAAAGATCTTAGAATCCCCGGAAGCATCCAGAACATACCAGAGAGGTCAGAGGGGGGCCACAGGCCCACCAAACTATAGGCTGGCGCGGCCAGAGGGGGGGCCGCGCCGCCCTATAGTGTGGCCCCCCTGTCAGCCCTCTTGCGCCGCCTCTTCGCCTATATAAAGCCCCTGGATCGAAAACCCTGATACGTTCGACGAAAACCACAGAAACCTTCCAGAGCCGCCGCCACCGCGACGCCAAGATCTGGGGGACAGGGAGTCTCGTTCCGGCACCCTGCCGGAGCGGGGAAGTGCCCCCGGAAGGCTTCTCCATCGACACCGCTGCCATCTCCACCGCCATCTTCATCACCGCTGCTGCTCCCATGAGGAGGGAGTAGTTCTCCATCGAGGCTCGGGGCTGTACCGGTAGCTATGTGGTTCATCTATCTTCCATGTACCTCAATACAATAATCTCATGAGCTGCTTTACATGATTGAGATTCATATGAGTTTTGTATCACAATTTATCTATGTGCTACTCTAGTGATGTGTTATTAAAGTAGTTCTATTCCTCCTGCACGTGTGTAAAGGTGACAGTGTGTGCACCGTGTTAGTACTTGGTTTATGCTATGATCATGATCTCTTGTAGATTATGGAGTTAACTATTGCTATGATAATATTGATGTGATCTATTCCTCCTACATATGCATGAAGGTGACAGTGTGCATGCTATGCTAGTACTTGGTTTAGTAGCGTTGATCTATCTTACACTAAAGGTTACTTAAACATGAGCATTATTGTGGAGCTTGTTAACTCCGGCATTGAGGGTTCGTGTAATCCTACGCAATGTGTTCATCATCCAACAAAAGTGTAGAGTATGCATTTATCTGTTCTGTTATGTGATCAATGTTGAGAGTGTCCACTAGTGAAAGTGTAATCCCTAGGCCTTGCTCCTAAATACTGCTATCGCTACTTGTTTACTACTGCTGCGTTACTACTGCTTGTTTACTGTTTTACTGTGTTACTACTGCTGCAATACTACCACCATCAACTACACGCCAGCAAGCTATTTTCTGGCACCGTTGCTACTGCTACTATATATTCATACCACCTGTATTTCACTATCTCTTCGCCGAACTAGTGCACCTATTAGGTGTGTTGGGGACACAAGAGACTTCTTGCTTTGTGGTTGCAGGGTTGCATGAGAGGGATATCTTTGACCTCTTCCTCCCTGAGTTCGATAAACCTTGGGTATCCACTTAAGGGAAAACTTGCTGCTGTTCTACAAACCTCTGCTCTTGGAGGCCCAACACTGTCTACAGGAAAGGAGGGGGAACGTAGACATCAAGCAACCTCACAAGTTTCATAAGACTGTAGAGGTAAGAGATTTGGCATCACAAGAGTTTACACGTTTAGATATGTGTGCAATGGATGGCGAGTTGACTAAAGGTGGAAAGAGATACTTCATGACTTCAAATGATGACTCCACTAGATATTGTTATGTGTACTTTCTGAATTTTGAAGATGAAACTTTGAATTAATTCAAAAACTAAGTTGAAGCAGAAAACCAATTTGATCGAAAGATGATTTTGCCAACAAGTTTGATTCTTTTTGTGCGAAACATGATATTATTCGAGAGGATGCCTCCGTACTCAACTCATTAAAATGGGGTGGCCGAAAGAAAGAATTGTATTCTACCTGATTTGATTAACTTAATGTTAGATACACCGGGTATATCTAAGGTATGGTGGGCGATGCTATAATGACTGTGTGTCATGTACTAAACTGAGTTCCACAAACAATAAAACCAGGTGATGTGGGTATTACCCTTCGGGTACCCGATATTGTTGTACCCGGTGCAGATTATCAAGATGGACCAGCACAAGGGCTCGATAAACTGGACCCACACGTAAAATCGACTTGGACTATAAGAAAGAAGAATCCAATTTGTATTCTACTAAGACTCTTGTAAACCCTAAACTGGTTGCGTATATAAACCCAGAAAGGGCACCCCTTAGAGATATTCAGAAATAGAAAACATGCACGCGATACGCCTAGATATCGCAACCCGCAGATTAGATATAGGCTAGATACAACAACTCCGCCAACAACGGTATATTCATATAGTGGATTGCTAGCAGGACGTAGCGATCCTCGCGGTGACGTGAACTTGGGTACGCCGTGTGCCTTCTCGCTCCCGGAATCTCCATCGTCGTCTTCCGTAAACCCTAAGCCCCTCATGGTGGGCATTGCCGAGGAAACCGCCTCATTAATTGGCGCCGTCTGTGGGAATCACGATAGCTGGATTTGTTATCCGAGCGGATCCGTTAAAATCATCATCAACGAATTCGTTTTCACCATCACCAACGGGGTTTAGATCAGAAAAAGCAGTCTTACGAGTGGTACTGCCGCCGCAGTCGTACGGAAGGAGACACATACTAGAGAGATAGCGCAAAAAAATTCAAGGCCAGATGACGCATGGAGTAGCATGCCGCGCGTGAGTTGGCAAAGTCAAGGAGAATCAGACTGCATCTACCGAAATCCAATACCAAAATTACTTCAGTAAAGCAATTTGCTGGAAGAGAAAAGAAGATAAAGATGGAAAGATAAAAAAAGGATTGACAATCCGTATGTTTGACCAACTGCTCCGCACCGTTAAACTTCGCTTCGGCCATCCGATAAAAAAAATCAAGTGCTATATTTCCAATTAATTACTATTTGTTAAATTTATTTCAGCTAAATATTTTTGGCTCGTGCTATTATTTGCATGCAAATTTGTGCACTACAATATGACTACAGATTGAAATAAAGCTTCGATTACTCTGCTCGGTCGGCCGCGACCGCCATCGCGCACTCGTCGCACTCAGGGGCTCGCCTTTTACGGACACACCATCGCGGACTCGATATACTCGGGTGATCACCAGTCGTGGATCCGCCATATCAACTACGTCTTCTTCGTCGGCCACGCCGTCCAGGCGTCGCGTGACTACATCAACTATTTCTGGCCGCGCAACTACTTCAACTCCGCCCGCCACATCAACTATTTCTGGCCGCACGACTACTTCAACTGCGTCCGCCACATCGACTATTTCTGGCCGTGCGACTACTTCAATTGCGCCCGCCACATCAACTATTTCTGACTACGCAATTATTTCGAATGCGTCCACCATGCGACATGCTTCAACATTGGCCTCGCCGCAGCCGAGCTAATGGATTTATTTTCTTCGGCTCGGTGGCTTCGTCATCTATGGTTATCAATGGATTTATCTTCTATGGCTATATAAATACCGACCCGATGCATTCTCGGGTCAATGGCTTCATCATCTATGGTTATCAATAGATTTATTTTCTATGGCTATATAAATATTGACCCGATGCACTCTGGAGTTAGTGGATTCATCGTTTATGATCTTCAATGGATATCATCTTATATAATATTGACCCGATACATTTCCGGGAGCGCTGGAATTACTCGGTGTAACGGTATATTGCCCCTATGTGTGGTTTTGGTAATTAATGACAACCCCTATGAACTAATGTTTTCATTGAGTTTATATGAAGGCATATTCCATATGTACTACTTGTATTTCATGTGTTGGATTCAAGTATGGATGCCATGAAGATAAAGATATACCTTGTGTATTAGCATCAAGATCATCGATTTGAAGATATATATGTGATATGATCAAGAAAAAGAAATGAAGATGGAGTTCTTATGTGGAACTCAATATTAGCCATGCTCTAGCTTATGTGATAAGCAATGAGTGATCAAGATCCTGAATGCTTGATTCCAAGTGAAGAATTCAAGTTATGGCTCTAAGTCGGTGTCATGATAGTCTCATATATAAGTTGAGCTATGGTTGACTAAGATTTAGAGCATGAAAACAAATGAAGAATTCTATATACACCTCAAGATATTATGATAGAGCATGAGAAGATACAAGGTTGACCAAAACAAAGAGTGAGGAATAGATTCAAGATTGGTAGACACATGAAGCATGAAGAATGTGCCATGATAAGTCATGTGGTATGGTAAGCCATGTCAATTATGCTTTATGAACTAACCCATCATATATGTTCCCTTGTGTTTTCTATGTGGGACATGTGAATATGTGAAGATGTGGGACATGTGAAGATGTTCCCTTGTGTTGTCTATGTGGGACATGTGAAGATGTGCATCAAGTTATTTGCGAGTCTTCACAAAGCAACAATGATCAAGTGAGGTATTCCGGCTTGAGTGGAGCTTGAAGACTTATCATCAAGGTCAAGCGGGATGCGCAAGGCAAAGGTATGGCCTTGCTTTGTATTCCTTTTACCGGTCTCAAGGTGGTTGTTGGGAGACCGGGTTATAGGATAGATAGCCGCACTATCAAGAGGGGCTTTCGGTTGGGTAACTTGATCACATCATCTGAGGGAGCTCAACCCTTTGCATATTTTGCATATCGCTATTACTTCTTGGTGTTTCTCTATGTGAGGTTCTTGAGCTTGTTTCTAGCTTTACAACAAGCCCAACTTCATCGAAAACAGAATCCACATGCATCTTCTATTGTGCTTTCGAGTTTGGACATCTTCACCGTTTCTTGATGGTGGGAGACTCCCTCTCTAGATTCTCTAAAAATATCCTGTGAGGAGTCTCCATATTTCCAGTTTTTGTTGGGGTTCTATTTGTCGTTATCTTTACAACAAAATTGGTTTCATGTCAATCGGAGTTCGGGAGCATTTTCTGTTTAAAAGGAAAAGAAAAGGTCTTTAGGGGTCCTGCATTTTCCGGTCTCACGCCCGGCAGTGCCGACTGTCTCACCGGCTGGCCCGGTGGCTACCGGCCCTAGGACCGGTGCCTTTCGGGCACATTCCAGGGAGCCTGGCACCGTAGCCTGGTGCCTGCCCGGCCTCACGTCCGGTTTCAACCGGAAGGCCCGGTGCCTGGCCCGGTGGCGCCAGCCTGTGGACCAGACCTCCCGGCACACGCTGGCTCCTGCTCCGGTGACATCCGGGCACATATACTGTAAGCCCAGAAGCTGCCCGGTTCTGGCCCAGCGCCTCACCCGGCAGCTGCCGGCTAGCCCGGTCTGAGACCCGGCAGGACCGGGTGTCCCACCGGCCGGTCCGACGCCACGCCTGGTGAACCGGCTGGCTGACCGGCTGGGTCATTTTTCTGCCCGTTGTTCTCCCTAACGGTTATACTTTCCCTTGGGCTATAAATAACCCTTCTTCCATCTTGGGCTGTGTAAGTCCTTCCACTCTCTCTCCTCCATTGTTGACTTTGAAGAACTTGCCCTATCTCTTGATTCCTCCCATGATTCTTGCTCATTCTTGAGGGATCTAAGAGAGGAGATCTAGATCTACAATCCCCACCAAACCATTTCTCCTCTAAGTGAGGGAAACCCTTTGGATCTAGATCTTGGAGTCCACTAGTGGAAAACAGGGCTTCCGTGGGAGCCTTTTGTCGCGGGCGCGCCTGCACCCGCGACAAATGGCCTGGCCACGTCGCCCCGAAACCATGTGGAGCGCGCAGAGGCTTTTGTCGCGGGCCGTATTATGACCCGCGACAAAAGGGGTCTGAGGGCTGGCGCCTCCTGTCGGCACCCCTTTTGTCGCGGGTCGTTATACGGCCCGCGACAAAAGGGCCATGCCTATATATATAGAAGCAGCCAGCCACCCCCACCTCATTTTTTCCTTGGTGGTGAAGGTGGAGGTGTATGCTAGCTCATTTTTTCTACATGTGCACAAGAGGTGTTTGATGGAATGCTTGTGAGAGGGATGCCACTTGGTTTTATTTGATAAGATTTCTCCTCTTTTTGATTCTAAAAGGTTAGCAACTATTTTCTCGGCTATATATATATGCATAGTCCGTACAATACTAATTTTAGCAAGGTGATTGCATCTGATACATATATAATTGTACTTATGATGCAGATGAGTCATCCATGGATGTACGGTAACCGATGTGCTCCCGCTTTCAGAGAGGGCGTGAATTCTTTCCTGCTTGTGGCCGAGGCCAACAAGTCGAAGCAAGGTTTTATGTGCTGTCCATGTCTAAAATGTAAGAACGAGAAGGATTACTCTTGCTCAAGGGATATTAAGAGCCACCTGCTTCGGTTTGGGTTCATGTCCAGCTATAATGTTTGGACCAAGCACGGAGAAGAAGGGGTTATGATGGAAGACGGCGATGAGGAAGAAGATAATGATGACCGAGTACCGATCTATGTTCTCTCGAATGCTTTGATACCGCAATGGACGACAATGAAGAAGAAGGAGGTGAAGAACAGGCATCGGATGATCCTGTTGATGATGATCTTCGTCGGGCCATTTCGATGCAAGAAGAGACTGTGGCACGGATAAGGAGAGGTTGCAGTTCGACAAGATGTTAGAGGATCACCACAAATTGTTGTACCCAGGTTGTGAAGATGGGCATAGAAAGCTGGGTAGCATATTGGAATTGCTGAAATGGAAGGCGAGAGGTCGGTGTGATCGACTCGGGATTTGAGAAATTGATGATAATATTAAAGAAGTCTGTTTCCAAGAAATAATGAATTGCCCGTCGGTACATATGAAGCAAAGAAGCTTGTCTGCCCTCTAGGATTAGATGTGCGGAAGATACATGCATGCATTAATGACCGTATCCTCTACCGCGGTGAGAAGTACGAGAATTTGAATAAATGTCCGATATGTGGTGCATTGCGGTATAAGATCAGAAAAGATGACCCTGGTGATGTTGAGGGCGAGCCACCCAGGAAGAGGGTTCTGCGAAGGTGATGTGGTATGCTCCAATAATACCACGGTTGAAACGTTTGTTCGAGAAACAAAGAGCATGCCAAGTTGTTGCGATGGCACATGGAAGAACGTAAGAAAGACGCGATGTTGAGGCACCCCGCTGATGGTCGGCGGTGGAGAAACATCGGGAGAGAGTTTCCGGATTTTGCGGGTGAGGCAAGGAACTTATACTTTGGTCTAAGTACGGATGGCATGAATCCTTTTGGGGAGCAGAGCTGCAGTCACAGACACCTGGCCCGTGACTCTATGTATCTACAACCTTCCTCCTTGGTTGTGAATGAAGCGGAAGTTCATTATGATGCCGAGTGCTTATCCAAGGCCCAAAGCAACCGGGCAACGACATTGATGTGTACCTAAGACCATTAGTCGATGAACTTTTGGAGTTGTGGGCCAAACCAGGTGTACGTGTGTGGGATGAGCACACGGAGCAAGAATTTGACCTACGAGCGTTGCTATTCGTAACCATCAATGATTGGCCTCGCTCTCGGTAACATTTCGGGACGGACGAACAAAGGATACAATGCATGCACACACTCGTTTAGATGAGACCGAAAGTAAATATTTGGGAAAAAGCGAGAAAAGTTGTGTACCCGTTCAATCGTCGTTTCCTTCCGCGCAAGCATCCCTTAAGGAAAAAAGGCAAGCATTTCGATGGCGAGGCAGACCGCCGTCCGAAGTCTGTCCCCCGTAGTGGTGCTGATATATTTGACATGGTCAAGGATTTAAATGTTATCTTTGGAAAGGGTCCAGGCAGTCGACCTGTTCCGAAAGACGATGACGGACACGCGCCCATGTGGAAGAAGAAATCTATTTTCTGGGAGCTAGAATATTGGAAAGTCCTGGAAGTCCGGTTTGCAATCGACGTGATGCACCTTACCAAGAATCTTTGTGTGAATATTCTAGGTTTTCTGGGCGTGTATGGAAAGACAAAAGATACAACAGAAGCACGGGAGGACCAGGAACTTCATAAAGGACGAAACGGCAATCATCCAGGGCAGTTTGTAGGGCCTGCCAGCCTACGCTCTTACCAAACAAGAGAAGGAGATCTTTTTTGAAGCCCTACTCGGTATCAAGGTTCCGTCTGGTTTCTCGTCGAATATAAAGGGGATAGTAAATATGAAGGAGAAAAAATTCCAGAACCTGAAGTCCCATGACTGTCACGTGCTTATGACACAATTGCTTCCGATTGCATTGAGGGGACTTCTACCAGAAAATGTTCGACTAGCCATTGTGAAGATATGTGCATTCCTGAACGCAATTTCTCAGAAGGTAATGGATCCGAAACTTTGTCGGGATTACGGGAAGATGTGGTCCAATGTCTTGTCAGCTTCGAGTTGTTGTTCCCACCATCCTTCTTCAATATTATGACGCACCTCCTTGTTCACCTAGTTGAAGAGATTAGAATTCTCGGTCCTGTATTTCTACACAATATGTTCCCCTTCGAGAGGTTCATGGGAGTCTTAAAGAAATATGTTCATAACCGAGCTAGGCCGGAAGGAAGTATCTCAAAGGGCTACGGAACTGAGGAGGTCATTGAGTTTTGTGTTGACTTTCTTCCTGACCTTAAGCCGATTGGTGTTCCCGAATCTCGGTATGAGGGGAGGCTGACTGGAAAAGGCACACTAGGAAGGAAAGCAACGGTGTGGAGGGACAAGATTTCTTTCAATCAAGCACACTACACAGTTCTATACAATTCCAGCTTGGTGGCTCCGTACATCGAGAAACATAAGAATGTTTTACGAGAAATAAACTCGGGCCAGCCCGAGTCCTTGGTTACACGTCAACACATGAATACCTTCGGCAGTTGGTTGCAAAGACATCTCATTAATGACCCATCTGCGGTGGAGCAGCTGTACTTGTTGGCCAGGTTACCATCTTCAAACATATGTACATTCCAAGGGTACGAGATAAATGGGAATACATTTTACACGATCGACAAAGATAAAAAGAGCACCAACCAAAACAGCGGTGTCCGCTTCGATGCAAAAGATGAGAATGGGCAGACCACCACATATTATGGATACATAGAGGAGATATGGGAACTTAACTATGGTCCCACTTTTAAGGTCCCTTTGTTTCGGTGCAAATGGGTGAAGCTCAGCACTATACATATTGACGATAAGTACGGTATGATAACAGTGGATCCCAACAATCTTGCGTACCTGGACGAGCCTTTTGTCCTAGCCAGCGAGGTGGCTCAAGTTTTCTACGTGAAGGACATGTCTAGCAAATCAAGAAAAAGAAATCAACAACAGAATACATCAACCGAGGAGCCAAAGCGCCACATAGTTCTTTCAGGGAAAAGAAACATCGTGGGAGTGGATGACAAGACAGATATGTCAGAAGATTATAATAAGTTTAAAGAAATTCCGCCCTTCACGGTGAAAATTGACCCAAGCATCTTGCTAAATGATGAAGATTCTCCATGGCTACGACGTAGAAGATCACAACACTAGATGGCGATGTAATAATGTATTCTTCATATATAGTTCCCAAGACAATCTCTACATTTATGTAATAATGAGAACCCTTTCCCCAACACTCGTTAGAGGAGACGGAGTCTTTCACGGGCTTGCATGGAAATTTTTCGAGGAGCAGCTTCCGAAGATGCCGTAGGGCGTGTGCACCAACGACATCTTCGAGAAGCTGCGCCACGGAGATTTCCCAACCCTTTCCTTCATCCATGGGAATGAAACTGTGCTTGGCTTGTTGATCTGCTTGGCAAGGCGTATCGATGCTCCTTTTATAGGCACGACACCGCTTCTACTTTGTCTTATTCCTTCGACAGGCCGTCGTGCGCTACATGCTTTATCTCATCGAGCAGTTGTTGCTGCCAAAACCCACCGGCGGGCAGTGACGGGCAACACAGTAGAGCCGGGAACAACCTAGGGCTGCGGCTGGCCGAGGTCCCTCCGAGCGACGGCCCGCAAAGCCTTACGGTACACACGTCCGATGCTGATGCAAGGGCGTGCCACCTGACCTATACCTGGTCGGGAAGGTGATGGAGATGCCTCGCTTAGTTTCCTGCATGGCATACACGTAAACATTAAATACGAGCCTCGATCGGCTCTCAGGTTATCCTGTGAATCGGCTCAAGGAGCCGATCCACCCATGATTCGTACGAGGTGCACGAATATATGGTGGTCCTGCTTGATCAAGATAAAGCTAATGAGATCTACGATGATCTAGGGTTTTCACCGCATAATCGGATCATCCTACTCACGATTGGGCCTCGCGGCCACGCACGGTGATCGTAAGCCGATCCTAGATAGGGCCTAAAAACCAACACGAGGTTGATCCCCGGAACATCCTGTCTAGGACTAGCAAACGACACCCTACGTGCCGCTGGATCCTCCAACCCTTTGTAAGGCCTAACTATTGCAGATATTAAACTAATCCTCGATGAACGAGGAGCGATCGTAACGGATCGGATCTACTAAATAAAGATCAAGCGGGTGCCGCCCCCACACCTGAGATAGGTGTGAGGGCGGCTAGATATGCAAGGGTTGCACTACAATAGCATGTTACGCGAAGAACTATGCTAACCCTAACACATCTATGATAACTACGTTGCTCGCCATCAACAAGGCTTCGATACGAGCAACGCATGAACAACGTGGAGCTTGTGCTTGCCTAGATCGCAAGATGCGATCTAGGCAGCATGTTGCTTACCGGTAGAAACCCTCGAGATGAAGGAGTTGGCGATGCGCCGAGATTGATTTGGTTGGTTGAACGTTGGTTGTTGTTTATTCCATAAACCCTAGATACATATTTATAGTCCAAGGGACTTTCTAATTCAGGCGTGCACCTAACCGTGCACGGGTAAAACTCTATCTTCTAATCTAAGATGTAATCTACTATAATTAAAGATACACGGGCAATCTAGCCCAAACTCTTCATGCAAGGCCGCTTCAGAGATCTTCCATATGTAATCTTCCAAGCCCATCCCTCTTACGGCCCACCTCCTGATTTGGCCAAAATCTGGTGATAACACATGCCCCCTGGTTTTGGCAATGATAATTTCAAAACCACTCTGTTTTTCCTTCGAAGGGTCATGTCGTGGCAGAGCAGACCTGGCGCAGTATTCTTCATCATGATGACCTGTCTTTCCAGCTTCTCTGCAAAATTCGATAGCTTTGGCATCGCTTCCTCGGAAACTGCAATGGCATTAAATTACCACCAGGCTTCTCATTATTTAACTGTGCCGATCGATTAGCTCTCTTCATCCCCTTCCTCTGTTCCAGCCATCGGCACCAAAAAACCCTCCTCCCCTGTAACGATGTCTTCCTCTTCCTCTGTCTCCTCCGGCCTCTCCCTCCAGTCCTTCTCTTCGAGCGAGCCGGAGTGGAACTCCGATCACGCGCCAGAGGGCGACCTGCCTCTAACCGATAGGGAAGAGGACCTCAAGTTCCTCGTCAATGGGGAGCTGATAAGCGAAAGTGAAGATGACCTCCATCCCTGGGCGAAACCCACCTCCCCCGACGGGAAGGGGGAAGAAGTAGAGGAAGAGGAAGAAGAAGAGGAGGGGGGCTCCTCTCCCCCCGCTAAGCTTCTGCCGGCCAAGCGATTCCGCGCTTGGGCGGACAGCGAAGACGATGATGATGACGAGGAAGACGAACCTCCGGCCAAGGGCTGGGGTAGCAGCGACGAGGAGCTTCCTGGGAGCAGCGCCGACGATCTCGACGACGGCGATGATGAGGACAACGACGACTAGTAGAATAGGACTAGTAGTAGCAGTGCACTAGGCACCAGATCCCTCTTTTGAGAGCCTTCGGCTCTTTCTTGTAAAGCCGCTCCTTTGAATTAATGAAATTGTTCTTTCAATTAATCCAATTTCACTCCTTCCGCTAGTCATACCAAAACCGATAGCAACATATCGGATCCCTTTTCCTTTGGACGCCCGTGAAGCCGGACTCAAATGTCGATTAGACCGCCAGTCAAGCACTTCTCAAATTCAGGCTGTGATTTGATATCTGACCATGATTTCTCGCAACCCCTTAGCCGATGACTACTCATCGGCTATTTTGAGAATCGAGTCCCTTTCTTGCAGCGACAGGACGGTCCAAAACCTGTAAAGCCGACGACCTCCTCTTCCGGTTCCTCTCCGTAGCTTTAGCAGTTTTCTTTTTGCAACACCTGAACTGCTTTCAGAGAAGATCATGATGCAGGGTCAGTCGATGCGACTCCAATCGGCTCCCAAAACAGAACATCTACCAAGTTAGCTGCCCCCCGAGCCTTAATCAAGGCGAGAATACCGGCAAGGACGCACAGGTTGTTGATCAGCTTTCTTCTACTGAACGTCGATGTTGATGTGAACTTTCTTGGTCTGGTGTGACTATACTAGAGTCGATGGCTGTGCATCGGCTTCGCTTCTTGTGCAAATTTTTTTTTTATTGGCCGATTTTTCCTAATTGGCCCCCAATGTTTCACTGCACGCATGTTTACACATGTTTATCTGCACATGTTCATCTGACTATATGCCCCCCGAGCCGAATCTGCCAGATGATTGCAGATATCGGCTTTTGTGGTTAGCCAGGGCCCTGCACTTGCACGTCGGTTCCGCGAGGATTCGTGCTGATTTTCATCCGCCGACGTGGCCGCTGCCCAGTAGCTCGATGCTGAACACAAGCAAAACATGTGGTGAAGATAATTTTAGCCGATTGCTGGAATCGGCCTCCATATCGATTGAGGCGCTGACTGAAGGTTCTGTAATGCTCCTTCCTAATTTTTGGGGCCGATCACAAGGATCAGCCTTGCCACGTTTGCCCATCGCTTTGCTTCAGCTACTTGGTCAGGCTGGTGGATAAAACCAACCCAACCTCTGACTTGATGCGCTTGCTGTCGTCCACCTTGAGTGCATCGTAGAATCGTGGAGCACTAAGCTCCGTCGGGAGGATGAGCACCATGTTTGTACCAGCCGATGTTTCATCATCGGCTTTCCTTTGCTTGGGACGCCACTCCATTTTCCGTGGACGACCCTCTTCGTCCAGGGTTCGCTGAACTTTCGCAGCCAGATCAGGTCGTGCCTTCCTTAGCGTATGCAAGTATAACCTTTCGGCTTCCTCCAGGCCGCGCAATCGCTGAACCCCGCGCTTTTGGGAACGGCTGAGTCCATCAGGGCACCACCTTGGCCGGTGGTACTGTCTTCTTCTTCTTCTTGTCCCTCGTCTTCGAATCCTCGAGATCTGCCCACGAGGGGACTCGGCGCGTTTGCTTTGTGGCGGGAGAGGCCCTAAGCGCTCGAACACGGACACGTTGGCTGCCTCCTTCTTCTTCTGGTTGCATTCTGGGCAATTGCCGATTATGGGCAATCGGCTCATTCCTGAATCCCAGCAGTGTCTGAAGAAGGGGCAGTCCCAGTGCCTGTCGTTGTCATCTTGCTCCCTTGATTCTCCCTTGGCACGGCGCTCGTGCTCCTCCTCATCGTGATTGTGCCGACGATGTCTTCTGGCTTCTCTAGCCAGACGATCTCTTTCATCATCATCACTGGATCGTCGGCGTTGGTCATACTGACTCACATACTTGTTAAGGAGGTGATCAGAGAGGGGTCGCTGATATCTCATGTTCTTCACTTCTCCCTCTGTGACGTAGCGCTTGCCATCATGACGGAGCCGATCGCGTGGAGCGGCCTCCTCTGTGTCCTTGCTATGAGAGCAGCTGCCCTCGTCTCCGTCTTTGCCAGAGTGATGCCCAGGTCCTACCATGTTGATGCTGAACGAGGACCCTGGCTGGCAACCTTTAGGGTAAGTACATTCTACCATGTTAACGGCGGGGAAGGGTTGGGTGTCGACCTTCATGGCGTACTGGTTGAAAATCAGCCGCCCTTTTTCTATCGCCGCTTGGATGTGCTGATGCCACACCCTGCAGTCGTTGGTGGTATGGGAGAGCGAGTTATGCCATTTGCAGTATGGCTTTCCGTTCAGCTCTTGCACCGTGGGGAATTTGAGACCTTCGGGAATCGTCAAACTGCTTCTCCTTGAGCAGGAGGTCGAAGATTTGCTCAGTTTTGGTCACGTCAAAATCAAACCCCCTGGGCGGGCCTGGTGGCTTTACCCATTTGCAGGACACGGGGGCTCCCCCCCGAGTCCATTCAGCCACTGCTACCTCTTGATCTCCCGCAGAAACTTTGTCTTCCTCCGCCTCAACCAGGACTACTACACGCTTGAATTTGTCCTGGTACAGGTCCGGGTGGCGCTGTTCATATGCTGACAGTTTCTGAACCATGTGCGCCAGTGAGGGATAGTCTGCTTGGGAGGCCATGTCCTTGAGCGGTGTTGCGAGGCCCGCTACTGCCAACTCAACAACTCGACTGCTTCCTTTTCAGTTAAGCGAACCGAATAACATCGGTTCCTAAGATTCCTGAAGCGCTGGATGTATTCTGTCACAGTTTCTCCACGCTTCTGACGTAGTTGTGCTAGATCGGCAATGCCAGACTCGGAAGCCTCTGAGTGGTACTGCGTATGGAACTGTTCTTCCAACTGCTTCCAAGTCCGGATCGAGTCTGGTGGCAACGAGGTGTACCACCCGAAAGCCGATCCCGTGAGGGACTTTGAGAAGAACCTCACGCGTAGTGGATCCGACACCGAGGCCGGTCCTAGTTGTGCCAAATATCGGCCCACGTGCTCGATGGAGCTGGAACCATCTGATCCACTGAATTTGGAGAAGTCAGGGAGCCGATATTTAGGTGGTAGCGGGATCATCTCGTAGTCGTCGGGGTACGGCTTGGAATAGCCGATTGCCCTCCGTTTCGGCACCATGCCGAACTGGTCTCTCGGTATGTTGCTCGATCGATCCGCCGTGCTGGCTGCAGGAGTTGAACTCTGAAGATTCGCCGGGGTGGCGTACTTAGCCAGCCATGTTTGCTTTTCCAGCTCTGAGCCAACTGCAGGAGCTGAGCTCTGGAGGTTCGTCGGGGTGGCATATTTAGTTAGCCACGTCTGCTTCTCAAGATCTGTTGCTGACGTTCCTCCTGCTTTCCCAGAAGTCCCTGATGTCGCGGCCTGGTTTGTGAGCGCCCAGTTACCGCAATCTGGCACATATGTGCACGTATACCCGTGAGGGATCTCCTTAGGCGCCTCTTGCAAGAACTGGCAGTCACTAGGGTCACCACCGATCTTGCAGACGACGAATGCCGGTGAATTCGGCACTTCTGGTGCTGCCCACGCAAATGGCAGTGGTGGACGGGACTGGAGTGGCAACTCACCTTGATGCGTCCCGAGAGCCGGTCCTGACGGCGAGTACTGGTGCCTCATGATCTCCTGGATCACGCGAAGAGCGACACGCTCCAACGTGTTGACCAGGTTCTCAGAGTGGCGGTGTAGCGAGTGAGCCACCATGTAGTTGATCTCCTGCCGCAGGGACCTGGTGCGTTCTTCTGACGGGGCAGAGAGGTCTATCCCATCGAGTGCACCATCAGGCGTGAACCCCTTCCACCTGATGCCATGTGAACGGGTTCTGTGGAAAGAGCCGATGAGGTCGGCTTCGAGGACGACTTTGATCTCGTCATACTTCTTCTTGAGCTCGTCGGTCGGATCCTCGTACGTGATCGGCGTGCCGTCCGCCATCTCGGATGTAGATGGCGATGTGGTTGATGTAGAAGCTGGTCCCACCGGGCGTGCCGGAATGTGTTGCTGCCAAAACCCACCGGCGGGCAGCGACGGGCAACACAGATAGAGCCGGGAACAACCTAGGGCTGCGGCTGGCCGAGGTCCCTCCGAGCGACGGCCCGCAAAGCCTTCCGGTACACACGTCCGATGCTGATGCAAGGGCGTGCCACCTGACCTATACCTGGTCGGGAAGGTGATGGAGATGCCTCGCTTAGTTTCTGCATGGCATACACGTAAACATTAAATACGAGCCTCGATCGGCTCTCGAGGTTATCCTCGTGAATCGGCTCAAGGAGCCGATCCACCCATGATTCGTACGAGGTGCATGAATATATGGTGGTCCTGCTTGATCAAGATAAAGCTAATGAGATCTACGACGATCTGGGGTTTTCACCGCATAATCGGATCATCCTACTCACGATTGGGCCTCGCGGCCACGCACGGTGATCGTAAGCCGATCCTAGATAGGGCCTAAAAACCAACACGAGGTTGATCCCCGGAACATCCTGTCTAGGACTAGCAAACGACACCCTACGTGCCGCTGGATCCTCCAACCCTTTGTAAGGCCTAACTATTGCAGATATTAAACTAATCCTCGATGAACGAGGAGCGATCGTAACGGATCGGATCTACTAAATAAAGATCAAGCGGGGTGCCGCCCCCACACCTGAGATAGGTGTGAGGGCGGCTAGATATGCAAGGGTTGCACTACAATAGCATGTTACGCGAAGAACTATGCTAACCCTAACACATCTATGATAACTACGTTGCTCGCCATCAACAAGGCTTCGATACGAGCAACGCATGAACAACGTGGAGCTTGTCTTGCCTAGATCGCAAGATGCGATCTAGGCAGCATGTTGCTTACCGGTAGAAACCCTCGAGATGAAGGAGTTGGCGATGCACCGAGATTGATTTGGTTGGTTGAACGTTGGTTGTTGTTTATTCCATAAACCCTAGATACATATTTATAGTCCAAGGGACTTTCTAATTCAGGCGTGCACCTAACCGTGCACGGGTAAAACTCTATCTTCTAATCTAAGATGTAATCTACTATAATTAAAGATACACGGGCAATCTAGCCCAAACTCTTCGTGCAAGGCCGCTTCAGAGATCTTCCATATGTAATCTTCCAAGCCCATCCCTCTTACGGCCCACCTCCTGATTTGGCCAAAATCTGGTGATAACAGCAGTGCGTCCACCCACGCGTCCTTATCCTGCCGACACCTTTAGTCGCGGTTGCAGCCACCAACCGTGACAAAAGGTTACCGACACATCGTTATCCTGCCAACAGCTTTAGTCGCGGTTGCAGCCACCAACCGTGACAAAAGGTTACCGACACATCCTTATCCTGCCGACAGCTTTAGTCGCGGTTGCAGCCACCAACCGTGACAAAAGGCCCTCCTAGATAAGCCTCTCCCAGTCTTTTGTCGCGGTTTGAGCCTCCACCCGGGATGAAAGTTTCGGGCGCCACTTCGTTCCCGCCTATTTTCTTCCCGCATTCCCGCCATTTTTCCACTATATATATGTAGGCTTGGACTCATATCTGCAAACCTCATCACTCTCTCCCATGGCTTCCATCGTATGTCTAACACCCCGGGAGGCGGAGGCGCTTTGCGCCTCGAACTACCCCTGCCCGCCCGGCTACCGCGTCCCGACCGGCTGGTTGCTCGAGCGTCGAGGCGTACCGGTCCCTCCTATCCCTCTTGGTGTGCCACGCGAGATGGCCATCACGAACCACTACTATTTCGAGCTCACGCCTGAGCAGCGGAGGAATCCCCAGTGGCATCCCGACTATAGCCCGACTTGGGACAGCTTCTTCATCAATCGGCGTGAGAGGGCGGTTGCCGAGTACGAGGAGGACGGCCCGCCTCCTTCGAAATTCAACGAGGCCGGCCGTCGGATGTGGTGGCGCGGCCGGACTCTCCGAGCGTCCTGGCCTATCGTGGCCCCCGCCTGCGCTACCCTCAATCCCAGCCCACGCGTGCTCACCCGCCGAGGTTGGACAACCGCGACCCGATGCTAGCGACGATGACGTCGGCGACTATGATGACTACGGTGGCGAGTATTATAGGGCTAGGCACGACTATGATTGAATGGCTCCAACATTCGAATCTGGCCATGTATCTTAATTTTCAGTTGAGCTCTGTACTTTAATTTCGGTTCAGTCGTAATAAATTTCGTGTCAACCACTTTATTGAACAAACAACCGTCAACGACTTTATAAACTAAATTTAAACTAATAGAACCGACAACGACTTTATTGAAATTACAATAAAATAGATAAATTACTAGTCTAGTCTCAGTCGTCGTCGGAGGTTGTCTCCGTCCAAATGTCATCCCACCGAGGGTCGTCTTCGGTCCAAGTTGTATTCGGGTTCTCGAGCTCGAAGTTGGCGACGGCCCGACGGTGGCGCCTGTTGGACCTGCGTTGTGCCCAAAGGATAGCGAAGAACGCGTCGGTGTTCTCGACGTCGTTGGGGAACTGCGCCCTCCACTGGCGCATCAACTGCTCGTCGTGCTCGGCGATGGCGATCCTGCGCTGCACTCGGCGGTGCGCGTCGGCGGTCCTTGTCGTCGACGAGGCACGGCGGTGGCGTGAGGAACTCTGCCTCCTCTAGCGATTCAACATCCGGGAAGTTCATGTCGCGCCGTGGCCGCCGAAAACGCCACGCCGCCGCGTCGTAAGCGCGCGCCGCCAGCTCCGGCGTGTTGTACGTGCCGAGGGTGAGGCGGAAGCCATCGACGCGTATCTCGGCGTAGAACCTACCGCTCGGACGCACTCGAACGCCACGGAAACCGGACGCCCCTCGACGACGTGGAGGCATCCCGGAGATGAATGAGCGGAGGAGGCGGTGGCGACGTGTGGTTGCACCCGCACTCGTCGCTATATATAGCGCACGCGGGGCATGGCACGTGTAAGCCACGGCTACACACGTCGCACGCCGGCGTCGGCGGGTGAGGCACGTGGAAGCGGTGGCCACACGTCGCACGACGGCGTCGGCGGGTGAGGCACGTGGACGCGGTGGCCACACGTCGCACGACGGCGTCGACGGGACGCGACACGTGGCACGGGACGCGACACGTGTGGCACGGCGGCGGTGCACAGGGGTGAAACATACCCGACTATCAATGTTTCATATGACGCGAGATGCAAATAGGTATATGGATGTCATATTCATGTTCATTACCTTTTTCTGATCAATATTCATATATAAAATATTTGTATTTGAGTTACCATTCAAAAGTTATTGAAATAATAGTTTTATTAATTTAAAATACAAAAAATAAAGGGTGAAGAGGTATAGATGGGCTGATCCGTGGCACAGCCCATCCAACGGCTCTAGGCCGTTGGATTCAAACGGCCGAGCCGTTGGATGGGCTGTGCCGCGGATCAGCCCCAAAGGCCTTTTGTCGCGGGTGGGGGCTTGACCCGCGACAAAGACCCCTTTGTCGCGGGTGGTGGCACGACCCGCGACAAAGGGGTTCTTTGTCGCGGGTCGTGCCACCACCCGCGACAAAAGGGGGGTGGGTATAAGTACTGGGCGTCGCGGGCGGAGCCGCCACCCGCGACACTACTGGAGGCCAAACCCTAGACGAAGCGCCGCCAGGCTGCCCAAATTCGCCGCGCCGCCGCCGTCTTCCTCGCCTCCGGCCGCCGCCCTCTGCGCCGCCCCCGCCTCTTCCTCTCGGGCCGCCGCCGTGCTCGTCTGCCTGTCGGGCCGCGCCGCGCCTCTGCCGCCTCTCGCGCCGCGCCGCGCCTCGGCCGCCGCCGCCCGCGCGTGTCTTCCTCGCCTCGGCTGCCGCCGCCGACGCGCCGCCGCGCCTCGGGCAGCCGCCTCGCCCGCTGCGCAAGAAGGTAGCGCCGCCGCCTCGCCCGCTCAGCCACAAGTTTTTTTTTGTTTTTTAATTTCAGTAATTGTTTTAGTTTTTTAATTTCTGTAATTGTTTTAGTTTTTTAATTTCAGTAATTGTTTTAGTTTTTTAATTTCTGTAATTGTTTTAGTTTTTTAATTTTTGTAATTGTTTTAGTATGAATTAGTATGGTTGTAATTGTTTTACTTATATGAATTAGTATATGTATTTGGTATATGTATTAAGTTAATTAGTATGAATTAGTTAGTTAGTTTAGGTTTAGTTAGTTAGTTTAACTAGGTTTAGTTAGTTTAGGTTTAGTTAGTTAATTGATAAGTTTTAGGTTGAAAAATGTTTAGTTTAGAAAAATGTTTAGTATATGTATTTACGGTTTTTTAGTATATGTATTTGCTTTATGGATTTAGTTTGTGCCGACACCCTCTCTCCACCGACACCGACACCCTCTCTCGCAAACTAGCGTCGCCGACACCCTCTCTCTCGCAAACACGCGTCCACCGACACCCTCTCTCTCTCTCTCGCAAACACGCGTCGCCGACACCCTCTCTCTCTCTCGCAAACACGCGTCGCCGACACCCTCTCTCTCTCGCTCGCAAACACGCGTCGCCGACACCCTCTCCCTCTCGTAAACACGCGTCGCCGACACCATCTCCCTCTCGCAAACACACGTCGCCGACACACTCTCCCTCTCGCAAACACGCGTCGCCGACACCCTCTCCCTCTCGCAAACACGCGTCGCCGACACCCTCTCCCTCTCGCGAACACGTGTCGCCGATTAGGGTTAGGGTTTGGTTTGTGTTTGATTAGGGTTAGGGTTTGGTTTGTGTTTGATTAGGGTTAGGGTTAGAACATGTACTTATCGATTTAATTCTTTTGCAGAAACAATGGATCCATTCGAACGGGACTTGGAACATGAAGACATGTTCGCGAACATAATCCGCGATGGTACAGAAGCCGACCGAGAAGACCGCGACTCCGGTGATGGAGAAGCCCGCGGCTCCGGTCATGGAGAAGCCGACGGCTCCGGTCATGGAGAAGCCGACGGCTCCGGTGACGGAGAAGCCGACGGCTCCGGTGACGGAGAAGCCGATGGCTCCGGTCATGACGAGGTATTAATGGAATTCTATATGTACATATGTATTGAGGCATTAGTATAGAGGCATTAATGCAATTCTATATGTATTCTCGTAGGCCTCCGAAGATAAGATAGAGAAACGAGGCCCGGCAAAGAAGTTGACCAAAAAAGACCACTTCACAATTGAAGCTATATCACCGGAAGGCCAACCGGTGGTACCCGAGAATGTCGGAGTGAAGTTCAAAAATCAGTGCGGAGTTGTGGTTAGAGATCGTATCCCGATCACTGTCAGAGAATGGAACAAGACCAAGAATGTGTCCGAAAATCAGGTTGCCGATAGGTACAAAGACACACTTTTCAGAGACCTCATGGCACATTTCACTTTGCCGGATTTGGGATCGGAGTCCGAGAATGCTAAGCGGCGGGCGCTAGTGAAGAAATGGGCTCTTAAGAAGATGGGGGAACTTTTCCGGGCGTATAAGAACCGGTTATGGAAAAATTATAAGAAAGACAAGAAGCCTCCATTATTCGAGAACTACCTAGCGAAGCGGAGCATAAGCGGGAAGAATTTGTGAGGTACAAAGAATCGAGAGGAGGCTGTGAACCTGTCAACGAAAAACAAGAAGAATGCAAGCGAAAAGAAATATCACCATCATACGGGGCGAGGGGGCTACGGAGTAGCCATGCCTAAGTGGGATGCACAAGAGGCTGAGATGGAGCTGAACGGGATCACTCCGGAACCCACGCGAGAAGGATGGGACACTAGGGCTCGAAATTGGTTCCTCGCGCATGGGCTGTGAGTATGACATGAAGACAGGGAACATTGTTGAAAGTGACACCAGGGTTAGGGTACCCAGGCAAAAATGGATTGAAGTGACGACAGATATAAAGGCGGGAAAACTAAAGTTTGCTCCCGATAGAGAGAAAGACTTCCTGACGCTTGTCCTCGGTAATCCTGAGAAGGGAGGACGAACAAGAGGCTTCGGCCCTAGTGTTCCGTGGTCGCTTGGGTTTCCGGCCGACGCGGATTCTTATAGAAGCTGAGCGAGAGCTAAACAACGCCAGCTGGAGGTGCAGAATGACCGGATGGCCGAGTTCCAACGCCGACTTGACCAGCAGCAGCGGGAGCTTCGGCGAGCAGCAGCGGGAGATAAATGAACTAAAAGGACAGCGCCCGCCAGATAATACCGCTGACATATCTCAGCGACGAGATAGCAGCGTGGCCGACTCGGAGGCCCCTCCTACACGGATGATGATAGATGCCGGTCCTGGCGACCCCTTGGATGGAATCAAGGAGCAAACACCTTGTGATCTCCATGAGGTGTTCAGGAAGGTTTCTGTTAAGGTGGCGGTTGATGTCTACGTTCCCCTCCTTTCCTGTAGACAGTGTTGGGCCTCCAAGAGCAGAGGTTTGTAGAACAGCAGCAAGTTTTCCCTTAAGTGGATCACCCAAGGTTTATCGAACTCAGGGAGGAAGAGGTCAAAGATATCCCTCTCATGCAACCCCGCAACCACAAAGCAAGAAGTCTCTTGTGTCCCCAACACACCTAATAGGTGCACTAGTTCGGCGAAGAGATAGTGAAATACAGGTGGTATGAATATATATGAGCGGTAGCAACGGTGCCGAGAAAATACTTGATGCTGTCCGGGATCGGCGCGTGGTTGATGGTGGTAGTATTGCAGCGAGTAGTAACACGGTGAAACAATAAACAAGCGAGTAGTAACGCAGCGAGTATTTAGGAACAAGGCCTAGGGATTAGACTTTCACTAGTGGACACTCTCAACATTGATCACATAACAGAATAGATAAATGCATACTCTACACTCTTGTTGGATGATGAACGCATTGCGTAGGATTACACGAACCCTCAATGCCGGAGTTAACAAGCTCCACAATAATGCTCATATTTTAGTAACCTTTAGTGTAAGATAGATCAACGAGATTAAACCAAGTACTAACATAGCATGCACACTTGTCACCTTCATGCATATGTAGGAGGAATAGATCACATCAATTTTATCATAGCAATAGTTAACTTCGCAATCTACAAGAGATCATGATCATAGCATAAACCAAGTACTAACACGGTGCACACACTCGTCACCTTTACACACGTGCAGGAGGAATAAAACTACTTTAATAACATTGCTAGAGTAGCACATAGATAAATTGTGATACAAACTCATATGAATCTCAATCATGTAAAGCAGCTCATGAGATTATTGTATTGAGGTACATGGAAGAGAGATGAACCACATAGCTACCGGTACAGCCCCGAGCCTCGATGGAGAACTACTCCCTCCTCATGGGAGCAGCAGCGGTGATGAAGATAGTGGTGGAGATGGCAGCGGTGTCGATGGAGAAGCCTTCCGGGGCACTTCCCGCTCCGGCAGCGTGCCGGAACAGAGACTCCTGTCCCCCAGATCTTGGCTTCGCGATGGCGGCGGCTCTGGAAGGTTTCTGTGGGTTTCCTCGAACGCATCAGGGTTTTCGCGACAGGGGCTTTATATAGGCGAAGAGGCGGCGCAGGAGGGTCGAAGGGGCGACGACACCATAGGGCGGCGCGGCCAGGGCCTGGGCCGCGCCGGCCTATGGTCTGGGGGCCCAGTGCCTCCCCTCTGGTCCTTCCCGGGTGTTCTGGATGCTTCCGGTGAAAATAGGAACTTGGGCGTTGATTTCGTCCGATTCCGAGAATATTTCGTTACTAGGATTTCTGAAACCAAAAACAGCAGAAAACAGAACCGGCACTTCGGCATCTTGTTAATAGGTTAGTTCCGGAAAATGCACGAATATGACATAAAGTGTGCATATAACATGTAGATAACATCAATAATGTGGCATAGAACATAAGAAATTATCGATACGTCGGAGACGTATCAGCATCCCCAAGCTTAGTTCTGCTCGTCCCGAGCAGGTAAAACGATAACACAGATAATTTCTGGAGTGACATGCCATCATAACCTTGATCAAACTATTTGTAAAGCATATGTAATGAATGCAATGATCAAAACAATGGTAATGACATGAGTAAACAACTGAATCATAAAGCAAAGACTTTTCATGAATAGCACTTCAAAACAAGCATCAATAAGTCTTGCATAAGAGTTAACTCATAAAGCAATAATTCAAAGTAAAGGTATTGAAGCAACATAAAAGAAGATTAAGTTTCAGCGGTTGCTTTCAACTTGTAACATGTATATCTCATGGATAATTGTCAACATAGAGTAATATAACAAGTGCAATATGCAAATATGTAGGAATCAATGCACAATTCACACAAGTGTTTGCTTCTTGAGGTGGAGAGAAATAGGTGAACTGACTCAACATAAAGTAAAAGAAAGGCCCTTCGCAGAGGGAAGCAGGGATAAATCATGTGCTAGAGCTTTTCAAGTTTTAAAATCATATAGAGAGCATAAAAGTAAAGTTTTGAGAGGTGTTTGTTGTTGTCAACGAATGGTAATGGGTACTCTAACTACCTCGCCAACCAGACTTTCAAGAGCGGCTCCCATGAAGGACGTTATCTCTACCGGCAAGGTAGATCATCCCTCTTCTCTTTTGTTTACACATGTACTTTAGTTTTTATTTATTTATGGGTGACACTCCTCCCAACCTTTGCTTACACAAGCCATGGCTAACCGAATCCTCGGGTGCCTACCATCAATCTCATACCATGGAGGAGTGTCTATTTGCAAAATTAAGTTGCTTTGCTTTGATGAATCGGAGCAAAACGTGTGAAGAGAATTATTAATGCAAGTTGTAATTAATTGGGGCTGGGAACCCCATTGCCGGCTCTTTTTGCAAAATTATTGGATAAGCGGATGTGCCACTAGTCCATTATGAAAGTCTGTCAAAAGTAAATGACAAGGTTGAAAGATAAACACCACATACTTCCTCATGAGCTATAAAACATTAACACAAATTGAGAAGCATTTTGAAGGTTTAAAGGTAGCACATGAAGTATTTACTTGGAATGGCAGAAAATACCATGTAGTAGGTAGGTATGGTGGACACAAATGGCATAGTGGTTGGCTCAAGGATTTTGGATGCATGAGAAGTATTCCCTCTCGATACAAGGTTTAGGCTAGCAAGGCTTATTTGAAACAAACACAAGGATGAACCGGTGCAGCAAAACTTACATAAAAGACATATTGAAAACATTATAAGACTCTACACCGTCTTCCTTGTTGTTCAAACTCAATACTAGAAATTATCTAGACTTTAGAGAAACCAAATATGCAAACCAAATTTTAGCATGCTCTATGTATTTCTTCATTAATGGGTGCAAAGCATATGATGCAAGAGCTTAAACATGAGCACAACAATTGCCAAGTATCACATTACCCAAGACATTATAGCAATTACTACATGTATCATTTTCCAATTCCAACCATATAACAATTTAACGAAGAAGAAACTTCGCCATGAATACTATGAGTAGAAACTAAGGACATACTTGTCCATATGCTACAGAGGAGCGTGTCTCTCTCCCATAAAGTGAATGCTAGGATCCATTTTATTCAAACAAAACAAAAAAAAACAAAAACAAACCGACGCTCCAAGCAAAGCACATAAGATGTGATGGAATAAAAATATAGTTTCAGGGGAGGAACCTGATAATGTGGTCGATGAAGAAGGGGATGCCTTGGGCATCCCCAAGCTTAGACGCTTGAGTCTTCTTGATATATGCAGGGGTGAACCACCGGGGCATCCCCAAGCTTAGAGCTTTCACTCTTCTTGATCATAGTATATCATCCTCCTCTCTTGACCCTTGAAAACTTCCTTCACACCAAACTCGAAACAAACTCATTAGAGGGTTAGTGCATAATCAAAAACTCACATGTTCGGAGGTGACACAATCATTCTTAACACTTCTGGACATTGCCCAAAGCTACTGGAAGGTAATGGAACAAAGAAATCCACCCAACACGGCGAAAGAAGCAATGCGAAATAAAAGGCAGAATCTGTCAAAACGAACGATCCGTAAAGACGAATTTTAAAATGGCACCATACTTGCTCAGATGAAAATGCTCAAATTGAATGAAAGTTGCGTACATATCTGGGGATCACTCACGTAAATTGGCATAATTTTCTGAGTTACCTATAGAGAATTAGGCCCAGATTCGTGACAGCAAGAAAACAGTTTCTGCGCAGTAATCCAAATCTAGTATTGACTTTACTATCAAAGACTTTACTTGGCACAACAAAACACAAAACTAAGATAAGGAGAGGTTGCTACAGTAGTAAACAACTTCCAAGACACAAATATAAAACAAAGTACTGTAGCAAAATAACACATGGGTTATCTCCCAAGAAGTTCTTTCTTTATAGCCATTAAGATGGGCTCAGCAGTTTTAATGATGCACTCGCAAGAAATAGTATTTGAAGCAAAAGAGAGCATCAAGAGGCAAATTCAAAACACATTTAAGTCTAACATGCTTCCTATGCATAGGAATCTTGTAAATAAACAAGTTCATGAAGAGTAAAGTGACAAGCATAGGAAGATAAAATAAGTGTAGCTTCAAAAATTTCAGCACATAGAGAGGTGTTTTAGTAACATGAAAATTTCTACAACCATATTTTCCTCTCTCATAATAACTTTCAGTAGTAACATGAGCAAACTCAACAATATAAGTATCACATAAAGCATTCTTATCATGAGTCTCATGCATAAAATTATTACTCTCCACATAAGCATAATCAATTTTATTAGATGTAGTGGGAGCAAATTCAACAAAGTAGCTATCATTATTATTCTCATCAAGTGTTGGAGGCATAGTATAATCACAACAAAATTTACTCTCCATAGTAGGTGGCACCAAAAGACCACTATCATTATAATCATCATAAATAGGAGGTAAAGTATCATCAAAGTAAATTTCCTCCTCAATTCTTGGGGGACTAAAAATATCATGCTCATCAAAGCCAGCTTCCCCAAGCTTAGAATTTTCCATATCATTAGCAACAATGGTGTTCAAAGCGTTCATACTAACATGTTCCATGGGTTTTTTAATTTTCGGATCAAACCATCCATGTCTTAACTCAGGAAATAGAATAAAAAGCTCATTGTTGTCCATTATGCCAAACTAGTGTAAACAAGAAACAAAAAGATGCAATTGCAGGATCTAAAGGAAATAGCTTCGAGTACTTACAACAACGGAAAATAGCTTGGTAGCCGAGGTCCGGAGTGTGAGTACCTTTTACCTTTCCTCCCCGGCAACGGCGCCAGAAAATTAGCTTGATGTCTACGTTCCCCCTCCTTTCCTGTAGACAGTGTTGGGCCTCCAAGAGCAGAGGTTTGTAGAACAGCAGCAAGTTTTCCCTTAAGTGGATCACCCAAGGTTTATCGAACTCAGGGAGGAAGAGGTCAAAGATATCCCTCTCATGCAACCCTGCAACCACAAAGCAAGAAGTCTCTTGTGTCCCCAACACACCTAATAGGTGCACTAGTTCGGCGAAGAGATAGTGAAATACAGGTGGTATGAATATATATGAGCAGTAGCAACGGTGCCAGAAAATACTTGATGCTGTCCAGGACTGGCGCGTGGTTGATGGTGGTAGTATTGCAGCAGTAGTAACACAGTGAAACAGTAAACAAGCAGTAGTAACGCAGCAGTATTTAGGAACAAGGCCTAGGGATTAGACTTTCACTAGTGGACACTCTCAACATTGATCACATAACAGAATAGATAAATGCATACTCTACACTCTTGTTGGATGATGAACGCATTGCGTAGGATTACACGAACCCTCAATGCCGGAGTTAACAAGCTCCACAATAATGCTCATATTTTAGTAACCTTTAGTGTAAGATAGATCAACAGATTAAACCAAGTACTAACATAGCATGCACACTGTCACCTTCATGCATATGTAGGAGGAATAGATCACATCAATTTTATCATAGCAATAGTTAACTTCGCAATCTACAAGAGATCATGATCATAGCATAAACCAAGTACTAACACGGTGCACACACTGTCACCTTTACACACGTGCAGGAGGAATAAAACTACTTTAATAACATTGCTAGAGTAACACATAGATAAATTGTGATACAAACTCATATGAATCTCAATCATGTAAAGCAGCTCATGAGATTATTGTATTGAGGTACATGGAAGAGAGATGAACCACATAGCTACCGGTACAGCCCCGAGCCTCGATGGAGAACTACTCCCTCCTCATGGGAGCAGCAGCGGTGATGAAGATAGCGGTGGAGATGGCAGCGGTGTCGATGGAGAAGCCTTCCGGGGGCACTTCCCCGCTCCGGCAGCGTGCCGGAACAGAGACTCCTGTCCCCCGGATCTTGGCTTCGCGATGGCGGCGGCTGCGGAAGGTTTCGTGGGTTTCCTCGAACGCATCGGGGTTTTCGCGACAGGGGCTTTATATAGGCGAAGAGGCGGCGCAGGAGGGTCGAAGGGGCGACGACACCATAGGGCGGCGCGGCCAGGGCCTGGGCCGCGCCGGCCTATGGTCTGGGGGCCCAGTGCCCCCCCTCTGGTCCTTCCCGGGTGTTCTGGATGCTTCCGGTGAAAATAGGAACTTGGGCGTTGATTTCGTCCGATTCCGAGAATATTTCGTTACTAGGATTTCTGAAACCAAAAACAGCAGAAAACGGGAACTGGCACTTCGGCATCTTGTTAATAGGTTAGTTCCAGAAAATGCACGAATATGACATAAAGTGTGCATATAACATGTAGATAACATCAATAATGTGGCATAGAACATAAGAAATTATCGATACGTCGGAGACGTATCAGCGGTCGGCTATGTCTTACCGGCATTTGGACCTGAAGGTGAGCCGGCAACATGGCATGGCAATCCGATTCCAGCTGGCTATGCTCGTGTCGGGGTGGATTCAGTTGTCCCGTCGTGGGAGACATTGGAGCTCGATATCCCCGGAGGTGATGGGGGGCTTACACTCGAGAGAGGTGCTTTGGGAGAAATCATTCTCTCGGGAAAAGAAGAACATCGAGCTGCCAGGCTGGGTAGCACCTAATACCGGTCGTCCCGGCGAGGTCACCATCACCTCCTCCAGGTGATCGCAGGCCACCATCACCTCCTCCTACTGATCACATGTCGCCACCATCACCCCGTGGGTACGACGTCGACCACGACATCGGTAGTCCATCTCCATCTCCGAGCGCCGCCGCCTCCGCCCACTAAGACTCGGAATGCACCCAGCCGGAAGCGTTTCAAGAGTCCTGTCCGCAAGAAGTCGCCCCTCCCAAAAGTACCAAAGGTTCCTCCCCCCCGTCCTTACGATCGTACCCCGGAGGAAAATGATGCCATTGTTAAGAAATACAATTATGATTTTTTTCATAAGCCAAAACCTCCAGCGCCAGAGCCATACACAGAGAAGCAAATAGAATATGCTACTAGTTTTCCGAACACACCATCGCGAGTATGAGTTACACGAGAAGAAGGATGACTATACACGCACTCTTGCGAAGGTAATTGACCAAAAGAAGGATGAAAAGGCTAAGGAGAAGGACATTGCTGGCACGAGCAAATCATCGGCTAGAAGTGCGAGCTGAGAAAAAGTCAAGTTCAACAAGTGCACCCCTCAAGGCCAAGCAAACGACAAAAGGCAAAAAGAGAAAGGAAGTTCCCCTCCTCGGTGCTCAGCCCAAACAATCGATCCCAGCACTCAAAGTGCTTAATGTTCCCAAGTTGTACCAGGAACATCATGGTGGTATCGATATGGAAGAAGCTGCAAGGCTAGCGGCTTCATGTTCAGTTACCGTGGAGGAATTGCTGTCTGCAGCAGATGCTGCACTACCCATTGCTGATGTAGCTCCTAAATTTGTCTACGGGGCCGACTTGGTCAGCAGAGAGCAGCTGCATAAACTGCCAACACATATGCGGAATTTGCATCAGTGGTACCTTGATGCATGCAAGGAGGACATAATGTACATCGTGGCGAGTATACCATGGGAATATTACTACCGAAAGGAGGAGATCCATATTGAGATGAATGAACTCCGGCAGTTATTCAATCTAGATGCCCTCGACAAATCTCTCATGAGTTGCTATTGCTTGTAAGTTGTTAACTACATATAAGTTCATTTTCATTCGAGTTCATGTTCGTTTTCATTGCATATATATACTCATTATATCTTATGGGTTCTCTTATGCAGACTGAAGATCAGTGAATGCAAAAGTAATAATATTATCAATGTTGGGTTTATTGACCCAGATAAAATACATGTTGAAACGGTGAAGCATAAACGCGAAGAAACGGGGGAAACCTACTAAGGTTTTTGGGGGAGCAATATTTCGTGATTCAATATTGTTTCCTTACAACTACGAGTGAGAGTCTTAATGATCTTTTATGCACATTCAATTTTTCTTACTCGATGTTAAGTGTAATTCCTGACATATATGCATAACATGTGCATCTTCCATTCGGATTCTACTAGACATTCAACCTGATAAGGGAATAGTTGAAGTAAAAGACCCACTGAGTAGAGGCGTGGACGGGTTCCAGGACTTGCAGAAGTTGCTCCAAGTGTAATTTCCTTCATCGCCGCGCTTTATCTTTTGTGAGATATCAATTAATTATCCACTCATTCAATCATTCTTTTGCCTGGCAGGGCTTGGCAAGCTTTGAAGAATCATCATAAGGAGATTACCTTTGCAAAGAAGCTAACATTTACTCCTGTACCGTGCCCCCGAGCAGCCACAAGGGACGAATCTATGTGGATACTACGTTTGCGAGTCCATTCGCATGTTAACCACCGAGAAGCGAGAACAAAAATAAATTCGACGTAAGCAATAACATTCACAACTTTATTTATTATCATCAATATTTCGTTATCAAGACTGATATAGTCATACTCATCTCATTTTCGTATATAGGTCGACTTCATGCGGGACGGACTCCAACCAAAGGAACACGCACTAGGAATCGCGGAGGAAGCTGGCGGGACTTTTGGTTAGAGAAGTAATAAACAACAAAGGCTTGTTTAGTCCAAATAGATGCTCTACCTCCAAATAGACAGTCGTTAGTACCGCTTGTCGATCGTGAGCTCCATGTATATATGTAGGGAATCTACGAATATGTGTAAGGGGAAACGACTTTTGCTTCCAATATTTGTTTGATCGATCTATATATATATATATAATGAATGAACGTGTACAACTTCTAGTAGCGTACAAATATATGCAACTTTTATTTTCGAACGAAAAAATGAAATAACAGGCGGTCGGTGGCGGGGGGGAGGGGTGCTGCACCCCTCAAACCCTAAAGCAGCAGCGTTGTGCGCGCGCCACGTAGAGGGCCTTTTGTCGCGGGTGGTAATACCGCCCGCGACAAAAGGGCCTGTGCCCTGCGCGCCCCGCGGCTGCCACATGGTTGACCTTATGTCGCGGGTCGTAAGCGACCCGCGACAAAAGGCCTACCTTTTATCGCGCCTTGCTTGTCGCGGATGGCCGCCCGCGACAAAAGGCCCTTACCACCCGGATCAAAAGGCCTGTTTTCCACTAGTGGTCATTTGTTGATTTCCTCCTTGTTCTTCCCCTCTAATCTCATCCTAGCATTTGTTGCTTTGGTGGGATTTGAGTGTGAAGGATTTGAACACCTCTAGTGTTCTTGCTTTGTATCATTGCATAGTGTTGAGCTCTCCACCATGATTAGTTCGAGTGAGAGACCGTGAGCTTGTTACTCTTGGAGGGTGACCTCCTAGTTGGCTTGGTTGGTGTCCCGGTGACCTCTTCGTGGAAGATTGTGAAGGGACCCGGGCTTCTCCTTCGTGGAGCTTGTGAAGTGGTTGTGGAGCTTGCCATCTCCGGAGTGGAGGAAAAGCTAGCCATAAGGAAAGGGCTATTCCTTCGTGGAATAGGATCGGAGAATAGGGTGAGCCTTCGTGGCGTTGGGGAATCCTTCGTGGGACCTCCACCCCTCCAAACGTGACGTACCTTCTTGCTAAGGAAGGGAACACAAGAATACATCTTCGTCTCCGCGTGCCTCGGTTATTTCTATACCCGAACTTACTTTCCTTGTGATAGCCATTGTGCTTGAAGTACATATATCTTGCTATCACTTGTGCTACATACATCTTGTGCCTATCTTGCTTAGCTCTCGTTATTGTTGTTGCACTTAGGTGAGCCTAGCATATTTAGGATTTGTGAACGTCAGTTTAATTCCGCATTCATACAAGCCAAATCCGTAAGAGTTTTAAAAACGCCTATTCACCCCCCTCTAGGCGACATCTCGTCCTTTCACTCGGGGGCTCCTAGAAGATCTTCGACTATTGCGTTTACTCCCATCGGAAGCGCTAAAATTCAAGAAAACATGAAGAAACCTTATACCATCAATGATTTCATCAAAGCCTCAAGGAACATGCGAGTGTTGCAATTGATGAAAAGCTATGGACTGCCATGATACATAAAAAATACGAACGATTTCATAAAAGCCTCAAGGAACATGCGAGTGCTGCAATCGATGGAAATCACGCAAAATAAATGCGGCTCAATAAGATGCAATGAGTCTGTTGTGCACATGGTTTCCTCGTTGACTTGGGGGCTGCTGCCGATATAATTCAAAACACATGCAGCAAGGTATGTTGCGATTATTACGGGTCCATCATTCCTGCAACGTGAACTGATCACTCACAACTTGCTAATGACTACTATACAAATTACAAACATCATACTTACGATGCCTAAAGAATGAGTTCACAGAGCTTCCAACGTGAGATGTTCAATCAGAAGTTGCCTCCGGTGCCATACAAAGAAATATACAACTCAGTAAGATGCAATGAGTCCATTGGGCCTGCAATGTACCCTATGTTCGTGTGTTGCCGCCGACGATTTATAAAAATACACGGCTCAGTAAGATGCAATGAGTCCATCGAGCCTACAGTGCACCCTATGTTCGGGTGTTGCCGCCGACGACTTATAAAAATACACGGCTCCTTGAGTCCGCCGGGCCTGCAGCGCATCCTACGTCCGGGTGTTGCCGCGGACCAATAATCGACTCCTCCATAACATCATCAAAATCATCGACTCTTCCGGGACATCAACAAAACCGTCGACTCCTCCGGGACATCATCAAAGTCGTCAACTCCTCCGTGACATCATCAAAATCATCAACTCCTCTGTGACATCATCAAAATCATCAACTTCTCTTTGACATCATCAAAATCATCGACATTATCAAATGCATCAAAATGTTCCCAGAACTCGAAGAAATCTACGATATTTCAGTCATCATTTTACACCCTATACATGACTACTTCATAGTCATCTACAGGCTCGGGGGCTACTCCCATCGGAACGCTTGCCACGCACCCAATAAAAAGATGGAAGACTCGTCGATAAAGAAGAACGTACCCGAAGGTTCTAACAATCCAGCTCTTCGGCTTCCCTCGAAGCTTGCACATTTTTGAAGACCCGGTATATTTAAAAGTATCGGATGATGGAATAATTCATCGTCATCAACATCAAGATCTTCGAGTAGTACAACTTGAGTCTACGCACGGTTGCAAGCACCCATCCATAGACTCAGAGGCTACTCCCATTGGGAGCGTTGTTCGCGCACCCGATAAAAAACAACTTCGACTCTACATCAAGCACAAGATTCGACATTCTTCGGATGATCAAGACATTCGGATAAGGACGACTTTAGTCCCTGTCTGAAGTTTCACTTCGACCAGACACTCAGGGGCTACTGATGTGGGCATTAACTTTCGGGTACCCGACATTTCTATACCCGGTGCAGATTATCAAGATGGACCAGCACAAGGACTCGACAAGTCGGACCCACACGTAATATCGACTTGGACTACAAAAAAGAAGACTCCAATTTGTATTCTAATAGGACACTTGTAAACCCTAGCCTGGTTGCATATATAAAGCCAAGCAGGGCACCCCTTAGAGATATTCAGAAACATAAAACATACACGCGATACGCCTAGACATCGCAACCCACAGATTAGAACTGGACTAGATACAACAGCTCCGACAGCGACGGCCCCCTGTACACATATATTCATATAGTGGATTGTTAGTAGGACGTAGTGATCGTCCACCGCAGGGACGTGAACCTGGGTACGTCGTGTGCCTTCTCGCTCCCGGAATCTCCATCATCGCCTTCCGTCAACTCTAAGCCCCTCATGGTGGGCATTGCTAAGGAACCACCTCGTTACCAGGACTCCATTTGAGGAATGAGAAAGTAAATTTTGAAAATCTCATACTTACGAACTTGGGGTTGTTTGCCGAAAGTAAATGTGCCAATACCTAAGAAGCGCAAGTTTAGACCAGAAGCCGTGGATTATGTTTTTTGTGGGATATGCATTTCACACATTGGCTATAGATTTTTTTTTATTAAAATCAGAGGCATCTGAATGCATGTTGGTACAATAATGGAGTCTAATGATTCATCTTTCTTGGAGGGCATATTTCCCAATAAAGACACGTCTAGCTCATTAAATCAGGAGATGCCTAGTTAATCTATTCATGAACTAATTGCAGTGTCTAAACCTATCATTGCGATAATACGTTATGATAATTCCGTGGAGGACGATAATGAAGCTCCCAAGAGGATTAAGAGACAGAGGACAACAAAGTACTCTGGTGATGATTTTATTGTGTACCTCGTGGATAATATTCATACTTCTATTTCAGAAGCATATGCATCTCAAGATGCCGGCTACTGGAAGGAAGCTATCCGTAGCGAGATAGATTCCTTCTTAGCTAATGGAACTTGGGAGGTTACTGATCATTCTTATGGGTGCAAACCTTTAGGATGTAAGTGGGTGTTTAAGAAAAAGCTTAGACTCGATCGTACTATTAATTGTAAAGTACAAGGCACAACTTGTGGGCAAGGGTATATAATTCCTAAAAAGAAGGTGAACACTTCTTTGATATATAATCACCTGTAGCTAGACTAAACACCATTCGAGTACTATTATCCTTGGATACCTTACATGGTCTTCCTGTTCATCAAATGGAAGTTAAGACAACTTTCCTAAATAGAGAGCTAGATGAGGAAATTTTTATGGAGAATCCCGGCGCATTTGTAGTAGATGGTAAAGTAGGTAAGGTGTGTAAGTTATGAAGTTTCTGTATGGTCTTAAGCAAGCACCTAAGTAGTTGCATGAGAAGTTTGAAAGAACTTTAACCACCGAAGACTTTGTTGTAAAAGAAACTGACAAGTGTGTGTACTATGGCCATGCATGGTGGGGGAGAGGGAGTATCCTTGTCTGTATGTTAATCACATATTGAGATTTGGAAACAACCTTACTGTTATTATGGAGGTCAAAGAGTTCATTTCTCGTTGTTTTGAGATGAAGGACCTAGGAGTAGGTGCTATAATCTTAAACAACAAGCTGCTAAAAGATGACAATGGTGGGATTACATTGCTTCAGTCCTGTTACATGGAGAAGATATTGAGTCGTGTTTCGGTTATAGCCACTGCAAGTCTTCTCCGATGCATTATAATCCTAGTGTTCCAATTCAAAAGAATCAACGTAAATATTCTCAAATAATTGACTCGCTTATACATTTTGCCAACGCCATGAGGCATGCCATCTCTTTTGAGGTAAGCAAGCCCAGTAGGTTTGTATCAAATACTGGAAATGTTCATTGGCTTTCTCTCCCAAGAGTTTTGCGCTATTTGAAAGGCACTGCGAGTTATGGTATTTACTATACAAGGTATCCAAGGGTACTTGAGGGTTATAGTGACCCAAACTGGATATGTTTACACTTGGTGGTGTCGCTATTTTCAAGTAGTCTTGCAAGGAGACCATCTTAACGAGGTCAACAATAGAAGCAATCAGAGTGGATTCATGAGCTCTTGATGGACTTACCCATGGTTGAGAAACCAATAGCTGCCATCCTAATGAATAGTTCTATGGATAATATAAAGTCATCAAGGCATGTGAAGAGGAGATTGAAATCTGATAAGAAGATGAGAAAATCCGGAGTTATTGCGTTGAGTTATATCTAAACATGTAAAACCTTGACAGAGCTCTTCAGAAAGGGTTTATGATCATGTAATGTGATATAAATGCATCGAGGGAGATGAGTTTGAGACCCACGCTATGAGCTTTCCATAGTGGTAACCCGCTCTATGCGATCGAAGATCCCGTGAAATGGACTGGGAGACAAGTTGTTGGTCAGCTGAGAGGAGAGTATCCTTAAATTAACTTTATCTCTCCGACTGCATGATATGTTGAGGTTTATCTTAATACGTTCTAAGTGGATTATTTAAGCAAAGATGTTTTCTTGCAATAATCTTATGAGAAACACACCTATATGATTATGATTGTTAAACGTCGCAAACTAGGAGAGTTTGACGCTCTCTAACAAACATCATGAAAGGCCCTGGAGTATGACATATACGCTCCAAACCGCGGGGAAGCCCAGTATCGGTCTAGGCTTTATGTGAAGCTAGTGCGCAGGAAACTTATAGTTAGGTATAGCCCACTATTTAAGTTACAAAGTAGTGTAATATAAAGCTCTTAGTGGAAATTCAACTTAATAATGTTGGTGTATATAAACAATATTCTCCATTAAAGGTAGTTGATGTGTCCATGGAACTTTGTGGGGGAATTTTGAAATTTGGCACTTGTGCCTTGGCCCATAGCCCAATACAAAATTCCAAATCCTCATATGGCCCATTCATAGCATGGCTGCACTAGGTGGGTAAGTAGTTTAGAAGAGAAGAAGCCTCACACGCTCCGTCGCCGCCTGCTCGTCCACCCCGCCCGTCGCGATGCACCGTGGATTGCAGGAATGAGCCGAGGCGAGCTGCTATTGATACATCATGTTTTTAATTCGTGATGAGTCATTAACAAACATGTTATCAGCCGGTTTCAATTCTTTTTTGGATCGTCGTGGGCTGTGTTGACTCAGACGTGGGTGACAACACTAACACGAACGTTGCTGCTGGTGCCGCAGCTCATGCTGTACACCATACGTGATTCTTCATTTTCTCGTTTAGATCTTACTTTTTTTTGTTCTAGTGTTTCAAATAGAGGTGATTCGTCTGTCATGTTTAGATGTATATATTTATCTACTTTATTAGTCCGCACAATTAGTTTAATAACGATATCTATGATAATGCTTTATCAATTATTTATTAGGAATAAATAATAGTTTGCTTATATATTCCATGGAAGTACCGTAGGATTGATTTATTTAATTTGAGGCGACGACAGCTAGGATGTGGATTACTATATTATCCAGACTTAGCCACATGTTTGATGGTTAGTCAATTCATCGTTTACTAGTTCTTATCCATTGTATCAAACTGAATCCAATGGGCTGGCTATAGCTTAAACATTAGTGTTAACATTGACATGCAAGGCATGCAATTCTTAGTTTCCGCTTTATACTTCGTCCTTGGCAAAATGTATAATTTTTTTTGAAAAGTCAAATAACATAAAGTTTGATCAAGTATGTAAAAACAATTATCACCATCTAGAATACGAAATCAATATCAATAAATTCCTCACGATGTATATTTTCATATGGAATACATTTGGTATGGTTGATGCAGTTAATTTTCCTAAAAAGCTTAATCAAAGTTAATATCATTTAACTTTTTAAAAATCTTATATACATTACATTGTGACAAGGAACGAGTACTATGAACGATAGTATCATACATGACCAATTGATACCTACAAATGCTAGGCTGCTAAGACCATTATTGACTATTCTCATTAATTCTCACTATGCTAGGCTGCTAAGAGCTAAACACGCATGCCATGATGGCTGGATAATGATCTAAGCTACGACGACGACAATTATTCAATCAACTGGAATGGAATTTAGACCTAGCTAGCCAGTCAACTGCATGGTGCGTGTTAGAAGACTAGACCGGAGGATCCATCTCGTGTGCTCGTTTTGAGTCAAGGAAATCCTAGAGAGTACTCACAACGGACCCGAAGAAGTCCGCATGTCGGACGATCGATATTTTGCAGCAGTTTTCTCGACAAGTTGAGGCGACAACCCTAGCAGAGTTTGTTCTTGCTGGTGCTCTTTGAACTTTGTGTTTTAGTTTCCTGGATGAAAACCTTAGGTCTGCCCTTTGGTGGTTGTACCTGGAGGTGTCATTACCACTAGTGGTTCTATTGATGTTGCGAGTCTCCGATTGCTCCTCAGGATCTTTGATTTTCTTCCTATTTTGTTTTTTCGGTTGTGTGCAACCTTGATGTCTAGACTTCGCTCTAGTCATTATATTGACGCAGATGTTATGTGTAATCGATATCAACTTGGTATCAATATATTTTCTTTATCGAAAAAAGAATCAAATGGAAGATCATGTGCTTTCCATACACAATTTTATACTACGGTACTCCGTAACTTCTCCGATGATCTATATTGTGGTCGTTAATTACCTTTTAGGGAACAATACCTAATTCCCATTTTCGTTCAAGTATACATGCGTAAACTTGGGCACGTATGCCGTTATGCATTAATTACGTTGACCCAAACCAACATAGCTTCTTTACAACGATTTTTTCAATTCAATGCAATCCCCAAGCCATTGAAATTAATTTTTGAAAATTAAAGATCCAGGTTATAGAGTATACAAGTGATTCAAAAAATCTTCTATTAGATAACATCAAATGAAACAAACAAATTACCATTTTTTCTTAGTGATTTTTCATACCATAATGTTATCACGTATTTTGAAGTATATTTATATTTTTTCAAAAAAAAAGACAGTATCTATAAGTCCATAGGTAGTGCGGAAATGCCATGGCACATTGATCCACGCAGTCAAATATCTCCCTCGCTTATTTTTAGGCCATAGCAAATCTCTTATTCAAAAGAAGAAATACCTATGTTTCTTTCCGTGAACCAGCAACTACTCAACTTAAAACATTATGTGCTTCCTTCGTCCCACGAAAAATATTTTAAATTTATCTAAATTTTAATATATCTAAACACTAAATAGGAGGAAGTATATATGCTCTTCAAATCATGTGACCCTCCATGGAAAAGCAAGTGCAAAGAAAGCACACCCAACAATTAAGCTAATGCACATATTTTTTTACCAATATTTGAGAGTTGGTTGACTCGGAAATATAAATGTAAGAAATAGACGATGATTGGGTAGTAGCTTAGCAGCCATCCCGTCCCTCTCGGTCATGTACATATGCTCGTGGAGCCAGGTCAATTCTGCTGCTGTCATCATACCTACTCGCTCGCCTTATTGGTTAGCTGAGTTGGCTGAGGTATCAGCTGGCGCATGCGAAACAAAATCTGATGAAATGAAATAGTTAATACACCGACGGCATATCCTCCCTTTCTCGTAAACATGGCAACTTTCATCTAAAGATACTCCCTTTAAATTTATTTAGTTTGCGTTCCAAGTCAAACTTTATCAAGTTAGACAAAAAAGATACTCCCTCCGAATCATATTACTTGATGCTAATATAGATGTATCTAGACACATTTTAGTTGTAGATATATCCATTTTAGCATTAAGTAATATGGTTCGGAGGAAGTAGTATAAATTTTATAATATAGACATTTGTATTTATTTTAAAATATTTCATCAAACTTAATTTTGATTAAATTCAGAACGCGAAGTGATTGTGAGCTGAGGGAGTAGACAAGTTGGATAAATGAAAACTCACTTATACACCTCTAGTTTATACTTCCTTTATCTCGAAAAAGATATCGTAGATTTATCTAAATTCAGCCACCCGGAGTCGAAATACATATGTTCAAATATAGTGGAGTATATATCGTGATTGGATTTCCCGGGCACCCATTCTCATGGAGACTGAGGAGCAGTCTCCATCTTTATTCATTCTCGGCGTAGCTGCAACCTGTCCTGCACAATACTACCGATCGACTAGTTATATATACTCCTCGCAGCAACAACATTATCTAAGCAGCAGACCAAGTTAGCTAGCAAAGCAACCTAGGCATGGAGCCAACGGCGGGCTTAGGCATGCCGGGCGCGGCTCTGTCGCGCAGCCGCCGGAGCAGCCGGAGCTGGGGCAGCAACATGTCGAGCTCCATCCGGCACCAAGCCATGGGCCTGCAGCCCGACACGGACGACCCCTTCCGGCGCAGCTCGGCCTCCTCCTCGCGCCGGCACGACGACGACGAGGAGAACCTCCGGTGGGCCGCCCTGGAGAAGCTCCCCACCTACGACCGGATGCGCCGGGCCATCCTTCTCGCCAACCACGACCTCCACGACTTCGCCGGCGCGGGTAGCAACGGGTTGGTGGAGATCGAGCACCTGGCGAGCGGGGACGGCGGCCGCGCGCTGCTGGAGCGGGTGTTCCAGGACGACAGCGAGCGGTTCTTGCGGAGCTTGAGGGACCGGGTGGATCGGGTGGGCATTGAGCTGCCGAGCATCGAGGTCAGGTACGAAGGGCTCAGCATTGAGGTGGACGCGATCGTGGGGAGTAGCGCCTTGCCCACTCTATGGAATGTTACCGCCAATTTTCTCCAGGTGCGTCGCCATCGAGACCTCCATGCGTGCTCTGCAAACTCATGCTCTGCCGACTATGTTCTGCTAACTCCATACATGGCCTGCTTCCTGTTTTGTTCCTTTATGCTCTGCAAATTCAGCATGCACTGCATGATTTGCTTCGTGCGCTGGTAGTTCTTTTTTTTTGAGAATAGATCCTAGAAAGTGTATTAGATATATATATAAAATGATAAAGAAGCCCAAAACCACGCCGCAAGCGGCAAGTTCATGCTCCCTGCATGGGGTGGGAGCCCCCCAGTCTAAGCCTACTCTTCTAACTACCACCAATATCCGTAAAAAAAAAAACTACCACCACAACTCCACCAGCTCCAGAAAGTCAAAGCTATATGTATGAAAAGGCTTAGCTATACACCGCCGCTCGAACTCCTCCTTGATCTTCGCCTTGATCATCAGGACGACCGGAATAGCAGCAGTGAAGATCACATCGTTCCGGTGCCTATGCAACAAAAGATAAGTATGATCGCAGTTCAAAAGTCCCGTTGCGCAGATCGTTGACCTTGTCTCGAGGTCCACCAACTAACCAAGTCAGAATCTGCCGTAGGTATCCAATCTGGCTTACCCTAGCGAGTAAGAATCGAGGCCTAGACCTCGCGAGTCACAACGCCACCCAGGAGTAGGTGCTGTATCGTCTCTGGCTCTTGATTGCAGAGAGGGCAGGAAGCTGGGAAAGGTAGGCCACACCGTTATAGCCTATCGGCCATCCAATTCGTAGAGATGAGCTACACAAAGAATTTGCAAGAATAAGGAACCCGTGATCGCCAAATCTAAGATGCCGTCAACGCTCTCACCATGCCAACGAAGAAGGCCCTATAGGCCGAGCTCGCCAAGAAGGACCCATCCGCTAACCAACGCCACACAAACTCATCCTCTCGCTTAGACGCCACCTGAACATTGGCCAACACATGCCTCGTGTAGAAGAATTCAGCCAATGTTGTAACGCATGCATGCTCTACTTTATCCCTTTATTTTCCATTCCTCATCATCATTTTGAGGTAGCCACTGGAACACGAATTAGTGGTAAAACTCCATGCAACGAAGCTCTTCATGTTTCTTCCCTTTTGATAACCAGATTATTTTCATTTTCCATTACATTTTTGTCATCATTGTGATCGCGATACTGTGCCAGCGAAAACTCCATGTCACCATTCTGTTCTTCGTCCACTTGGTGAAAAAAAAAAAACAAATTCGACAACAAATAGTGGCAAAACTTGCGTGTCTGGCTCAGTATTATTCATGTGGTATCTTGAAATGATGGTATGAGTTTCAATTCAACGAATGTTCATGTCCAACTTTGTTAGCAAATCAAACAAAATTTTCTAAAAGGTGTTTTCTTTCATCCCACTTGTACATCCTCCGTTTCATAAATGTACACCACTTTTTATGAAACATTATTATTCGAGGTTACCTGATAATTTTACTGTGCGCGAATAGTAAGTTTTTCCTTTTTTCCCCGTTACGTGGACACCAAAGGAGATGTGTGGCTGCCACGTCACCCTGAATTTCTACTCCCCACTGTGCTTCCTCTTCCTCCACCGAACTCTGCTTCCTCTTCCTCGACCCAGCCTATCCCTACCCTGCTCCTACAGCTGAGACCAACGCACACAACGCCATGCACGACTCCTTCCCATCGCCGGCTGGTCGGTGGAGGGGAATTTCCTATGGGATGAAGCTACCAACAACCACGTGTTGGTCTGCTCCGGCGGCAGCCACAGGCAGGGACGAGGTGGAGAACAAGCGGGCTGAACGCAAACCGTGACATCGGTCATAAGTTCGCGAGAGCAGATCATGTCTGGATCCCACATCAGTTCGCCCACTCCAATCAACATGAGGCGATTCCACCTTGGAGATGCTCGACGAAATGCCTCTAAGATAGAAAAGTGTGTTCTTGCGTCTGTAAGGCCTGCTTCATCTTTCCCGCCAAAACAAAGGCCTGCTTCATCCGTGAGATGATTTCACCAAAAACGCAGAGGCGCTCGGTGGAGGAGGACTTCCTATGGAGTCGAGTAAACTTTGGGATCCTCCCCTGCGGTGGTGGCGCATAAAGAAATGGCAGGAAGGGGAGAACAAGAGATAGATGTTCAGCGAACTGAATACAAATCAGCCCTCGACAGCGGAGCAGACCGGCTCTAGATCCTGCGTCAAACGGCATGGTGGCACCTTGTCTTGGACGTGTTGGGCGAGAGGCTAGGCCAAACACAGAAGATGCGCTTGTCACTTTGACACCAAACTAGTACTGTACTGCCTTGCTTGCTTGTTCCTACTATTGATTATGCACAGTTTTTTTCTATGCTGCACCCATCTGCATTACTTGTGTGCAAGCTGAATATTACAAGATGCTAACACAGTGCCTCATGACCGCAATGCAGAGTTTTGTTGGGCGGCTCGCCTCCAACAACAAGAAAACCATCAACATACTCCGAAGCGTCAACGGCATCCTCAAACCATCCAGGTATGCTTCTAACTACTAATGCTTCTTTCTTTACAATTATTCTGCAGCTGGTGGCAGCAGCTGTATAGCAGGCATGTTATCTCTGTCACATGCCTCTCATGCATCATCAACCAATATAAATTTGTTTCAAGTGTTTTGGCATAGGCCAGGGGTTCCCCAAAACCTTTTTCCAGTATCTGAACGTTCATGCAAGGAAATCAACTCGTTATTTTTGTTATCAATTTGCTATAAATGTATAAAAACCTGAAAACGTAAGTATTTGACATGCATGTTATTTTCAGGATGACTCTTCTTCTTGGACCTCCTTCTTCAGGAAAGAGCACGCTTATGAGAGCGCTTACTGGCAAGCTTGATAAAAGCCTCAAGGTTTTTACTCGTCTGTTTTTTTATGCTTATTATTCCTTTTTCTGCTTTTCTTAATGGCCGCATGCATAAAAATAATCACCATCTCTTTCATGTTGCAGGTATCTGGCAACATTACGTATTGTGGCCACACATTCTCGGAATTCTACCCCGAGAGGACCAGCGCGTATGTCAGTCAGTACGACCTGCACAACGCGGAGATGACCGTGCGAGAGACACTAGATTTTTCCAGGCGCTGCTTGGGAATTGGCGCTAGATATGACATGCTCACAGAGCTCGCTAAGAGGGAGCGTAACGCGGGCATAAAGCCAGACCCTGAGATCGATGCATACATGAAAGCTACCGCGGTGCAGGGGCATGAGAGTAATATTGTGACAGATCTTACTCTCAAGGTGAGACTTTTACTGTTCTATTCGTTGCACATATATCTGTAACCGAACAAGAGTCTAACAACACCCTTGCTTTCAGGTCCTTGGGCTTGATATTTGTGCTGATACCTTGATCGGTGATGACATGATCAGAGGAATTTCTGGTGGGCAAAAGAAACGTGTCACAACAGGTAAGCACACTCATGAAAAAACTATATAAAAGAAACTCAACTACTCAATTCATTGTGGAAAAAGAAATTTGTCATTTGTTATGCTTATCTAAATTTTTTATGCCAGGGGAAATGTTAACAGGACCCGCAAGGGCTTTGTTCATGGATGAAATCTCCACTGGTTTGGATAGCTCTAGCACGTTTCAGATTGTAAAGTATGTGAAGCAATTGGTCCATGTGATGAATGAGACCGTGATGATCTCCCTCCTACAACCACCACCTGAGACATACAACTTGTTTGATGATATTATTCTGCTATCGGATGGATACATAGTGTACCATGGGCCACGTGAGAACATCTTGGAATTCTTTGAAGCTTCTGGTTTTCGGTGCCCTTCTAGGAAAGGAGTCGCTGACTTCCTTCAAGAGGTCACTTCCAAGAAAGACCAACAACAATACTGGTACCGTGAACAGGAACAATATCGTCCCGTGTCAGTCCCCGAGTTTGCTGAGCTTTTCAAGTCATTCCATGTAGGTCAGAAAATGCTCAAGGAGATGCAAATCCCTTTCAAAAAGTCCAAAACCCATCCTGCCGCATTGACCACCAAGAAGTATGGCCTATCCAGAAAGGAGTCACTCAAGGTAGTGATGTCGAGAGAGCTGTTGTTGATGAAGCGCAACTCATTCATCTACATCTTCAAAGTCTCCCAGTTGATCATCCTTGGGCTCATGGCCATGACTGTGTTCTTCAGAACAAAGATGCCCAGTGGGCAGATTTCTGACGGTACCAAATTCTTTGGAGCCCTGACTTTCAGCTTAATCACCATCTTGTTCAATGGGTTTGCTGAGGTACAACTAACTATAAAGATGCTTCCTACGTTCTACAAACAAAGGGATTTCTTGTTCTTCCCCGCATGGACCTGGGGGCTGGCAAACATCATCTTAAAAATTCCTGTTTCGCTTATGGAGGCTGGGGTATGGGTCGCCCTCACATACTACGTGATGGGCTTTGCGCCTGCTGCAGGAAGGTAAGCGTCCGGGTATAATCCTTGTGCCCACTTAGCCGTTTGCATCTTAACATTTCAAATTGATAACTCCAGTATTCATATACCTGCTCATTATAGGTTCTTTCGCCAGTTTTTAGCTTTCTTCGCAACTCACCAAATGGCAATGGCTTTGTTCCGATTTCTGGGTGCTGTTTTGAAATCAATGGTAGTGGCCAATACTTTTGGGTTGTTTGTGATCCTTATTATTTTCATATTTGGAGGATTTCTTATCCCTAGAGGTAAGCATTCTATCATGAAAAAAAAAACATTCATATCTAGTTAGCTAGGCACGGCAAATCAGTTACCTGCACCTCATTTGATAACCTTCTAACTCCCTAAATTTAATATGGACAGGTGACATCAGACCATGGTGGATTTGGGCTTACTGGTCATCTCCTCTGATGTACAGTCAAAATGCAATATCTGTCAATGAATTCCTTGCCAGTAGGTGGGCCACTGTAAGTTTCTCTAATGACAGTGTATTTTCTTGTTTTAGTTTCTCTGAACTCAGACACCATGATATCCTAGTGTTGTAAAGTTGACAATGTCTCCTAATGCAAGTCTTTCATTATTATTACAGCCAAACACCGACACTTTTATTGATGCACCAACAGTAGGCAAGGCTCTTCTTAAATCGAAAGGACTTTTTACTACTGACGGGGGCTTCTGGCTTTCGATAGGAGCTATTATAGCATTTGCAATCTTGTTCAACATCTTATACATTTTGGCCCTTACTTACTTGAGTCGTGAGTACCATTATATTCTTTTGGCTGACATTATCCCTTGATGGCATCAAGAGCGAGGTACTTACACTACATATAATATTTTCTCTTCCAGCTAGTGGCAACTCAAACACACTAGTTTCAGACATAGAGAATGAGTCAGATGGCAATGCATCGTCTACTATGGCATCTTCAATACCCATGGGTTAGATCTTTTTTAAGTATCTATGTTAGAGTATTGCAGCATTTTTAATATTCTTAAGTTCATGTCATATTTATCAAGTCAACTGATGCCTTAATAAGACTAATTATACACTGTTTGCACATGAAGTTTCTGTAGGTCCTAATGGATCCAAAAATAGGACAACTCATTCAGGACTTGTCTTGCCTTTCCAGCCTCTTTCACTCTCTTTCAACCATGTAAACTATTATGTGGACATGCCTGCGGTAAGCCTACATACCTTCCTCCTCACACATACTGTGTCAGGACATATGTTTTTCACTTGTATGATAAACCTATGTGCAGATGTGGTAATTTTTTTTAGGTCTAGCATTAAGATTTTTTATTATGTGTTTCAGGAAATGAAGGAGCAAGGATTTGCGGAAAGTCGTCTCCAGTTGCTCACTGATATCAGTGGTGCTTTCAGGCCAGGTGTTCTGACGGCATTAGTTGGCGTGAGTGGAGCTGGAAAGACCACTCTAATGGATGTCCTGGCAGGAAGGAAAACTAGTGGTTCTATTGAAGGAAGTATCACCCTCTCTGGTTACCCTAAAAAGCAAGAAACTTTTGCCCGCATTAGTGGCTATTGTGAACAGAATGATATCCATTCACCAAATGTTACTATATACGAGTCCATTCTCTACTCAGCCTGGCTGCGTCTTTCATCAAATGTCGATGACAAAACGAGAAAGGTATTTTATTCAAGCCATCTTCAGACTCTAGTAAAGATGCGGTGTTATATATATTTGAAGGTTCAAGCTGTAATTGTTTTTGATTAAAGAAATAAACTTCCACCTGCACAGATGTTTGTGGAGGAAGTCATGACCCTTGTTGAGGTTGATGTGTTGCGTAATGCCATGGTTGGTCTCCCTGGAGTTGACGGGTTATCGACTGAACAAAGGAAGAGATTGACAATTGCTGTGGAGCTGGTATCAAATCCTTCAATCATATTCATGGATGAACCAACTTCTGGTCTTGATGCTAGGGCAGCAGCGATTGTCATGAGGGCGGTGCGAAATACAGTCAACACTGGGCGTACTGTGGTTTGCACCATCCATCAACCCAGCATTGATATATTCGAGTCTTTTGATGAGGTACTCTCCTCTTTCTCTATTTTTATTTGTCTCTCTTTATCTCCATATATTATAACTATTTAGTTCTAGAAATGTGAATAACTCACAACTGGCTCCTTTTGTAGCTTCTACTTTTAAAAAGGGGTGGGCAGGTTATTTATGCTGGTGATCTTGGTCGCCACTCTCATAAACTGGTTGAATATTTTGAGGTGAGTTACTCTGCTTACATGTTCCGGTTTGGGGGTGGCCAGGATTTCACTTATTCTGAGTTGAACACATGCTTACAAAATATGATCAGTGGGTTCAGAAAATCCATTAAAGATCAAACATGTCTTGAACTCCTTGCAGGTGTAGCAAAAGTAAAAAAAAAAACTAACCGATGGGTCTGACATTGCATTGCAGGCAATTCCAGGTGTTGAAAAGATCACAGAAGGATATAATCCTGCAACATGGATGTTGGAAGTTAGCTCCCCTTTAGCCGAGGCTCGCTTAGAAGTAAATTTTGCTGAAATTTATGCTAATTCCGCTCTTTATACGTGAGTACCTCAGTCACTGAAAGTAACTCTTTACATTTTTAAATAGAGGCTATCATTTCCATTAAACAAATGCAATTGTTTTCAATTATACTCTCTACTAAGTTCTTGTTTGTAAAATTTGACCAGGAAAAACCAAGAACTTATTAAGGAATTAAGCATTCCCCCGCCAGGCTATGCGGATCTCTCATTTCCAACAAAGTATTCTCAGAACTTCTACAACCAGTATGTTGCAAACTTCTGGAAGCAATACAAATCTTACTGGAAGAATCCACCGCACAACGCCATGCGCTATCTTATGACTTTGCTCAATGGTCTTGTATTTGGCACGGTGTTCTGGCAGAAAGGAACAAAACTGTATGATCCCATTTTCTTGCTATAGTTGAGAGCAATGTTGTTCAAAGATGATACATTAGCTCTTATGGAGGCACTAATAATTTTGTGTGTCTGGGCAGAGATTCAGACCAAGATTTGTTCAATCTACTTGGAGCCACTTATGCTGCTGTCTTCTTTCTTGGGGCTGCTAATTGCTTCACGGTTCAACCCGTGGTGGCAATTGAGCGAACTGTTTTCTACCGTGAAAAGGCGGCGGGGATGTATTCTCCATTATCCTATGCATTAGCTCAGGTAAACTTGTGTAGTTTTAATGCGGTGATTTGCTAATCATTTTGGATATGGTCAAATCAATTCTCAACATTGTGTGATTTGTGCAGACAAGCGTGGAGATCATCTACAACATCGTTCAGGGGTGTCTATACACACTCGTCATCTATCCGATGATTGGATATGAGTGGAAAGCTGACAAGTTCTTCTATTTCCTGTTCTTCATTATCTCAAGCTTCAACTACTTTACATTGTTTGGCATGATGTTGGTGGCACTGACCCCATCCGCGATGCTCGCAAGCATACTGGTAACCTTTGCGTTACCTCTGTGGAACCTGTTTGCTGGATTCCTTGTCGTCAGGACGGTAAAAAAATTAAGCTTAGGTTAACCATATTGTATGTCCAGATTCATCGGTTAACGATTGTTGTGATGGATTGTTGTAGATGATACCAATCTGGTGGAGGTGGTACTACTGGCTCAACCCAGTGTCCTGGACCATCTATGGGGTCGTCGCATCGCAGTTTGGTGAGAACACAGGTACTCTTACGGTCCCCGGTGGGAAACCGGTTTTGGTGAAGCAATATCTGGACAACAATCTGGGAATACGGCACGATTTCCTCGGCTACATTGTGCTAGGCCACTTCGCCTACATCGTCGCCTTCTTCTTCGTGTTCGGCTATTCCATCAAGGTCTTAAACTTCCAGAAACGTTAGGCAGTGTGTTGCTATGAAGCAATCTAGTGCGTGCATACGAAGCATTCTAGTGAGTGTGTGTATATTACAAGTAGTAGGACGCAGAGAAATTCCTCTGCTACTATTGTGTAAAAAAGATTTATGAGAGATACACCTTATATATTACTAGTATAATATGGGAGAAGTCACTTTTTGTCCGTTAACTATTATTGCCAGAATCTCAGTTTGTGTACTACTATATACCTAGGGATATGGGCATATATCTCAAATCAACTAGCTGCCTCTCACACCCAGGGAAGAGAAGATACCAAACCAGTTTCCTCAGAATGAATGACCACTGTTAAGAGGAAAAGGGCGAAGCTCTATTTTTTTTTTAAACAGAAGGGCGGGGCTCTGTAGCCTTATGTTTTTCAAGAATACATCTTGGAAGGTGTATCAATGACATAGAAACTCTGTAGCCTTATGTGATACTGACAAAAAATCGGTGGCTAAAAATATTATCTTTGTATCCATCTGAAAATAATACTAAATTGTATGCTGTCCAATATGAATTTGAACTATCATTGTATTGGGATTGAAAAAGTTTAGATGACCATCCAACAATTACATGTTCCAACACTGCCCGAGTCACCTGGAACAGTATGAACCAGGAGAGACGTGTGAGTACAACTGCATGATCATATTCAGTCATTATACATGAACTTTCCTTGTATCTATCTGGATCATTTCTTTTAGCACCGAATTTTTTGCCTACTATATAGGTGATATTTACAGCAGTTACTTTTAGAATATAAGTCCGGGAAAGAGATGACAACCAGGAATGGTCATGGTTGCTTGCCGATCCTCTTAGAAAATTGGTGGAAGGTCTTAGCTTTACATTTCACTGCAGCATGTTGCATTTTTTTTTGTCTAGCATTTGTTGGAAACAGGTTCCTGGAGTTAGGTGAAGATCGGTACGACTGACACTATATTTAAGAAAGGCCTTGGAAGCTGGTAAGATGGGATTTGGTGTTTCCGGGCGAGGTCACACTGGTAGAAAAAGGACGTGCTTTAGTCCCGGTTGTGCAACCGGGACTAATTATGCGAGACTAAACGCCCCCCCCCCTCCCTCCCCCTGGTCGCGGTTGCTTACGAACCGCGATTAAAGGCCCATCCACGTGGGCGGCAGGCACTCGTCGGGGCGGAGGACCTTTAGTCGTGGTTGGCCAGATCAATCGGGAGTAAAGGTCTCCGCAGGTTTAGGGTTTTTACCCCCCTAAATCTGGGTTCTTTTTGTTGTGTTTCATTTCTTTTATATTTTATTTTGTGTTTTATTTTAATTTTAAAGAAGTTTTAGTACACATATTCTACGCTACTATATACATGTTACACGTTGATGCATATGAATATATAATTTCAAACAAGTTTGAAATTTCAAACAAGAACAATTCAAGAGGAACATATAATATTCAGTCTCGGGTGACCAGATACAACTTCAAACAAGTTTCCATATACAATTTATCTAATTAAAAGTTCTTCGTCCTCGTAATAGTGTTTTCCTTTAGGATGGAGGACTTCCCTCATCAAAAATACTGTCCATTTCTCTTGAATTGGTCGGAAGCGAGCTTCTGGATTAAGCTTCTTCCGCAAGTCATTCCTCTGCAAGTTGATATCCTCAGCCCTCCGCTCAGAGGTGTATCCCCGGATAAACTCACAAACATAGTATCCACATAGATTGGTCCCCGGTGGCTGAGTATCCACATTACCTAACCTTCTAAATGTTAGCTCATCTTTGAATTCACCGGTTATGTCTTCTTTGAACCGTTTCCAAACCCTACAGGGCAAAGAAATTAAATGAACAAGGGAGTTATTAGTTACTTGATATCAGGAAATGAATGAAAGATGCCGATATAGTGCGCAAATGATTAAAAATAATTACTTTTGTAGCATTAAGCTTATGCCGATCCAATGCTTTGCTTCCATATTCAGAGAGTCCATGACGAGAACTCTGGAGTTGTCAAATTCAATTATTAGCAGAATCCAGTGGAACCTGCGGACACGTTACACGCACAGTCATGCATAACTCATCGATTAGACATAACATGCATGTAGTAAACAAAAGAGAATGTGCACAAGACAGAAACACTCACCCAAAATGGTAAGGAAATAGAATTTGACTTTTGAGTTCCTGCTTTGTAAGAAACCGATACAAGTCATTCTCCACGTCTTGAGGGTATCTTTCTAACACATATCCATTAATGATATGTGGTTCAATGAATCCAACATCAAGGATGTTCTTTCTTTTGCATTCCCCAGGCTTCCTTGTGCATAATAGCGTACACAAGAATATAGTTAGGAAAATATAGTGCATGCAATGAACGAGATGAGGTGGAGATTTAATTATAGAAATAAATCACTTACAGAACGTAGCAACTCAGGATAGATTTATCGAGCTCGCGCAGATTGAACAACTGGAACAATTCACTCGTATGAACTTGTACATGGTACTGTTTGAAGTGATGCTCCTCTCTAACTTCCGCATAAATATATTCTTTGCCGGCCTTAATTTTAATGAAATCCTTGTACCAGCGTAGCAGATTTCGCATATGTGTTGGTAGACTCACTTCCTGCGCAGGCTCGATGAGAGGCCCATTCGGTACATATGTAAATGCCACCTCACTTGTTGGCACATCCTCAAGGCCTAACAATGCATGAAGAGTCATACCGAACTCGCCCGCTCTTTCTTTGGCCGCCGTTACAGTCATTCCCTATGCGCTAGCAGCTGCTAAGATAGCGGGGTCCAATAGTTCCATGTCCTTATCCATAACGGCTCTGAAGGACAATGTAACGGAAGGACCGGCTTCCACTTTGAGCGAGGGGGTCGATTGGTTTTTCTGTTCCCCGAGCTGGGAACTTGTTTCCCGCATTTTTTACTTGCTTCTTTCTTCTCCGTCGTCATGGCTTCATCCAATAATGCTAGTTGCCTACGAAATTCACGTCCATAGTCTTCTTGCTGATTCTGCGAGATTTGGGACGGTGTCGTCAAAAAATCCTTAGCCCACTTCTTTTGCTTCTCAGTATATACCGGCTTGGGCTCAGGCTCTTTTTTCGCCTTGACTTCCGCCTTCCATTTCTCATGGTGAGCAGCCGCGGCCACGTCGGTTTTCTCGACACTAAGTTCCCAAGGTCTCGGGAGGAGAGGCTTCATTGATGGCATTGGTACCCTTGTGGTCTTAGGTACATAAGGCTCCGGGTTAATAGTCCAGGAGGGGGTTGCCTTGTTGTCCTTCGTAACCCCCTACTTCTGCTTCTTCTTCGCCGGAGGTGGACTGGGTGGCGGCGTATCCACCTGAGGCGGACTGGGGGCGAGGGCTGCTTACCCGCCGGAGGTGGATTGGGGGGGGGCGTCGGATGATGTGAAGGAGGTGTAGGTGGACCACCACCCCAACCACCACCACCGGAGGAGGGTGGACTTGTTGGGTGATTCCTCGGGGTCGGTGGCCTTGGCGCCTCGCCTGAAAACTTGGTGTACTTCTTTTTCCATAGAACGAATTGGCGCTTGACATCTCGAAGTTTTTCCTCCCCTTCGGGTGTAGCATAGTCAATCTCCAGGTCCTCGCACCCTTGGACTATGTCTTCCACCGTGACACGAGCATAGCCATCTGCAATGGGGTTGTTGTGGTGGAGTGCTCCAGGTGTACAAGGTAAAGCGCTGCCGATCCCTACCTTCATGGAAATGTTCCCCATTGGATAATGCAGCTCATATTCTTTCATCTCCTTTACATCGTCCACGGGGTAGTGAGGCTCCGATGCACGAATCTCGATCTTCGGTGCATTAGCACCAGCCATGGCCAAGGGTGCATTAGCACCAGCCGGGGCCTCCGTGGAAGCCACTCTGCTTCTCCGCTGCTGGCTTCCGACATCCGCTGCACGATCTTCATGCGGCCCTTCCGATCGTTTGTCTTTTACAATTTCCTGCACCATCTGTTTCAACTCAAATATTTCCACTTCCATCCTCCCCATACGATCCGCATCCCGTTCCGTCTTTCTCTTACGGATTTTGTAACTATACGGGTCATTGTCCTGGGGAAACCCTACTTTCCACGGAATGGCGCCTTTGCCTCGTACATGTCCTGGGTGTTCAGGATCCCCGAGGGCTATTGTCAGCGCGTCGTTCTCTCTGTTAAACTTGATATCCCCTCTTGAGCTTCGGCCATTGCTTTAATAAGGGCGGCGGTGGGAGTAAACACTTTCTTCCGGTGAACACACCTCCCTGTCTTCGGGTCTAGCGATCCCCCATGCCTGTACCACCAGCTTTTGGCCCGTGGGTCCCATCCCTCTGTACCTAGAGGGATTCCTCGCGCTCTCAGGTCGTTCTCCATCTTCTCCCACTTTGGTTCCGAAGTGCAGTATCCTCCTGGCCCCATAATATGATAGTACTCTTTCTTAGCCGCATTTGCCTTATTTTTTCCGATATGGCCTTGAAAAAATCTGATTGCTTCTGCTTCACAAATTCAAGCCAAACATCTTTCAGTTTCTCATACTGTCCTTTGAAATCCGAAGTCTTCTTCTGCGAGACAAAGTCACGGGCAAATTTTTTCTTGTAGTTCCGGAATGCTTTGGCCATCTTCATAAGAGAGAACTCTTTGACAAGCCTCCTCCTCTCACGTCCACCCGAAACCACATTACCCTCTTCATCGTGTTTGTTGAATTCCGGAGGTAGAATGAAATTTTCCATAAGTTTTCTCCAACAATCCATTTTCATTCTCTTGCTGACAAAACTGAAACCAATATGTGCCTTGATTGGCTCATTCCATTTCTGGAGGGTGATCGGGACGTTGTCTCTAACAACCACTCCGCATTGGTTGATAAACTTTGTATAGTGCTTTTTGGGCTCCAACGGCCTGCCTCGTTCATTGACAACATCGATGGTTAATGTTTCTCCTTGTTCATCGTCTGGGTTTTGCCACGCGACTTTGTACACGATTTTTTCGACGATCCGGAGGGCTAAGAAAGAAAGAGAGTCACGTTAATACATATTTATTCAAATCAGTAAATTTGTATCACCAGAGGCTCAATGTGCCGCGTGAATTTATAGCGACCAACCGCGACTAAAGGGTTTTTTCACCGGAATTTGGGTTCCCGCGGAAAGACCCTTTAGTCGCGGTTGGTCTTTTCCCAATTACTTTTCATTTCAAAATCAGAAAAATACAAATAATATATTAAAAAATTCAAAAAAATAAAACTAATTCATTTCAAATTCTTAAAAATACAAATAATATATCAAAAAAATTCAGAAAAATAAAACTAATTCATTTCAAAATCTTAAAAATACAAATAATATATTAAAAAATTCAGAAAAATAAAACTAATTCATTTCAAAATCATAAAATACAAATAATTTATCAAAAAATTCAGAAAAAATAAAACTGATTCATTTCAAAATCATAAAAATACGAATAATTTATCAAAAAATTCAGAAAAATCCATTTCTTCCCGCCTGTGTCTTCCCGCCTCCTGTCTTCCTGCTCCCGCTTCCCGCCATTTTTTCCCGCCTCTGTCTTCCCGCCACCTGTCTTTCAGGGGCTTGCCGGAAAATTTTCCCGAGGCGCAACATCCGAAAATGTTGTAGGGCGTGTGCACCAACGACATCTTCGAGAAGCAGCGTGTCTTGATCTCCCCGGCAACGGCGCCAGAAAATATGCTTGATGGCGTGTATTTCACACGTTCGTTGGGCAACCCCAAGAGGAAGGTATGATGCGCACTGCAGCAAGTTTTCCCTCGAAAGAAACCAAGGTTTATCGAACCGAGGAGGAGCCAAGAAGCACGTTGAAGGTTGATGGCGGCGGGATGTAGTGCGGCGACACCGGGATTCCGCGCCAACGTGGAACCTGCACAACACAACCAAAGTACTTTGCCCCAACGAAACAGTGAGGTTGTCAATCTCACCGGCTTGCCGTAACAAAGGATTAACCGAATTGTGTGGAAGATGATTGTTTGCGAGAAAACAAGAAAACAAGTATTGCGCAGATTTGTATTTCGGTATTAAAGAATGGACCGGGGTCCACGGTTCACTAGAGGTGTCTCTCCCATAAGATAAAAGCATGTTGGGTGAACAAATTACGGTCAGGCAATTGACAAATAGAGAGGGCATAACAATGCACATACATGTCATGATAAGTACAAGTGAGATTTAATTGGGCATTACGACAAAGTACATAGACCGCCATCCAAGCCGCATCTATGCCTAAAAGTCCACCTTCAGGTTATCGTCCGAACCCCTTCCGGTATTAAGTTGCAAAGCAACGACAATTGCATTAAGTATGGTGCGTAATGTAATCAATAACTACATCCTCGGACATAGCATCAATGTTTTATCCCTAGTGGCAACAAGCACAACACAACCTTAGAACTCTTCTCGTCACATCGTCCCGAGTGTCAATGCGGCATGAACCCACTATCGAGCATAAATACTCCCTCTTGGAGTTACTAGCATCAACTTGGCCAGAGCCTCTACTAATAACGGAGAGCATGCAAGATCATAAACAACACATATGTAATAACTTGATAATTAACATAACATGGTATTCTCTATCCATCGGATCCCGACAAACACAACATAGAGTATTACAGTATAGATGATCTTGATCATGTTAGGCAGCTCACAAGATCCAACAATGAAGCACAATGAGGAGAAGACAACCATCTAGCTACTGCTATGGACCCATAGTCCAGGGGTGAACTACTCACTCATCACTCCGGAGGCGACCATGGCGGTGTAGAGTCCTCCGGGAGATGAATCCCCTCCCGGCAGGGTGCCGGAGGAGATCTCCGTAATCCCCCGAGATGGGATTGGCGGCGGCGGCGTCTCGGAAGGTTTTCCGTATCGTGGTTTTTCTTATCAGGGGTTTCGCGACGGAGGCTTTAAGTAGGCGGAAGGGCAGAGTCGGAGGGCTGACGAGGGGCCCGCGCCGCCTTGTGGTTTGGCCAGCTCGTGGCCCCACTTCGTATGCTCTTCGGTCTTCTGGAAGGTTCGTGGCAAAATAGGCCCCTGGGTCTTCGTTTCGTCCAATTCCGAGAATATTTCGTTACTAGGATTTCGAAACCAAAAACAGCAGAAAACAAAGAATCGGCACTTCAGCATCTTGTTAATAGGTTAGTTCCGTAAAATGCACGAATATGACATAAAGTGTGCATAAAACATGTAGGTATCATCAATAATATGGCATAGAACATAAGAAATTATCGATACGTCGGAGACGTATCAAGCATCCCCAAGCTTAGTTCTCGCTCGTCCCGAGCAGGTAAAACGATAACAAAGATAATTTCTGAAGTGACATGCCATCATAACCTTGATCATACTATTTGTAAACATATGTAGTGGATGCAGCGATCAAAACAATGGTAATGACATGAGTAAACAAGTGAATCATAAAGCAAAGACTTTTCATGAATAGTACTTCAAGACAAGCATCAATAAGTCTTGCATAAGAGTTAACTCATAAAGCAATAAATCAAAGTAAAGGTATTGAAGCAACACAAAGGAAGATTAAGTTTCAGCGGTTGCTTTCAACTTGTAACATGTATATCTCATGGATAATTGTCAACATAGAGTAATATAACAAGTACAATATGCAAGTATGTAGGAATCAATGCACAGTTCACACAAGTGTTTGCTTCTTGAGGTGGAGAGAGATAGGTGAACCGACTCAACATAAAAGTAAAGAGAATGGTCCTTCAAAGAGGAAAGCATCGATTGCTATATTTGTGCTAGAGCTTTTATTTTGAAAACATGAAACAATTTTGTCAACGGTAGTAATAAAGCATATGAGTTATGTAAATTATATCTTACAAGTTGCAAGCCTCATGCATAGTATACTAATAGTGCCCGCACCTTGTCCTAATTAGCTTGGACTACCGGATCTTTGCAATGCACATGTTTTAACCAAGTGTCACAATGGGGTACCTCCATGCCGCCTGTACAAAGGTCTAAGGAGAAAGCTCGCATTTTGGATTTCTCGCTTTTGATTATTCTCAACTTAGACATCCATACCGGGACAACATGGACAACAGATAATGGACTCCTCTTTAATGCATAAGCATGTGGCAACAATTATTATTCTCATATGAGATTGAGGATATATGTCCAAAACTCGAAACTTCCACCATGAATCATGGCTTTAGTTAGCGGCCCAATGTTCTTCTCTAACAATATGCATGCTCCAACCATTAAGGTGGTAGATCTCTCTTACTTCGTGACAAGACGGACATGCATAGCAACTCACATGATATTCAACAAAGAATAGTTGATGGCGTCCCCTGAAGCATGGTTATCGCACAACAAGCAACTTAATAAGAGATAAAGTGCATAAGTACATATTCAATACCACAATAGTTTTTAAGCTATTTGTCCCATGAGCTATATATTGCAAAGGTGAATGATGGAATTTTAAAGGTAGCACTCAAGCAATTTACTTTGGAATGGCGGATAAATACCATGTAGTAGGTAGGTATGGTGGACACAAATGGCATAGTGGTTGGCTCAAGGATTTTGGATGCATGAGAAGTATTCCCTCTCGATACAAGGTTTAGGCTAGCAAGGTTATTTGAAACAAACACAAGGATGAACGGTGCAGCAAAACTCACATAAAAGACATATTGTA